>NW_023270232.1:3990667-4219743 GCF_011800145.1 Mirounga leonina | reverse complement strand
GAAAGAAAGAAAGAAAGAAAGAAAGAAAGAAAGAAAGAAAGAAAGAAGAAAAAGAAACTACACATACAAGCACTGCCTAGGAGGAGTTTTCTTCTAAGGTAATCTCAAGTGATCATGGTTCCTCAAACTTGACCCCTCTCCAGCACAAAATCCTTCCAGTATTAGCCACGCTCTACTCTCCCATGAAATCCTTCTATATTTCTTTTCTCCCATATTGTTGGGGGGTGGGGGGGCATAGCTTTTGCTGTGACACCTGGGTAAAGATATTTCAAGAACCGTATTTTATAAATTTCCAATCATTAAGAATGAGAAAAGGACAGTTCATTCTTCTCACAATTCTAACGAAGATCTTCAAGTTAGCTTGGCTTTATTTCTTATGAGACACAGAAACTTCAGATTAACAGATCTTCCTGGGTGATTGGGCAAACAATAATAGTCTGGGTATAGGGGGGCGATCCCCTCACACAGCCTTTTCCTGGCTTCCCTCCCCCACTTCCTTCCCTGAGGCTTATCTGCAGTAGCCCTTTTTCCTTCTAAGGGGCCAGGTCTACCTAGTGACTACCCCATTCCCTCCTGCTGGTAAAAATAACTGCTCTTCAATAACAAGAATTAAGGAACAAGTGAGCGAGGGTCTTCAATAGTTGCCGAGTGAGAACTATTGACAATGAGGTGGACCAGAGATAATGCCAGACACTAATGGGGCTGAATTATCACCTCTCCTCAATTTCTCAGCCTTTCTCAGTACTAACTTGAAATCGACAAGCCTACTCCATTACAGTCTAGATCCGTAATTTGGACAGAGAAATCCAATAAGAGTATCTATGGGTTTTTGTCAAAAACAAAGAAATCACAAAGGATGATACTATTCAGAAAAATGTCCCCTTTTATGAACGATATATTGAAGTTTGCTTATTACTTGTCCTGTGTCTTTTGGAATCAATAATATCCTTTTTTAAAAAAGGAAGTTCTGTATCTTTGGGCTCCTTCTCCCTGTCATTCATGCTAGAGAACTGACACTAGATAGCATTGTGCCCTCCGTTTTTGGATAATCCCATTGTCTCATCAAATCTAATAGCAAAATCATAAAAATTTATTGTTTCACTGAGAAGCTTAAATCATTTTACACCCACACAACTTCTTTCTGAGAAAGCTAGATCTAGTTATCCCTGACGTTTAGCAAAATCAAAATTGTTGAACCTTAGAAGACCCCACATCCGGGCGCTTGGGTGGCTCAGTTGGTTGGGCGACTGCCTTCGGCTCAGGTCATGATCCTAGAGTCCCTGGATCGAGTCCCGCATCGGGCTCCCTGCTCAGCAGGGAGTCTGCTTCTCCCTCTGACCCTCCCCACTCTCATGTGCTCTCTCTCATTCTCTCTCTCTCAAATAAATAAATAAAATCTTAAAAAAAAAAAAAAGACCCCACATCCAAAAATAGTCTTTAAAATTTGTTTGTTCATTGTAACGAACTTCCCCCATTTAAACCTTTAAACAACTTAATAATAAAAAATAATAATTAAAAACCCATACAATAACTTAATAAATGTTGGGGAACTTCCACTGTGCAGAATGGTGCTTGGCCATGGGGCGCCTGGGTGGCTCAGGTATGTGTCTGCCTTCAGCTCGTCATGATCTCAGGGTCCTGGGATTGAGCCCCGCCGTCAGGCTCCTTGCTCAGTGGAGAGTCTGCTTCTCCTTCCCCCTCTGCCCCTTCCCCTGCTCATGCTCTCTCTCTCTCTCTCAAATGGATAAACAAAATCTTAAAAAAAAAAAAAAAAAAAAAAAAACCTGGTACTGGGCCTGCTTTTTTTTAAACTTTTGCACCCCCAGAGCCTTCCAACTCAGCAGAATCACAAACTGACAATCATGATGCACTATAGAATGGGGATGTGCCCAGAAAGCTATGAAAGGCAGAGAAGGCTTCCCAGGGAAGTGACTTTTCCACTGAATCCTAAAGAGGATAAGCAGGAGTTGATGAAATTTAGAGGGAGGGAAGAAAGGGATGTGCCCCCGATGAAGGTAACAGCATGTGCAA
Organism: Mirounga leonina; assembly: GCF_011800145.1. Lineage (NCBI taxonomy): Eukaryota > Metazoa > Chordata > Mammalia > Carnivora > Phocidae > Mirounga > Mirounga leonina. The sequence continues at coordinate 4,217,712 of NW_023270232.1, read as the reverse complement.
GGACACATTGTGGCTAAGGAAAAGTCACACTAGAGTATGGCTGTGGAGAGGCAAAGGGGACAAGGCATATAAAAGGCTGGTCACTGAGCTTGCACATGAAGAGATGTACCCAGCTTTCAATTCTCTACCATTCCAGTCTGAAACGTGGCTTTTTTTGTTCCATCCTTCAATGTTCCATAATTAATCCTTTCAAAAGGCAACAAGGACGCTCCTGTTAAATCTTCACAGGTATCAGCTACTTTTCAAGGAAGAACTTAGGAGAGGCGACTGGTTTGGCTTAGATCCCGAAAACCCTGGTTTTTAAGGTAGAAAGCACCCTTGTAGAAGTCTCCTAATCAGAGAAAAGCATATTTTAGAAATGAATGTATGTAAAAATTTTTTTTTTTGAAGATTTTATTTATTTTTTGACAGAGAGAGAGACAGTGAGAGAGGGAACACAAGCAGGGGGAGTGGGAGAGGGAGAAGCAGGCTTCCCGCTGAGCAAGGAGCCCGACATGGGGCTCGATCCCAGGACCCTGGGATCATGACCTGAGCCGAAGGCTGGGATCATGACTTGAGCCACCCAGGTGCCCCAAGAAGGGTTAACTCTTTTAGTTTTTGAGGTTATTTATTAGAGTTTCACACAATCTATAGAGAAGCAAACTTGTCTGCCAGGAAATAAGTTATTCTTTAGGCTGAGTAACTGTACCGGACAGATGCTTTTGATGTTTGGAATAAGGGGTATCTTTGTTCATTCCAGAAATAAAATAGAGAATACCCACTATATTGGAGGCACTTCTTAATACCTTTGGAATTTCTGATTTAATGAATAATTATTTTCCATGGAGCTTAACTTGGCTAGAGAGAAGACAGGAATTATCATTTTTTTCAGGAAGAACCAGAAAAACAAAACCCGAAAAACTTGCCACTGAGCCTGTAATATTTATAATGACAGAATGCCTAAAATCAAAATCTTTTCCAAAGTCTGTTTGATTGCTTCCAAAGTCTGAAAAGATTCCAAAATCTTTTCTAAAGTCTGACAGCCAAACACTTACTCAATGAGCACGTTATCTCTTATTTAAAAATAAAATAAATAAATGGTCCTCAAGGTTCTTACTAGAGACAGTTCTAACATGCTACCATTTCTGTGTTTGAAGGGGATCTTTTTAAACTTTTGCAATGTAAAGCCCTTTAGAAATACCTTGTGAAGTCAGGAGACTTGCCATAACAAAAGACCAAAAAGGTTATTTTCATCACATTTCACCTTAGAAATCAACAAGTATAGGAGTGACTGGGTGGCTCAGTAGGTTGAGCAACCAACTCTTGATTTAGCTCAGGTCATGACCTCGGAGTGCTGGGCATCAGCATCTGACTCTGTGCTCAGCAGAGCGTGTGCATGAGATTCTCTCTCTTCCTCTCCCCCTCTGCCCTTCCCCACCCCCATTTCTCCCCCCACACTCTCTCTCTCAAATAAATTAAAATCTTAAAAAAAAATCAACAGGTATAGAGCTCAAGCTTATAATTGTGCTAACTGATTATTTAAATGAAAAACTTGCCTATTTTTATTAGGAATATTTTAGCATAAATTATTCTAATGGAGTTTCCATAGATTTTTTTTTTTTTAAAGATTTTGTTTGTTTATTTTGAGAGAGAGAGGACCAGTGGGGGGGGGGGGCAGAAGGAGAGGGAAACCCAGGCTCCCCACTGAGCAGGGAACCCAACCCCGGGCTTGATCCCAGAACCCTGGGATCATGACCAGAGCAGAAAGGCAGATGCTTACCAACTGAGCCACCCCGGTGCCCCTAAAGACTTTATTTTTAAGTAATCTCTACAGTCAACAGGGAGATCCAACTCACAATCCTAAGATCAAGAATGGAATGCTCTAAAGACTGAGCCAGCCAGGTGCCCCCAATAGATACTTTATTTATGTATTTATTTATTTGAGAGAGAGAGAGAAACAGCATGAGACAGGGGAGGGTCAGAGGGAGAAGCAGGCTCCCCGCTGAGCCGGGAGCCCGATGTGGGACTCGATCTTAATACTAGTTAAGAAAATGCAATTTTCCCCAAAAAAAGTTTGATCTCCCTGACTTCCAAATATTTAGTCAATAAGCACATTAGCTCTTGTTTTTTAAAATAAATAAATGGTTCTTATGGGTTTTTAAAAATATATTTATTTATTTATTTGAGAGAGTGAGCATGCACGCAAGAGGTAGGGAGGAGCAGAGGGAGAGGGAGAGAGAATCTCAAGCAGACACTGAACCTGGAGCTAGATGTGGGGCTTGATCTCAGGACTCTGAGATCATGACCTGAGCCGAAATCAAGAGTCGATGCTTAACTGACTGAGCCACCCAGGCACCCCTCAAAATATTATTTTAAACAAGATCAGTATGTCCCTGGTGGGTCCAAATCCCAATGATGCTATTAAATATGGGACCTTGAGCAAGTCAACCTCCCAAAGACTCAGTGAAGGAAAATGCTGACATTAGGGTTAAATGACTATGAGGAGTATGTGATATGGCACTTGGCCAGGAGGTTCCATTGCAGCAACAGAAAACCATGACTGTTACTAGTTAAGAAAACTGTATACAAAAAAACACTGTAATAAAAAAAAAAAGTAGGGGCTCCTGGGTGGCTCAGCTGGTTGAGAGTTTGCTCTTGGCTCATATCATGATCTCAGGGTCCTGGGATGGAGCCCCATGTTGGGCTCCCTGCTCAGTGGGGAGTCTGCTTCTCCCACTCCCTCTGCCCTGGCCCTCCCCACCCTGCTCTGCTCTCTCTCTCTCAAATAAATTAAATGAAATCTTAAAAGAAAAAAATGTAAAGAAACAACATCTGTTTGCAAGGATGTAGAGAAAAAGGAACACTCATGAACTGCTGGTGGGAAGGCAAACCGGCGCAGCCATTCTGGAAAACAGCACGGAGGTTCCTCAAAAAATTTAAACTAGAGCTACCCTATGATCCAGTAATTCCACTACTGTGTATTTACCCAAAGACCACGAAAACACTAATTCGAAAGGATATACGCACCCCAATGTTTATTGCAGCATTATTTATAATAGCCAAATTATGGTAGCAGCCCAAGTGCCCATTAATAGATGAATGGATAAAGATACTAGTCAGCCGGGGGCCTGGGTGGCTCAGTTGGTTAAGCAGCTGCCTTCGGCTCAGGTCATGATCCTGGAGTCCCTGGATCGAGTCCCACATTGGGCTCCCTGCTCAGCGGGGGGTCTGCTTCTCCCTCTGACCCTCCCCCCTCTCATGTGCTCTCTCTCATTCTCTCTCTCTCAAATAAATAAATAAAATCTTTAAAAAAAAAAAAAGATACTAGTCAGCCATAAAAAAGAATGAAATCTTGCCATTTGCAACAACATGGATGGATCTAGAGAATATAATGCTCAGTGAAATAAGTCAGAGAAAGACAAACATTATATGATTTCACTCATATGTGGAACTTAAGAAACAAACAAAGGGGAAAAAAGAGACAAACCAAAAAAGAGTCTCTTAACTATTGAGAACAAACAGATGGTTACCAGAGGGGAGGTGAGTGGGGGGATGGGTGAAATAGGTGATGGGGATTACACTCATGATGAGCACTGAGTGATATGTAGAATTGTTGAATCACTATATTGTACACCTGAAACTAATTTAGCACTGTATGTTAACTATACTGGAATTTTTAAAAAGGGTAATGAAAAAAATGTAATGAGCAATTAAAATTCACTTAATATAAAAACTGAAGATATTCAAGCACACACTATTTGGGGACATTAGAACCTCTCTAGTATTAACAAGATTTCTGCTAGAGTTGGGCATTCTAATTCCACCATTTCATTATAACGCAATCTTACATTTATTAGTTAAAAAGAATATGGAACTTTCACTTCCATTGATAATAGAATTGGTCATTTGGATCAACCATCCTGCTAAAGACAATTAGAAAAGCTACACAAAATATAAAAACATCCGCTTAGAGGCACAGAAGAGTGAAAAATTACCATGATAGTGTAGAATTAGCATACCAAGACTCAGAGGGGAATGAGGTCCAGGGAGCGTAAAAATATTTTAAGTAAAAGTATAAAATGGAGGGAAAGAGCTAAAAAGATGGTTAAAGAGAAATGTAACCTTGAAAGTAAAATATAGAAACAGTGGAACTGGCAAACTAAGAGCGTTTCAAGATTTGATTCAAGTCAAAAAAAGATTGATACTTTTGCAAAATGAACCCATAAGACTCTTCCACAACCTGTCTTTCAAAGTTTTACTAGTCTGAAAGATATCATCAATATCCTAAATGTGACTATTCACAAGTCTGCCTCTTGGTCCCACTCCTTTCCATTCTCTGGGTTCCTCACATTTTGATTGTTGCCCTAGCTCAAGAACATGGTGGTGGAAAATGAGCACACACCATCCAAGCCAAGGGTTCTAATCCCAGATCAACTGTTTGGTCTTAGACAAGTTACTTGGCCCCTCTAAGCTTCAGTGTCTTACTTTATACCTTGGGGGAAAGAACGTGTATTTCATAGGACTGTTGTAAGGATTGAATGAGACAATGAGTTATGTCAGTGCTTAAAACAGTATTGGGCACTTAGTAAGTACTCAAAACATGATAGTTGTTATTAACCCCTTCAGATGTCAATGTTTACTGCATACCAGTTCCACATCTATGATCAGTATCATTCAATTCAACCAATATTTGTTTGGCGGCTACCAAGTGCCAGGCACTGCATAGGGAAGGAAATGAGGGGGAAAAAAAAAAAAAAAAACCTCTTCAGTCAAGCCAGTGACATTTCTACAAAACAAAAAGTAAAGTTCACTTAGAATTGAATGACAAAATAAAGAGATAAAGCACAGCAACCAAAGAAAAAAATAAAATAAAATAGAATTCATCAAAACTGAAAATTTCTGTGTTTCAAAGGACCTATCACAAGAGTGAAAGACAACTCTCAGAAAAATATTTGTAGATGATCTGATTGGGGTCTAGTATACAGAACATATGAAGAACACTTGCAATTCAACAGAAAACAAATAAACCAATTTAAAGATGGACAAAGGACATTGCTGTGGTCTGAACGTTTGTGTCCCCCCAAATCCTATGCTGAAATCCCAATGCCCAATGTGATATTAGAAGATGGGACCTTTGGGAAGTGCTTAAGAGTGGAACTTTCATGAATGGGATTAGTGCCTTATAACAGAAGCTCCACAGAGATCCCTAGCCTATTTCACTGAGGACACAGTGAGCAGGCACCAACTATGAACATGAAGAAGGCCTTCACCAGAATTTGACCACATTGGCACCTTGATCTTGGACTTCCCAGCCTCCAGAACTTTGCACAAATATTTTCCTGTTATTCATAAGCTACCTGTCTGCAGTATTTTGTTATAGCAGCCCGAAAGGACTAAAACAAAATTGCAAAGTATTCATAGAAGGTATACAAATAGTCCAGAAGCACATGAAAAGATGCTTGACCTCCTTAATCATTAGAGAAATGCAAACCAAAACCATCATGAGATACCACTTCACACTCACTAGGATGGCAATAATAAAAAAGTTGGATAATAACAAGTGTTGGTGAGGATGTGGAAAAATTAGTACCCTCATACATTGCTGGTTAGAATCCAAAATGGTACAGCTACTTTGGAAAGCATTTTGGTAATTCCTTAAATTTAGACAGTTACCATTTGACCCAGCAATTCCACTTCTAGGAATATACACAGTGTAACTGAAAACACATGTCTACACAAAAACCTGTACACAAATGTTCATAACAGCATTACTCATAATAGGCAAAAATTGGAAACAACCTAAAAGTCCATCAACTGATGATTGTTTATACAAAATGTGGTTTATTCATACAATGAAATATTATTCAGCCATAAAAGGGAACAAAGTACTGATATATGGTACAACATGGATGAACTTTGAAAGCATTATGCTAAGTGAAAGAAGCCAGACACAAAAGACCAAATACTGTATGATTCCATTTACATGAAATGTCCAGAATAGGCAAATCCACAGAGACAAAAAGGAGATTAGTGGTTGCCAGGAGCTGGGGGAGGGGAGAATGAAGTGACTGCTGAGTGGCATAGGAATTCTAATGGAATAATGAAAATGTTCCAGAATTAGATTGTGGTGATGGTTGCACAACCTTGTAAATATATTAAAGATCACTGACTTGTGCACTATTAAAAGAGTGAATTTTAGGGGCGCCTGGGTGGCTCAATCGTTAAGTGTCTGCCTTTGGCTCAGGTCATGATCCCAGCGTCCTGGGATGGAGCCCCGCATCTGGCTCCCTGCTCCGCGGGAAGCCTGCTTCTCCCTCTCCCACTCCCCCTGCTTGTGTTCCCTCTCTGTCAAATAAATAAATAAAATCTTTAAAAAAAAAAAAGTGAATTTTATTATGTTAACTCTATCTCAATTTTTTTAAAAAAGAGATTGTTTAATTCTCCTTTATCACAGTGAAAAAAAGTGCCTCTACTACATGTTAGCCATGGGGAATTAAACACAATTTTTAAAGTGGGTTTCTATTTCCCAGTCCACAAAACGACAGTCCTAATACTTATATTTTAGTCACTGTCAGGATCGAATATGATAATATTAAGCCTTTGAGCAGTGTCTGGCCCACAGTAGACCCTCAGTAAATGTTCATTCTTTCTTCTTTCTTTCCTTTGCCAATTTCCTATTTCAAGTCAAAGAAATTTAAATTTTGTCAAAATCTATGTACATAATGAGCAATGAAGACAGAGTTCCCTAAGTTATAAGTTCTTTGAAAAAAGAGAAAAACGCTATTATGTTTTCCTTGTTTTATTGATTTTTGTTTAACATCTCATAAAGCACCAGAAAATGGAATTAGGTGAATAAAGAAGGCATTTTAATTTCTATGTTGCCTAGTAGACCAATCTCCCTACAATTCTGAATTAACTCCTAAACAAGTTACTTATTCCTGCAGGTATAGAACACACACACGCACACACACACACACACACACTTTTCTTTTTTTAAGATTTTTTATTTATTTGAGATAATAGTGAGAGAGAGAGAGAGAGAGTGCGTAAAGAGGGCAGAGGGGCAGAGGGAGAGGGAGAAGCAGGCTCCCCGTTGAGCAGGGAGCCCGATGCAGGGCTCCATCCCAGGACCCGGAGACCAAGACCAGAGCTGAAGGCAGACGCCCAACCGACTGAGCCACCCAGGCACACCACCCCACCCCCATGCACACACTTTTCTTTCTAAATCTAAACTCTATCGACTCCATCCAAAATTTCATGCCTTGCGTAAACAGTGGACTTCCACTGTCTTGTCTTCCCACTTCCTTTGCCTTGATCCTGCTTTTGCTCTTTAACAGAAAACTCACCACAGAATGGTGTTGCATATGAAATCTGATATGAAAACAAGCTGTGTAGTGTAAATGTCTAGAATACAACAGAAAAACCAAAACCCTCTCATTATACAAAGGCAAGAAAATAACTGTACCATCGTTGTCTCACTGGAAACCACAACTATAATTCTGTATCACATGGGAACAGTGAAACCAATTCATTCATAAGGCATCTTAATCTTCCAGCAGGAAAAATGCTTTTGCAGGTATTACAAAATGGTGTGTACTGGCTACTTCTGAGGACTTCAATTACTTTGCTCTAAATAACATGAATCAAGTGGCAAGAGGGAAATGGCTGAAAGTAATGAAATGAATATACAAATCTCTTCAAGGATATAACAACCACCACCTTTAGGCAACTAGTATGTAGCAGGCACACTGCCAGGCCTTTTATAGACATCACTTCTGCTCTGTATGGCATCCCTCCTTCCCAGGTCTGGCACAATGTTACAAATAGATCCATTCTCACACTGATGACCACTTGGGGGAATAGCAAAACTCAGTATAACCGTTTTTTCTTGAACCCTAGGAACACTTCTCAGTTTCATTTCTTCAGTGCCTTAAAGGAGTGGTGTGATTCTCTTACATGTTTTTCTCTTGGGGAGTGGAAGACATGACTTACATTTCTATGAAATCTAATAAAAACTATGGACCATCTCTCCGGAAAAATGTACATAAAAATAATATGTTGCAAACTAATATAACACTGTATGTTAACCATACTGGAATAACAAATATATATATGTTGCATAAAATTTTGAGGGAATGGGATCACAGAATACCAAAGGCCATCCATATTAAAGAACGTCCAGTGTAGGGCGTCTGGGTGGCTCATTCGGTTGAGTGGCTGGCTTTTGATTTTGGCTCAGATCATGATCTCAGGGTTGTGAGACAGAGCCCCCCAGGGGGCTCCCCACTCAGTCAGAAGTCTACTTGAGTTTCTCTCCCTCTGCCCCTCCCCCCACTCTCTCTCGAAAATAAATAAATAAATCTTAAAAAAAAAACATCTAATGTATAAGTTCTATTTTTATGATTACTGAAATATTGTATGAGTGTTGGGATCATTTAAACTAGGATCAAATTCATCTTAGGAATTCTTCTCTAGCAACCAAAAAAATATGTGGAAAGTTTAGCAGGACTAAAAAACTAATCTAATATAATAATAGTAATTTTAAAATTCTGGTTTTTCCATGGTAGCTAAAAATTCACCAAGTACCTAATCTGATCTGGCTAGTATCCAGTCATAAGTTAGGAGATATGCTGAAATGCTACCTCAATCACCATCTTTGAGAAGGCAACTAAGATGTGTTAACCAAAAAGGATGTAATAGAAACTTCAGCTTCTCATTTTCGGAGAAGGAAATAAACCTGATTTTCAAAAAAATACCTGTACTATAAATACAAACCTCGGTTTCTAAAAGTGGTAAAGATTTAGAAACCATTAGGCAATAGCTCATTAGAAAAACGCTAAATATTTTGGTTATGCTAATACTTTTAGCATGAAATGAAGGACTAATGATTCCAGTGTCAAGAAAATAATCTGAAATGTAAACCAAGATTTATCCTGAAAAAAGTTCACTATCATACAAAAAACTGTAAGAAATTGAAGCAGTCAGCAATGAAAAATAATTTAGTAGGGTTATGTTCATTTACCTAAAGCAGTATTTTGCACAGTTTTTTAAATCTTTATAAAATGTTAATTACAGGGGAAAATGTGAAAAAAGGAGAAGAAACACATTTGACTTCAGCTATGTTATTTTTTAAATGCAGAAAAAAATACTGGAAGCAAATTTGCCAATATATCCATGACTGTTGCCTCTAAGTAGTAGAATTATAGTTTATTTTCTTTCCTGCTCCTAAACTTTCTAAATGGAAATCATATAACTTTGACTTAGTATGCTGCATTACTTCTTAAAGTAACATAAGCTCATTATATAAAAATCCAAACCACATAGAAAAATTTAAGTAAAAATTTAAAATCACATATTTCCTAATATGCCCTTCCTCCATCCAAAAAACCTATCTTTAGAGGTAAACACTTCCAACAGTTTTGTTTGGTAGGTATCCTTCTAGAACTGTTTTTCCATTTACAATTAGAAAAATACATGATTTTGAGCTGTTCAAACTTTGCATCATGGTATCACTCACAATCACAAGTGTATTTGCCAGTAATTTTAAGCAACATAGGTAGCAGCTCTTTTAACACATATTTTAAAAAGCACTGTCTACATTACTAAAAACCTTTTTTCCAAGTCCTCTACTTGAATTTCTGTTATGGATATCCCATGATCCTAATCTTTGGTACTTGAAAATGACATTCATAGAAAAACACCCAAAATGCTTTGGGGTACTAGCTGTGAAGATGATATACTAAGTACATATAGGATATAATGATGATTTGCAGTGTGCTTTTTAAAAAGATACATTGAGGGCACCTGTCTGGCTGGGTCAATAGATCCTGGGACTCTTGATCTCAGGGTTTTAAGTTCTAGCCCCACATTGGGTACAGAGATTACTTAAAAATAAAATCTTTTCTTTTTTTAAGATTTTATTTTATTTATTTGACAGAGAGAGAGACAGCGAGAGAGGGAACACAAGCAGGGGGAGTGGGAGAGGGAGAAGCAGGCCTCCCGCGGAGCAGGGAGCCTGATGCCGGGCTCGATCCCAGGACGTTGGGATCATGACCTGAGCCGAAGGCAGACGCTTAACAACTGAGCCACCCAGGTGCCCCTTAAAAATAAAATCTTTAAAAAAACAAAATCAAGGGCGCCTAGGTGGCTCAGTCGTCAAGCGTCTGCCTTCGGCTCAGGTGATGATCCCAGGGTCCTGGGATCGAGTCCCACATCGGGCTCCCTGCTCGGCAGGAAGCCTGCTTCTCACTCTCCCACTCCCCCTGCTTGTGTTCCTGCTCTCACTATCTCTCTCTCTGTCAAATAAATAAATAAAATCTTTAAAAAAAATAAAAAAAATAAAAAAACAAAATCAAGGGCACCTGGGTGCCTCAGTTAAGCATCTGCCTTTGGCTCAGGTCATGATCTCTGGGTCCAGGGATTATGCCCCACATCCAGCTCCCTGCTCAGTGGGGAGCCTGCTTCTCCCAATGCCCCTCTCCCTCCCCCTGCTCATGCTCTCTCTCAAATAAATAAAAATAAAATCTTTCAATAAATAAATTAATAAATAAATAAACAAAACAAAATAAAAAGATACACTGGTATGTGCGAAGTGTTGGAAATCTTAACATTGTTTATAAGATTTTCATTTTTTCATGCATTCATTGACTCATTTGTTCACCAAACATTTATTGAGCACCTATTATGTGCCAGTACCTCCTAAATCCTAGGCTTGGGCTTTAAAGTAATTTAAACATACCATTTAAAATAAATAAATAAATAAACACCTCACTTCTAATCACTTTTCCTTCTGTAGGAGAACATTATGACTTTGTTTTAAAAACTGTTACTCAGGGACACCTGGGTCGTTCAGCTGGGTAAGTGCCCAACTTGATTTTGGCTCAGGTCAAAATCTCAGGGTTGTGAGATGAGCCCCATGTTGAGCACCACCCTGGGTGTGGAGCCTGCTTAAGATTCCCTCTCTCCAGGGCGCCTAGGGTGGTTCAGTAGGTTGAGCAAGGGCTCTTGGTTTCAGCTCAGGTAATGATCTTGGGGTCATGAGATTGAGCCCCGGGTCAGGCTCTGCGCTCAGCCAGAAGTCTACTTGGGATTCTCTCTCTCCCTCCCAACTTCAGGCAGCTCAAGTGCTAAGTGTTCTCTCTCTCTAAAATAAATAAATAAAATATTTAATTAAAACAAGAAGGTCTCTTTCTCTCCCTCTCCCCCTCCCTCTGCCCCTCCCCCCAAAAATAAAAAATTAAAAATAAAAACTCTAACTCAGTATTTTTTCTGTTTATTTATTACTACTTTTTTTAAAGTAATCTCTACCCCAACATGGGGCGTGAACTCACAACCCTGAGATCAAGATTGGCATGCTCTTCTGACTGAGGCAGCCCGGTGCCCCTGTGACTCAGGATTAATAAAAAATAATTAAATCGGAAATGAGCAAGATTCTATTTTGTTTCTTTCATAGCAGACATGAAGAGCTAATGATACTTAGCCAAGACTTTCTGGATACTCATGACTCGAACACTGAGTGTCATTATCAAAGTAATGACCTGATGGTTTGATTAGTTTGATTCATTTGCTAGCTGTATCTTATTTTAGTATAATAATAATGCAAAAAGATAAGATCTCGCCTTCTCTCTTCCTTGTACATCCATCACAGTGCAACAATGACTGGCTACTTTATAAGGAGAATGAATGTTGCAGCTTTGAAACCATCAACTCTTAAAATACTACTCTGTAATAAAAACAAAACAAAACAAAACAAAAAACAGAGGTTGACCAACAAAAAGAGATACGGAGTTAAGTTCTATGGCAAAGTAAACATGTACCATATTATGGTGCTCACTATTCTGTAACAGTATAATCTGGATTATGCTGACACTAGATGAAGGTGTTAAGCAGTTTCACACATTTTCCTTCTTAGATAAGATGATATACACAAAATGGGAAGGTAAGATTTGAACCACATTGACAAGATTCCAGAAATTAACACCCATAGGTCAGAACCAATCAAAGTCAGCATGGTTTTTGTTGACATATCTGCAGTTTACACAAGCAAGGATCCTAGACACCATACAGTTTTTCCCCCTATAGTCAGCTGTGTGGTGAAGCATGCTACGGAAGTCTCAGTAGTGATCCAAAGAGATTCCTTAAAGGCATATTTAAGGACATATAGTATCTGCCCTCAATTTAAGGAGTTGGAGGCAAAAATTTGTTCCATATGACATACACAACATAAACCAAAATGAGATCTGACTTTAAAAACACTGAAAAAGCAGTGGCCAGGGGCGCTTGGGTGGCTCAGTCAATTAATATTGGACTACTGATTTCAGATCAGGTGATGATCTTGGGGTCGTGGGATTGAGCCCCCAGTTGGCTCTGGGCTCAGTGTGGAGTCTGCCTGTCCATATCCTTCCATCTCTGCCCTCACCCGTGCACGGGCAAGCACTCACATGTGACTCTTTCTCTAAATAAAATCTTAAAAATAAATGAAAAAATTAAAATAAAAAAAAAGCTGTCTCCAGGAGAGGCTTGTCCCACCCCACTCCCACTAAAATGGATAAAGTAAAATAAAAACAAGTATGCCAACCAATTCTGAAGTGATATCTCTGGAACTAGTCTGTTATTACACTATTCATAAAACAATGAACAGTCAGCGGTTCAGTTTGTATCAATATACTACTACTGAACTTTTACAGTTTTTCAAGCACAACCTTTGGAGGTATTATTGTTTTTCCAGGTAGAATTTGCATTAGCTCAGAAGACAGCATGGTAACAAATAGCACATTTTACAGTGTTTTCTAGTGCACTGCTCTTTATTTTAACCCAACAGGGGCGCCTGGCTGGCTCAGTCAGCAAAGAATGTGACTCTTGATCTCAGGGTTGTAAGCTTGAGCCCCACACTGGGTATAGAGATTATTTAAAACTAAAAAATCTTGGGGGCACCTGGGTGGCTCAGTTGGTTAAGTGACTGCCATCGGCTCAGGTCATGATCCTAGAGTCCCAGGATTGAGTCACACATAGGGCTCCCTGCTCAGCAGGGAGTCTGCTTCTCCCTCTGACCCTCCCCCATCTTGTGCTCTCTCTCTCCTCAAATAAATAAATAAAATACTTAAAAATAAATAAATAAATAAATAAATAAATAAATAAATAAATAAATAAATAAAACAAAATCTTGAAAAAAATAGGGTGCCTGGGTGGCTCAGTCGGTTAGGCATCTGACTCTCAGGTTTCGGCTTAGGTCATGATCTCAGGCTCATGAGATCAAGCCCCAGGTCAGGCTCATGCACTGGGTGAAGAGCCTGCTTGGGATTCTCTCTCTCCTTCTCCCTCGGTCCTCCATTCCCCCCACTCACATGCACAAGCTCTCTCTCTCAAATAAATAAATAAACACATGTTTAAAAGATTTAAATTGATAATAATATAACCAAACAAATAATAACCTTCAATATTTTGGGAAAACTTATTAACTAGAGTAAATATAAGAGATTTTTTTCACTTTGGCAACCAACTCACTAACTGCTCACTTAGTCATTTTGTTTATTAAATGTGTGATATACTATACCCAAATCATCAAGCTACAGATATATAATTCAATACTCTGCTCTCAGAAGCATATCTACAAGCTGTGATTTACTTTTGTTTTTATACACACTAAAAATTATTTGCAAAAGTGTAGCCTGATCATACACCTACTCTCTAGGTCTCTAAAAAGCACCCCCTTCCCTTTTTTTTTTTTTTCCATTTCTAACATTATACAATAATTAGGAAAACAATCTTATATGACTTAAAATATGTCTTGAAATGGTAAATTACAAATACATTTGAGGTATACCTAGCCAAGAGCAAATTCTTAGATGCCTATGAATTATAAAGTTAGTGGCTTTAATTATCTATATTTCTGAATATAGAGAAAGTAAGCTGAACTAAACTTGGCAGAAAAACACCATTTTATCTCTTGGCCAAAAGATATCTCTGGGGAGACTCTCTAACCACCTTGTTGTACAAATGAAAAAATTCTGTTTTTGTGGGAGACAAAAATGTAATCTATGACCAAAAAAGGTAAGTAAAAAACTGTTTTCACTTATCTCAGACATCAGTAATTAACTTACTGAGAGATAGCATATGCTAAGTATATTTTAGAAAAAAGAATTCTAGGGGCGCCTGGGTGGCTCAGTCGTTAAGCGTCTGCCTTCAGCTCAGGTTATGATCCCAGGGTACTGGGATCGAGTCCCGCATCGGGCTCCCTGCTCCATGGGAGGCCCGCTTCTCCCTCTCCCACTCCCCCTGCTTGTGTTCCCTCTCTAGCTTTGTCTCTCTCTGTCAAATAAATAAATAAAATCTTAAAAAAAAAAAGAAAAAGAATTCTAACAATTGTTTTTGAAGTGTATACTTGTTTAATATAAGCAGTAACAAAAATATTAATATTTTAAAACTGTAAATGTATTTTCTATTTCACATCCAACTCTCAGTAAGTAAAATAATTCTGATGTAAGGAACATACAAATACATGAAATATATTTGCTTAGGGGCGCCTGGGTGGCTGAGCCGTTAAGCATCTGCCTTCAGCTCAGGTCATGACCCCAGGGTCCTGGGATTGAGCCCCAAATTGGACTCTCTGCTCAGCAAGGAGCCTGCTTCTCCTTCTCCCACTCCCCCTGCTTGTATTCCTGCTCTTGCTATCTCTCTCTCTGTGAAAATAAATAAATAAAATCTTTAAAAAAAAAAAAAAGAGGGACGCCTGGGTGGCTCAGTCGTTAAGCGTCTGCCTTCGGCTCAGGTCATGATCTCAGGGTCCTGGGATCGAGCCCCGCATCGGGCTCCCTGCTCGGCGGGAAGCCTGCTTCTCCCTCTCCCACTCCCCCTGCTTGTGCTCTCTCTCTCTCTGACAAATAAATAAAAATCTTTTTTTTTTTTAAAGATTTTATTTATTTATTTGACAGAGAGAGACACAGCGAGAGAAGGAACACAAGCAGGGGGAGTGGGAGAGGGAGAAGCAGGCTTCCCGCCGAGCAGGGAGCCCGATGCGGGGCTCGATCCCAGGACCCTGAGATCATGACCTGAGCCGAAGGCAGACGCTTAACGACTGAGCCACCCAGGTGCCCCAATAAATAAAAATCTTAAAAAAAAAAAAAATGTTTGCTTAGCAGTATTCTTGTTACCAAAGCAAATGGCCTTCAATCATTAATACTAATATCATAAATATTCTAAAAAAACTGTCAAATATCTAGGGCTATCTCAAGCACCTAGGAATAAAAATATCAAATACCTAGTAATAAAACAAATGAAATAACTCTTTATTGAAAACTAAAAAATATTATTGAAAGAAATTAAATGACATATATATTAAGATATACCATGGTCATGAACTGCAAGATTCAATATTATAAAAATGTCAGTCTTTCCAA
The DNA here is from genome assembly GCF_011800145.1 of Mirounga leonina. Classification (NCBI taxonomy): domain Eukaryota; kingdom Metazoa; phylum Chordata; class Mammalia; order Carnivora; family Phocidae; genus Mirounga; species Mirounga leonina. The sequence goes on along the minus strand of NW_023270232.1, from coordinate 4,202,338 downwards.
ACCGATGTATAGGTTCAACATAATCACAATAAAATCCCAGCAGAGTTTTTGGTGGAAATTTACAAACTGATTCAAAATGTTAATGAAAATGCAAAGAACAATAAAAATAGTGCAAATCATTACTGAAGAACAAAGCTGAAGGATTTATACTACCAGTTAACTTTTTTTTTTTTAAAGATTTTATTTATTTATTTGAGACAGAGAGAATGAGAGAGACAGAGAGCACATGAGAGGGGGTAGGGTCAGAGGGAGAAGCAGGCTCCCTGCCGAGCAGGGAGCCCGATGCGGGACTCGATCCCGGGACTCCAGGATCATGACCTGAGCTGAAGGCAGTCGCTTAACCAACTGAGTCACCCAGGCGCCCTACCAGTTAACAATTATAAAGCCTACTGATGATGAGTTTAGACACAAGGATAGACAAAAAGACCAATGAAACAGAGTCTAGAAGTAGACCCAGAATTAATCCTGATTTATGACATAGATGAGATCGTAGTAACGGGAAGGATGGTCATTTCAGTAATGGTGCCAGTCAATTAGAGATCCTTATAAAAAAGAATCAGTCTTCACTCCTCACACCAGACACAGAAGTCAATTCCAGATATACTTTACACCTAAATGTGAAAGGCTTAAAAAAGTAACTTTTTAAGAAGGAAGCAAAAGAGGGATGCCTGGGTAGCTCAGTCAGTTAAGAATCTGCCTTCAGCTCAGGTCATGATCCCAGGGTCCTGGGATTGAGCCCCGCATCTGGCTCGCTGCTCAGCGGGAAGCCTGCTTCTCCCTCTGCCTCTCCCACTCCCCCTGCCTGTGTTCCCTCTCTCACTGTCTCTCTCTGTCAAACAAATAAATAAAATCTTAAAAAAAAAAAAAAAGGAAGGAAACAAAAGAGAACATCTTCATGACCTTGGAACTGGCAAGAAACAGACAAAATTTTCTTAACCAGGACATAAAGGAAAGCATTGGTAAACTAGAAATTAAAGTTAAAACTTTCGTTCATTAAAAGCCAGGATAAAGTGAGTGAAAAGCTGTCATGGAATAAGTAGAGATATCTGCAATCATATATTCAACAAAAAATTTGTATCAGTAAAATGTAATGAATTCTTATAAGCCAATAATGAAAAGGCAGAAAAACCCAAAATGGACAAAGACAATATCTAAATGACTAAGAAGCAAAGTAGCAGCTCAATTTCATTAGTCCAATGTAGTGATGCCGCTACACATCCAACAAAACGATTCAAGTAAAACAAGACAGAAAATGTCAAGTGTTGGCAAGGATGTGGAGCTAGTGGAAATCTCAAACACTACTGATGAAGAGTCTTAATTGGAACAACCACAGCTGCTGAGTAATATCCATGAGAGCTAAACATACGTATTCTATGACCGAGCAATTCCACTCCTAGGAATCTATTCACTAGAATGCACACATTATGTTCACCAAAAGACATTTATGATAATGTGTACATTAACAGTAGATTGGATGAGGGACGCCTGGGTGGCTCAGTGGGTTAAGCTTCTGCCTTCGGCTCAGGTCATGATCCCACTGTCCTGGGATCGAGTCCCACATCGGGCTCCCTGTTCAGCAGGAAGCCTGCGTCTCCCTCTGCCTGCCACTCCCCATGCTTGTGCTTTCTCTATCTCTGACAAATGGATAAATAAAATATTTTTTAAAAATTAAAAAAAAAACAGTAGAATGGATTAATGTATTGTGATACAAACACAGCTATACTGCAGTAAAAATGAGTAACTATATAAGCAACATTACTGATGACTATTAAGCAAAGAAACCAGAAACAAGAGTATACAACTGTCTTTGCTCTCTCAGAATGAACTTCCCTCATAGAAGTGTTCCCTGTGTTCTCCTCTGCCTCTCCATGGACTTGTGGGTGGGTTTTGGATGGGTAGGTCTATTTGCTGCCAGAGTTCAGTATAAGGACAACCTAACAGATTCTTCAGAATCAACTTTGTAAGTGATGAAAGTGATCTTTTGGGGGGCACCTGGGTGGCTCAGTGGGTTAAGTATCTGACTCTTTGATTTGAGCTCAAATCATGATCTCAGGGTCATGGGAACATGCCCCACATAGGGCTCTGTGCTCAGCAGGGAGTCTGCTTGAGATTTTCTCTCTCCCCGTCTCTCTTTACCCCTCCCCCACCCCCTCCCCTCCTCCCTCTCTGACTCTTAAAAAAAAAAAAAAAAAGAAGTTAGCCTTCATCTATACTTGGAAGGCACAAAGAGGTCTCCTCTATTTTTGTTTTGTTTTGTTCTGAGTGATATATCACACATAGAGAAGAGCGCTAAATGTATTTAAGTAGGAGAATCATCAGGATTTTAGAAAGAAAACTTGAACTGCACTTAAGAGGTTGTGTTCAAAATCCTGACTTCTCTTCTACCTGGGACACTCACGACTATATCCCCAGTGCACAACCTGGAGAAGTACAGTAAATACTTGCTGATAATACAGAGAACACTGAAATTGTCCCAGTAGAGGACAAAGGCATCAACTACAGAAATAGCCAAGAAAATGGAGAGGTAGGAGTGCTCAGATCTCATATAACAAGAAATCTAGAAGAGTGAGAGGAAGGCATTAAAGATGACTGAATTTTCCATTTTGGGTGACCATGTAGATGGTTAGTCATTAAGCCAAATATGTAATGCAAAAAAAGGAGCAGGTTTAGGAAAAAAGAAAACAAATTCAATTATACCTATTAGAGATCAAGTGAGTACTTTCAGCAATGATGCCATTTGGCAATGTTACAAATCAGGAACTTACAAGGGAGGCCTCTCTGCTTTAAGATATTGCTGCTAGTGTTTTAGATGTACGTTTGTAAACCATTAAGTGGCTTGCTGGCCACACCCACATATGTGAAGTGACTTGAGTAAAAATTATTCATTGCAGTAAGGTTTGTAATAACAGAATATTTTAGAAACACCTCAAATGCCCGTTAATACCTGATCGGTTAATGTCTGATCTCATTTGCAATGGGTCAAATAGAAAGTCAGCATTTTGGGACAGGTAATTTAAGAGTGAAATAAAAAAGAATGACTAAGTTTAAGTTCACAATACTTTTAAATGAATCTTTTCTATTATACCTGTATTCATAGCAGTCACAAAATAAGCATAACTTCAAATGAGTGATCTAAAAATCATAACACCATAGTTGGCATGTATTTTAAAGGTCTGATAATCAAGTATTAACCAAGTTCCATAAAATCCTTTATTTTGGCTTTTTTTAAGATTTTATTTATTTATTTGAGAGAGAAAGTGAGAGAGAGAGCACAAGCAGGGGGAGTAAGTAAGGGAGAGGGAGTAAGAGGGAGAGGGAGAAGCAGGCTCCTCAATGAGCAGGGAGCCCAACACAGGGCTCGATCCCAGGACTCTGGGATCATGACCTGAGCTGATGGCAGACGCTTAACTGACTGAGCCACCCAGGTGCCCCATAAAATCCTTTATTAAATAAAGTCAAAGCCAACCAATTACTTTTAAACTGTAATAATGGGAACCAATGTTTATGTATCACTTCAGAGTTTACAAACCATTTTGAACTTCTGATAATCCTAACAACTACATGGGCTATGTGAACCAGGTGGACATCACCTACCAAAAGTTAAGATGAAAGCTTTATTTACCTTCCAAGGTCAAGTTTCAAAATTAAGGATAGAGACAGTTTTATTCTTTCAAAAGAATAGAAGTTTAATTCCACTGGTTCCTCAAGCTGCAAGGGAGTTAATGATTTTGTTCCACTCTTCATTTAAATTTAAGTTAAATCTGTAACTTCCAAAAAAGACACACAACTAGCCAAAATAAGGCATAGTGGAAATCTTTGCAAAACCACACTTCATGTCATTTCCTTGTCTCCATCAAATCCTGTAATGGAAAAACTTTATGTTCTAGTTTTCTGAGACAAATTCTAAAAATAAGCTAATATATCGCTCACTGCACAAGACGTATTTCGGGTTGATCCACAAACTCCTATAGATAATATAAAATGTTACCAGAGTAAAAGGATGTCATACTGAATCACCTAGTCTCTGCACAGATCACTCTACAGAGCCTCCTGGGCATCTCCCAGCCCGTGGGGGTTTACTCACCTCCAAAGGCACGAGGACGGATGGTTTCTTTTTCAGCTCTTCACATTTCCTTTTCTTACAGATTTGATGGCTGTTCTTTCTGTTCTTGCAATAAGTACATTCACCACAATTGGTCTTCTGCTGGCAGGGCTCACAGACCCCACAGCGCTTTCGTTTCTTCTTTTCCAAAGTAGGTAGCAAAGTTGTATAGGAAGGAGAAGAGGAGGTACTGGCGAGTGACACTGGCCTAGACACCACTGTGTTAGCCACACTGGTCATGCTGATCTGGGAGCTCCCTCCTTCCAATGTGCTGGAACCAGCCTGGGAAAGTTGGATAATGCCCTGGGAAGCATGGATGAGTCCTCGCTCAGGGGCTATGGGGACCCCCTGAGTGTTAGCTGGCAGAAAGCTTATATGAACCTGCTTCTCATTTTCTATATTGCTAATAGTCACTATTGGAGGTACTGAACTTATCTCTGAGTTTGATGATGGCTGAGGAGTGTGACCTGAGCCCAAAGGCAAAATCTGCACAGCGCCCTGGACCTCAAGCCCATATGAAACAGTGCTCTGGGGCTCAAGCCATTCTGGGAGAGCATTATAGGTAGCAATTGGGTTTAGAGGAGCAGGAAGAAAGATAGGTGGGTCTGAGGCAGTACCACCACCCATTCCGAGGATTTGTTGGTCTAGGATAGCACCGAAGACCTCTCCTTGGACTGGAATAGCACCAGGCATCGCTGGTGGGTCTGGGGTCTCATCCAGAGCCTCTCCATGAATTATGTTAGCACCAGGAACTTCCCATCGATGTGGGACAGCACTAAAAGCCTGTCCTATGATAGGTGTGGTACCAGGAATTTCCTGTTGCTCTGGGATAGTTTTGAGTACCTCTTGATGATCTGGTTTAGCACCAAGGGTTTCTTGTTCTGAGCTTGCCAAGAGAAGTTTTATTAATGAGGTAGGATATATTGACCCACCAATGGACAAACAGTTTCTAAGGTCCAATTCCGGTATAACCTTATTAAAGTTTGAGGTGGGGTAGCCATTACGTTCACTTTTGATGGGATCCAGGTAAGAATCAGATAGCTTAAGAGATTCTACTCGTGAACCCAAATCTTCTAACTGAATGCTGGAGTTTCCTTCGTAAGTAACCTTGAGGGCTGCTCTTTGGAGCAAAGGAGCACACAGAGTGTCCTGAGCAAACATTCTAGGGGAGTCGCTGATATCATTCAATGTCTCTTTAGAGAATAGTCCTTCACCACCACATGTCTCTTCCAATGACCCAGAAAGGATCTCTGCTGCAGGGTCACTCTGAGTGGAAATATTTATTTTGGAATCCTCCACCCTTTGGGACCAAGACTGGGTTGTCTCTTGGCTCTCACCTTTAATTAAAAATGCCTTTTGAACACCAATTAGATTCTCTACATCAGGAGCAATTAGGGGGACTTGTGTTGGAACTGAATCATTTTCTGACTGTTTTACTCCCATGTCAGCAACTACATTATAATCACATCCATGTTGCTTTTCTAAATTTTTAGGAGGTGGAACTTTCTTGGGTTTGGCTATGATCACTGGAGGTTGGGAGAGTCGCCTGCTAAGAGAGGTACTTCGGAGAGCCATTGTAAACCCATTGCAAGTTAAGGATTCTGGGTTCTGAAAAAGAACCTCAGTCCTATCCAAATTCATTCGTGCTGCTCCAGCTCTTGTCAGAAGGCTTCTGACTGGCATAGGTGGTTTGGGTTCTATTTTTTTCTTAACATCTCTTTCTTGAATTAATTGTTTTAATTTTCCAGGGCTAACAGTCTTGACTGATGCCACATTTTTGTTGGCTGCCTTAGATGTCTTCTTCAGTTGGGTGCTTTTCTTTCTGTTCAGATCTTCCCTCCTGACTAATCTGGAAGGCCTTGCATGGCGGGATCGAGACATAGCTACAGAGTAGGAAAAAATGAAAGGGCACAGGGAACAGAGTCATTGGTCCTTTGGAAAGTCTCACTTCTGAGGAGAATCTGGATGCACCATGGTTGAACTCAGTGGCACAAGATTTTGGTCTGAAATAACAAAAAAACATTGGGAGTGAGTCTTTTTCTTATGTATTCTCCCATTTGAAACAGAATATCTACTAATAATTATTAATCAAAACTAGGGCACTGAGAATGTTTACTGCAAAAGAAAAATACAATAAACACAAAAGATACTCAAGTATCCTTTTAACCCTGGGTTCACAAATAAAGCTCCTTTAAGTATTGTGACAACTGATTTAGTTGATGAAGTTCTATGCACAGAGTGAGCATGGGGGTTATTCTATATTAGAAACCACAACTGCTGTAGTTACATGTAGTTTAAAAATCAAATCCTAATCTTTACAAATTTGGGTACTTAAAAAATTCTCTCTTTCCTCAGCACATCACCACACGGGCAGAGGTGTCATGTGTTGGACAGGAAAGCTGGTAAAACCAGAGGAAGAAGAGGCTTATTATAATTCAAGAAACTCTACTTGGAGATCCAATAATATTAATACCACATTCCAATTGACAGTCTACAAATTTTGAGCTTTACACATGCACAGAAAAATAGCATAAAATCTGAGAAGTTAGTATTGACAGATTAGGTTACAAATAAGACTCACGGGTCCAACAAATATCTGTTGAGTACCTACTATGTATAAGGAAGGCATTGTGGTGGGCAGTGCCCACACCCAGAAATGATGTCCCTCTTTTCTCTTTCACCCGACTTAATCCAAAGACTGCTGGTTCTAAAATCCCTTCTACCAAGGGTCCCAAAAGTCTCATGATGAATGCCTAGGCAAGGAAATTGGAAATAAAGAGAAAATGAGATAATTAGAATGGTAAAGCATTCTAGGCAAGCAACTATTATTTGGAAGGTAAGCAAGAGAAAAGAAGAAAATGAAAGCGGACTGACTAAGCCATCATTAATTATCTTTGGTCTCCTCAGATTGCTTACCCTAATGCAGAATAAAACCAAACTATGAACAAGAATAAAGCTCACCATACAAGATGTATCAATATACTCTCTAAAGATCACAGAATCAAGAGTGGTACAACTGAGTGGGTGAGGATTCTTTAACAATTGACAGGTTGTTGGATTTGTAAAAAAGCATGGTGTAGGATAGTTACCAAAAACTGATTTGCAACCAATGGTCAACAGTCTGTGACAAAATCAGAAAAAAACAGGCAGTATCAAGTTTTTCATAAAGTTGAATTTATTCATTTTAAACAACTCTTCTTGGGGCACCTGGGTGGCTGTCAGTTAAGCAACTGCTTTTGGCTCAGGTCATGATCCTGATGTCCTGGGATTGAGCCCCGAGTCGGGCTCCCTGCTCAGCGGAGAGCCTGCTTCTCACTCTCCCTCTCTCTCCCCTCTGCAGTGCTCTCTCTCACTATCTCTTTCTCTTTCTCAAATAAATAAAATCTTTAAAAAAATGATAATAATAATAAACAACTCTTCTTTACTCTGAAGTTAAGCCTTCCAGTTTTCTCTCATTAAAATGTCCTTTCTTGGGGTGCCTGGGTGGCTTAGTCGATTGAGCAACCCGCTCCTGACTTCCACTGGGGTCAGCTTGGGTCATGATCTCAGGTCAGGGGATGGAGCCCCACGACTGGATCCAAGTTGAGGGGGAGTCTGATTGGGATTCTCTCTCTCTTCTCCCTCTGTCCCTCCCCCTGCTCACACTCAGCCTCACTTGCTCTCTCTCAAATAAATAAATAGGGATGCCTGGGTGGCTCAGTGGGATAAGCCTCTGACTTCAGCTCAGGTCATGATCCAGGGTCCTGGGATGAAGGCCCGCCCCCTACCTCCCCTGCTGGTCTGCCAGGAATCCCCACTCAGCGGGGAGTTGGCTTCTTCCTCTCCCTCTGCCCCTCCCCCCTGTTCGTGCTCTCTCTCTCAAGTAAATAAAATCTTTTTAAAATAATAAATAAATAAAACCTTTAAAAAATGTCCTTTCTTTAAAAAAGTAATAGAAGTCCTTTCTTTTGTCAAAAGGTAGCGATAGGTTTATTTTATACTGTTATTACTTGGCAAAGTAAAAACTTGAACAGCCCTCTATCATTCTCAAATTGATTTGTTTTTGTTGTACTGATCTGATCCAGGTAATCCTGGGATGCACCGGTTGGTTTAGTAGCTAAAGATGTGTCCATCAGAAAGCTGTGAGTTTGAATCTGTGATCACCAGCTATGTCCTTCCAGAACCTATTTAACTGAGTCAAAGTTTCTACATCTGAAATGAGGTTGTTTTGAGGAATCACTGGGCTCCTACAGGGAAAGCCTGGTGGCTTCCGAGTGGTATCTGAGGTTGAGGAGGAAGTCGGGGAAGGTAAGGTAAGAAGGACTTTGTAAGTAGGCAGACCTGGGTTCAGTTTCCAGCTCAGAAACATTACTAGTCATGTGATTCTGATATATTTCTCAGTCTCTCTATACTTCAGTTTCCTTATGTGTAATCGAATAGGAAGCATAATAGTACTGACCTCATTGGGTTACCATGAGAATAAAATGAGATGACATGTGTGAACACTTAGCACAGGGTTGGCATATAATAGGTGTTTAATAATAAATGGGAGGTAAAAAAATAAAGGCTGCTTATACTTCCAAAATACAAAAAATAATAAGAGAAAATGAGCTAAAGAGTGGTTATCATTATTATCAAAACAGTTTAACCCACAGTCTGCCATATTCTGCCAAACAAGATCTAGTTCTTTGGTTTCTGTTATCACCTAACACATTGTAAGCCAGGCACTGTAGATCCCAGAGCACAACATTTAGAGTCAAAAGCATTGTGCCTTTAAGACAGACTTTTTAAATAGACATTAGTAATAACATTAACCACAAGAAAAATAAGTCTGATAAATCTGTGCTAAATACAAACACTAGACCAGAGAATACTTGACTTGAGTTCTTGGCAACTAAGCTTACCACTTTCCCCCTTTTCTTAAAAAAAGAAAAAAAAAGTTTTTGGCTTGCACTAACTTTTTGGCTGTGAAAAACTGTAGGACATTTTCTCCAAAGACCACTGCTTTTTGTACCAGTATTTTTAGAAAAAAAAAAAAAAAAAGACATTCCAATTCTAATCTCCAGAAAGTCAGCAGTCTTTATAAGGATGTTTTTTTCAGATAGCAAAAAGCAATCCTTTCCATTCTTTAGAAATTCAACAATATCGGTATAAGCTTGCTTTATCTCTTGTATCAAGATTACATTGCTAAAAAATTATTAGGAGCATATAATCTAGGTATTGCAATCAGCCACGAAAATTAAAATTCACACATGTAGGCAAGTAATCTGGATATGCCAGAAGGTGTCATGGGATCTGCCTTTGAGAGTAGTTTATAAACTGATCTCTGTCTCATATATTCTTTTATATTTTTAAATTAAAGTGCTTTAGAAATTCAGACTTGTAATTAAGATAATGTTTACCATTCAAATCTTATCTCCTGAAAAAGAGCCTGCCAAGGAAATGGAAAAGGTATGAGCAACATGGATTGGGAAGATGTGGCCTCTTTAAATGGTAACAGCCTTTTTATGAGATCGTGAAAGAGGCCAATGACCCCTGAAAAACCCAACTGCAGGGGAGAAACCACTGGGTACCACCCAGCCAAAGAAATAGACAATCAGAAACAAAATAAGGGCTCCCACAAGATCCTAATTTTATCACCCTTGGCTCCACTGATGAAATGTGACCTTCTTTTGTGATAAACTAAGTTATTCCCAGGGCTGAACCCTGGGAGGAGAGGCAGCAAACTTTTTTTTTTGAAACTTGTGGGGAAAAAAAAACCAATGTAGTCCATTCTATTAAACAGGTCCGTATTTAAATATGGAATTATCCCCACAGATCTACTGATATTTATTTTCCTTATTAATCTATAAACATTATTAAATGCTCCATCTCCCCTTATCCCCCATAGGATAATATGATCAGAGCAGAAAATAAGAGAATAGTGTTCCTGTTATTAAACATATACCATAGGCCCTAATTATTTGCAATTAATTGATACTATTCTGTGGGTTCTTATTTTCCTGGAAGAGAAAACAAAATGAAACAAACAAACAGAAAACCCAACCACTGTGGGATGTAAAACATTAGTTAGCAAGTGTTTTCACCAGAGGGCACCAGAAATAAAAATTCTTTTTCCTAAAATGTCCTTGTGATATAGGAGACTAGAGCATATGAGATCCAAACATTATAAGCCAGGAGATAAAAGGCCAGCATATAATTTGAAACATGAAAAGACATGATGCCAGCCTAAAGTAGAGAATATAAAGAAGTGGCAGGAGTAGGCCCCAAGGTGAATATGATAAACACTGCCTGTGTAAGGATCTGCTAATTATTCACAAGTAACTTAAACTTACCTAACCAAACTGGTCAACAAATAGGGTCAGGTATTTTCGTCACTATTATTTGAGCTTACTAAGTATTCAACCTTTCCCTACAGAGGGCCTTTTTTGTAATTAATGAAGTAATCCCTTTGCCTAGAAAATAAAAAGCTTACTTCCGAAACTGTATCAGTTGTCTATAAAGGACGATGTTGACAGCACCTCGTCAGAAAATCCTCTCCCATCTACATCCCTCCTTCTGGATCTCCCAAAGTCCCCTGGGTAGGAAGTGGCTGAACTGATGTAACCATACAGCCCGCATGTCAATTTAAAATTATATTGCAACCCTTCCCACTACCAGCAGTGGCCAAAAAAGTGGTGAGTGAATTCGTCTGTAGGGCTAGAGGCAAAAGAGGTTCTGATTTCATGGTCACTCCATTCAGCTGCTTAGAATTTAAAGCCTGTTGCCCTTGACTGAGAAATAGAAGATGTAAAACATTTCTTTTAAAAAGGCACCACCTGACTTAGCTTCATCCAGCAACTAAGTTCTACATCTAAAGGAAGAGGAGGTGGGCGGCTGCTTGCAGTTCCTAGATAGTCTTCAACCACAGGAAGTGTGAGAGCCCTCCGCACAAGGAAAGGCTGTTCAAGGAAACTCACTAGAATACCAGCAGATTTAGTCAAAGGCTCCTTCCATATGTAAAACACCCCTGGCTGCCCTGCAGAGAGCAAGAAAAAAAAAGGGGGGCCTAAGAGGGCCACAGAAAAGGGAAGGGAGAAGTTAAAATGGAGATAGAACAACTCTTCCAAAAACAAGAAAAACATAAAATACAAGGGGAGTAGTAAAAAGCTTAAGGAAGAAAAGTCTAAAGGGGAGAGGGGGAGCAAAAGACAGAGTTAAGAGGAAGAAATTTATGGTAATAAAGGTTGAGTAAAAAAAAACACAACTGGGATCAAAATGCTGAAGACTATAAAGGTAAACCTAGGGGGGAAAAAAGAAATTTAAGTGTGCAGGGAAAGAAAGATAGATGCAAAGAGAGTGGGGGAGGGGATGGACAAACCAGATAAAGAAGACCGGAGAGGGAAGAGAAACAAAGAGCAGGAACAGTGGTGATCCAAACCTCCGACCCAAACCTCCCACCCATCAATTCTGGAAAACCAGAGCTGAACACGATAGTTAACTCTCATTAAAATGGTTAAATGGTGGTTGAAGATTGTAAATCTCAGCTACTAATCTTTGCAAAGAAAAAGGGAGAGTATGTGCCAATAACTCCCCTGTATCTTGATTCTGAAGTTTAGCTGAAATCATAACATGGCTTTAAACACTGTCAGAGGCTACCAACCAACCTATTCAAGATCTCTTAAGGGGGGAGGCAAGGGAGGATTTTAACCAGTGTAACCTAAAACCGATTAAAATCAGGAAACACACCCAAAATCACAGTACTGAAGTCTTTTCGTTCTTGGAAACTATACGGACTAACCTCCAAATATTTATCTATGCACCTACCTGCGTGTACCACCCTTGTTTAACTGTGGTCATAAATCCCGATATGCCCCTAAATTACTCTTGCCCTAACTGGTTAACAAGCAAATATATTTGCATACATGCATACATGCATGCATACATACATACGTGTGTGTTTGGCATCCTGAGGCCTAAAGAAGCCATCGTCTTTATAAATTTATTTTACTAAATATTGCTGGGAGGAGAAGGGCAAGTGAGGACATTTGGGTTCAGGGCCGACCTGAGGCTGCTGCCCTACAGCGCCGCCCTTCAACCCATCCCGGTGCGGCGCGCAGCGCACCCCGCGGACACTAGACTGTGCACCGTATCTTTCACTCGCTTCAAGTCTCGAAGCACTTACACTTTATTTCTTCATAAACTGTCCATTACCATGTATTGTGCAGCTCACGTGGTACCGGCGAGTGGAACTGGGGCGAAGTGGCACATGAGTGACCGATGCAAAATGGTTAATTTGGGAAGAGGACGAGCTGGGGGCAGGGGAAAGACTCCTAGTTCAAGCAGTATTTGTTCTCTTGGTAATACATTCATTTTTATTGGGTCAGAAATGCGCAATTTGGGTTCCCCATTCATGTGGAAAGGCTACTGGAGCCGGCCGGCAACTTCCTGACCACTTTTTGTGGAACTGTATGGACTGCATACAGCCCTTCCAGCAGCTCAATCAGTTGGGCGTCTGGGTGAGAGGGAGGAAGGGGAAGAGAGGAGAGAGGGAGAGGGAGAGAGATCTAGCCCCTTCCCTCCCCGACACGTGAAGGGCTGGCGGCCCTGGCCGCAGGCTCGGGCCGGAATCCGGCTCCTCCCCGGGTCCGCAGCACCCAGCTCCGCGCACCTCCCGGTTCCCGGATCCCGCCAGTGGGGCTGACGCGACGGCAACGCCAGCGCGCTCGGCGACCTGGTGGCGCTCCTAAGAGGTTTTTTAAAAAGCCATTTTGACAGAACACTAATTCTATTCCCAATTCCCTTCTTCCCCGATCTGTGTGACTCTGGGTCACCTCGGGTCAGACTCCCCTACTACCTTGGAGTCCCCTCCCCGAAATGCTCAGGGAGGGAAGTGCCAAATGTTTCCCAACGAATCTATCCCCTACACAAGCGTGGGGGAGGGAGAAAATCTGTTTGGGGGTGCGCCTGATTATGCGACAGCACGGGCTCCCCACCCGCAACTTGCCCTCTTTCTCATCTTGAGGCGCCGGACTTCCAACTCTCCGAAGAGGCGCATGGGTCGCCGGCACCTTCAGGGATCCCCGAAGGCACACTTGCCCTCCCCCAGCCCGGGCTGCAGCGGCGCCCGAGGTCCGAGCCCACGGCGCCCCCGCCTCCGCTCCCCGCCATCCCGCGCCGCAGCTGGGCCTCGGGGGCAGGCGGCCGAGTCCTCCGGCCGGGGGCATTGTTTACCACCCGCAACAAAAGCTCCCCAAGCGGTTCGGGGCAGGGGGTCGCCGCGGGGAGCGGGCCCACCCCTGCGGACCCGGAGGACCCGCGGACGCCCAGCTCTGGCCTTCATCCCAGCCCCAGCCGAGTACCGCCCCTCGCACCCCCTTCCGGCCTCCGCGTGAGGGTCCCCTCACCCCTGCCCTCTGCCCAGTCCCCAGCTCACCACCGGCCCGCTCTGGCTCGGAGGGCAGAGCGCGTGCCCCCGGCTCCAAGCCCGCACCAGCCCTCGGGCAAACTTTCCAACTCGCGCCGGTCCCCACAACTTGGGAGCCCAGGGCCCCGGCGGGCGCGAGGAGCGTGAGCGGGCCCAGGGCGGACACCTACCGGCAGCCTGGCAGGGTCAGGGCCCGAGCCCCCGGGGTGGGCGGCAGCTTCCCAAAGGTCCACAGAGGAGAGGCAGGTAGAGTTGCATGACTGGGGCGGGGCAGGGGGTTGTCCCAGGGGGCAGACCCGGGAGCCGAGGGACTGGCGGCTGCACGCACAAAGCGGTGCGGGAGCGGATTGCGCTGCCACTCCCCGCCAGGTCAGCCCCCCGGAGCAGTAGTGTCTCCCCAGGACAGACCTCAGGGAGTGAAGCAGGGGCTCTGCCTTTGCTGGACCCTGCACCACTGAGCTAGAGTCAAAATGCGAGCTGGATTTCCCCAAACTGGAGCTGGACTCCCCTCTCGACCCTTACCCCTCCCCTTCGCCCTCCTCTCTCATAACACCCTTTTTTTTTCTTCTTTAAGGTCAAAAGGGAGTATTGGACCCGAAGAGAGGTGTCAAGGGTTTCTTGTCATTATCTTTTTTCCCGAGGGGCTCTTGGGCTGAGAGACAAATTTTAGGGTTTCTAAATTGAATGTTTATAGATAGATCAAGGGAATGCCAGATCAGAGATGACACAGTTGAGCAATATCTGGGTTGCAGATGATGGTAAACTATCCTCAACACCAAAGAGAGGCCAGAGGAGGGTTGGGTTCCCTTGACTCTAGGCTTGATGTCTGAAAAGGTCATCATTACATTTTTGCTGGCTATTTGGCCCTTGTACATTGAGGGTGGTCATATTCACTTTATGGATGAAGCAATGAAGGCACCAGAAGAAGTAAGTTTTTAACATTAGAAGGAATAACCAGTGGCATTATGCCAAATTAAGACTGGGTGGTGCTTTGGAATTTCTCCCTAATGTTGGACGGCCATTGCTTCTTCCAGCGGTCAGTCATGACACAGACAAGGGAATCCAGATCTTTCATGGGCTTACAGATGTAAGGAAAATGGTGTTCATGGAACTATCGTTCCTCCCACGTCAAAACTTCAGCTGGAGAGAAAGACTCATCCTATCATTCATTACCTTCAACACCATTCTAACCCGATTCTGCACATAATTTTTATTCTTTGGTATACTTGCTTTAATAAGCATAACCAGATTGTTCCTTTGAGAAAGATTCCCAAACTTTTGGGGCGCCTGGGTGGCTCAGTCATTAAGCGTCTGCCTTCGGCTCAGGTCATGGTCCCAGGGTCCCAGGGTCCTGGGATCGAGCCCCGCATCGGGATCCCTGCTCCGCAGGAAGCCTGCTTCTCCCTCTCCCACTCCCCCTGCTTGTGTTCCTTCTCTCGCTGTGTCTCTCTCTGTCAAATAAATAAATAAAATCTTAAAAAAAAAAAAGAGAGAGAAAGATTCCTAAACTTTCAACCTTTCTCACGGATTGATTCATTCAAATTTATTCTTAAGTTAGGATATAGGTATACAGAGATGAATAAAATTTGCCTCTTAAACAGAAGGAACACAAATCCTGGTTGGCAAGCAGAACAAACTAATGACTGCACTACAGTGTTTTCAGGGCTACAGTCAGACAAACTACCTTAGTTGCAGAAAGTAAAAACATGTGGCATTTGAAATAAATCTTATCTGCAATAATGGACTTCTCTCAATGTTTCCAAAAGCCTAATTATTAATACCTTGTCAGAAACAATCTCCGAGGACCTAGATGAAAAGAATGTTGGGGGGGGGGCGCCTGGGTGGCTCAGTCGTTAAGCATCTGCCTTCGGGTCAGGTCATGATTCCAGGGTTCTGGTATGAGCCCCGCATCGGGATCCCTGCTTGGTGGGAAGCCTGCTTCTCCCCCTCCCACTCCCCCTGCTTGTGTTCCCTCTCTCGCTGTGTCTCTCTCTGTCAAATAAATAAATAAAATCTTAAAAAAAAAAGAAAGAAAGAAACGAATGTTGGGAGAGTTTGACTCATAACTTGATCTCCATAAAAAACAAAAAGAAAGAACATCTAAAAAAGAAGAATAGGGGTGCCTGGGTGGCTCTATCGGTTAAGCATCTGCCTTCAGCTCAAGTCATGATCTCAGGGCTCCCTGCTCAGCGGGGAGTCTGCTTCTCCCTCTCCCTCTGCTGCTCCCCCTGCTTGTGCTCTCTCTTTCTGTGTCAAATAAATAAATAAAATCTTTCAAAATAAAGAAAAAAGAACAAAGGTGAAAAGATTATCATGAAATAGCAATATCCTGGCATTTGTCAATTACCTGAAGTGATTAACTTTAAAAAGCATTGAAATGGGAAAATCACACAAAGATGTAGAAAAATGTCCATGGTGGGACACCTGGGTGGCTCCGTTGGTTAAATGTCTACCTTCAACTCTGGCTCTGGTCATGATCCCAGGGTCCTGGGATGGAGTCCTGCATTGGGCTCCTTGCTCAGCGGGGAGTCTGCTTCTCCCTCTGCCTGCCACTCCCCCTGCTTGTGCTCTCTCTCTGATAAATAAATAAATAAAATCTTTTAAAAAAATGTCCATGGTAACGCTCATTCCCTTCATTATATAAATGTTAGTTGAATCCATACTACGTGTCAGGCACAGTTCTAAACTTTGAGAAAACAGCAATAGCAAAATGAAACTTCTGCCCTTGTGGAGCTTCCATTCCATCATGGAGTGGTGGGTAGGGCCTAAAATAAAGAAGGTAAATAAGCAGAATATATATAGTGTGTCAGATGGTGATGGTTAGAGGGAAGAGAGGAAAAGCAGGGAAGGGGACAGGGAGTGCTGGGGAAAGTTGCAATTTTAAAGATTATTTATTTATTTGTGAGAGAGAGCAGAGGGTCGGGTGGGAGGTGCAGGTTGGAGAGAGGCAGAGGGAGCAGCAGACTTGGGACTCCATCCCAGGACCCTGGGATCATACCCCTAAAGCTGCAATTTTAAATACAGCAATGAGTTCGTTGAGTAGCTCTGAAAAAGATAAGGGAGGGAGCTGGAGGAGATTTTATGTGTAGGAAAAATCAAGTGCAAAGGCCCAATAGGTGAGATTGTGTTTATGGCAACACAACCATTTCACTGCGTTTCACAACAGTATAACATTGGAAACTCTATATGTCAAAAAAAAGTATAGATCGCTCCCACTGGCCAAGTCTGGGACAATTTTGAATTCAGAAAAGAGGTTTCATTTGGAAAAACAAATTTGAGAGTCATCAGCATGCAGATCGTATTTATTATTTTTTTATTTATTTACCCAACATGGGGCTTGAACTCACGATCATGAGATCAAGACCCGAGCTGAGATCAAGAGTCAGACACAACCAACTGAGCCACCAGGCACCTCCACATGTACATGATATTTACATCCACATTGGTATCTGTGTCTTAAACATCTCACCAAACATCACCAGGTCCATCTGAACCTATCAGAAAAGGGGTCTGATGTTTTTAACAGAAACTAAAAGGTTGATCAACTCATAAGGAACTAGTCAATAACACTGTCTACCCAAGAAGAAAAGAAAGTGATCCCAGGACTCTGGGATCATGACCTGTGCCGAAGGTCTGATTGAGCCACACTGATTGAGCCACCCAGGTGCCCCAAGATATAACTAATTTCATCTTACCTGCTTACTAATTTACCTTAGGCAGTGCCCTAGGAAAAAAAAATATATACTCTCCTCAAATACACACACCCATACACATACACACATGCACACACACACGCACTCTCACAGTTTCTTTCCTAAAGAATATAATCTCGATTGGCAAAAATTTTTAAATTTGGCAATACTGTCTCTTCAGAGAGAGAGAGAGAGAGAGAGCACAAGCAGTGGGGAGTGGCGGGCAGAGGGAGAAGCAGACTCCCTGCTGAGCAAGGACCCCCCCCCCCCCCAGTGAGGGGCTCAATCCCAGGACCGTGGGATCATGACCAGAGCCAGAGCCGAAGGCAGACATTTAACCGTCGGAGCCACACAAGTGTCCCACCATGGACATTTTTCTACATCTTTGTGTGATTTTCCGATTTCAATACTTTTTAAATTAATCATTTCAGTTAATTGACAAATGCCAGGATATTGTTATTTCATGATAATCTTTTCACCTTTGTTCTTTGTTCTTTTTTATTTATTTTTAAAGTTTTTTTTAATTTATTTGACACACAGAGAAAGAGAGAGAGAGCACAAGCAGGGGGAGCATCAGAGGGAGAGGGATAAGCAGACTCCCTGTTGAGCAGGGAGCCCTGAGATCATGACTTGAGCTGAAGGCAGATGCTTAACCAACTGAGCCACCCAGGCTGGCTCAGTTGGTAAAGCATGTGACTCTTGTTTTTTTTAAATTTTACCCATTTATTTGAGAGAGAGAGTGAGCGAGAGAGAGCACAAGCTGGGGAAGGGGCAGGGGAAGAAGGAGGAGCAGACTCCCCGCCAACCAGGGAGCCCGACGTGGGGCTCGATCCCAGGACCCTGGGATCACGACTCCAGCCGAAGGCAGACGCTTAACCGGCTGAGCCACCCAGGCACCCAAGCATGTGACTCTTGATCTCAGGGTCGTGAGTTCAAGCCTCATATTGGGCATGGAGCCTGCTTAAAAAAATAAATAAATAAAAATAAAAATAATTAAAAAAAAATCAACTAAACTAAAAGACTACCTACTAACTGGGAGAAGATATTTGCAAATGACGTATCCAATAAAGGGTTAGTATCCAAAATATATAAAGAACTGATACAACTCAACCCCCCCAAAAAAAACAAATAATAGTGAAAATATGGGCAGAAGATATGAACATACATTTCTCCAAAGAAGATACACAGATAGCCAATAGACACATGAAAACATGTTCAACATCAGTCAACATTAGGGAAATGAAAATCAAAACCACAATGAGATATCACCTCACATCTGTCAGAATGGCTCAAATAAAAAAACACAAGAAACAAGTGCTGACGAGGATGTGGAGAAAAAGGAACCCTCTTACGCTGTTGGTGGGAAGGCAATCTGGTATAGCCACTGAGAAAAACAGTATGGAGTTTCCTCAAAAAATTAAAAATAGAATTACCATATGATCCAGTAATTCTACTACTGGATATTTTTTTTTTAAGATTTTATTTATTTATTTGAGAGAGAGAATGAGATAGAGAGCATGAGAGGGGGGAGGGTCAGAGAGAGAGGCAGACTCCCTGCTGAGCAGGGAGCCCGACATGGGACTCGATCCCAGGACTTCAGGATCATGACCTGAGCCAAAGGCAGTCGCTTAACGAACTGAGCCACCCAGGTGCCCCTACTACTGGATATTTACCCAAAGAATATGAAAACACTAATTTGTAAAGATACATGCACCCCTATGTTTACTGCATTATTTACAATAGGCAAATTATGGAAACAGCCTAAGCATCCATTGATAGAAGAATGGATAAAGAAGGGGTGCCTGGGTGGCTCGGGTTGGTTAAGTGTCTGTCTTCAGCTCAGGTCATGATCCCAGGGTTCTGAGACAAGTCCTGCCTTGGGGCTTCATGCTCAGTGGGGAGTCTGCTTCTCCCTCTCCCTCTGCCCCTCCCCCTGCTCATGTGCACTCTCTCTTTCTCTCTCAAATAAATAAATAAAATCTTTTAAAAAATTAAAAAAAGAATGGATAGGGCGCCTGGGTGGCTCAGTTGGTTAAGCGACTGCCTTCGGCTCAGGTCATGATCCTGGAGTCCCGGGATCGAGTCCCGCATTGGGCTCCCTGCTCGGCAGGGAGTCTGCTTCTCCCTCTGACCCTCCCCCCTCTCATGTGCTCTCTCTCTCATTCTCTCTCTCAAAATAAATAAATAAAATCTTTAAAAAAAAAAAGGAATGGATAAAGAAGATATGATACACACACACACACACACACACACTGGAATATTATTCAGCCATGATAAAGAATGAAATCTTGCCATTTGCAATATGGTTGGATCTAGAGAGTATAATGCTAAGTGAAATAAGTCAGTCAGAGAAAGACAAATACCATACAATTTCACTCATATGTGGAATTTAAGAAACAAAATAAATGAGCAAAATTAAAAAAAAAAGAGAGAGAGAGAGAAACCAAGAAACAGACTCTTAACTATAGAGAACAAACTGATGGTCACCAGAGGGGATTCTCTCTCTTCCTCTCCCTCTTCCTGCTCATGCTCACTAGCTTGTTTGTGCTCTCTCTCTCTCTCAAATAATTAAATCTTAAAAAAAAAAAATTGAAAAACATTTATGCTGTCAATTCTGCCAGAAGTTCAAGAGAGCAAGAAAAACTTAGAGTAGAAAAGACTCAAGGGAATTACTGGAGAATTTGCACTGAGCAAGTTTGCAGGAATTTAGGGCATTTATTGGTTCATTTAATGGCAGACACAGACCTACAACCTTTTTCTCTCTCAAGTTTCTAAATTGAATTCAAAGATTGTCAAGAATACACAGGGTCCGTACAACACATGGTAGGTACAAACCAAAAGACATTTCAGTGAAGAAGGTGGAAGAAAGGAAATAAAATTGGTATTCTGAAGGAAAAAAAACAAAAAACAAAAATACTGGTATTTCCAGAATTGTTTTGAAAGAAAGTAGGATTGGCATGTCTTCACAGTAATTGTAAAGCATGAAGACATATGAAGATGAAACAAGATCTTTTATATTATAGACAACTTCCAAAAGGACCAAACTTCCAATGGAGAACTATCTGAATGTGGTCAAAGTGAGCCTGTTGTGGTGCAAGCTCCTTCCCTACTTAGGACAAGATTAGGCCATTTTCTCCTTTTATGCCTTGTCCAGCAATGTCATGGGTTACCTTTTCAATCCACTAATTCAATTGTTCTCTTAACCTCTCCCAAACTCAACTTGGAAGCACCCTCCCTTGACCTCTATATTCCCATCATCCATTTTCTCTACTGCTTGCAAGCAGCAGAATTCTCTTAGAGCCTTAGCCAGCTTCAGTATCTTAAGACCTAAATCTGCCTGAAGTCTTTATTGCTCCTCAGTACTCCCTGTTTGGGGAGATTTTTAGCCTCTTTCTGCCATGGGACGTGTTCTAAGCCTTCATTTTCCTCACCACCAAAGCTGCTCATAGCCAAAGCTGTCAAGTGGGACCCTCAAGCAATAGATTTCTTTTTTTTTAATTTTTAGATTTTATTTATTTATTTGACAGCATAAGAGAGCACAGGCAGGGGAAGTAGCAGAGGGAGAGGGAGAAGCAGGCTCCCCACGGAGCAGGGAGCCTGTAACAGGGAGCTCATTGCAGGGCTTGATCCCAGGACCCCAGGATCATGACGGGAGCCAAAGGCAGAAGCGCAACCAACTGAGCCACCCAGGTGCCCCAAGCAATAGATTTTCTTACTTACCTTTCCCACCCTTCTTCAGCAGTAGTATTTCCTTCCTTTGCTGAAGTTTCTTCTGTTATATGGCTACTCTGTAACTTTTGCTCTGGAGCCCATAGTGTCCATGCTACTTTAAGCTGTTTTTACTATTTCAAGGGCCCTTCTTTCTAGCATCCTCAGTCTCTTCTTCAATGCTCCATCTTCTCTGCATTCTTGAGGTCTTTATATTTAGCATGCCCAGGTCACCCCTTTACCTGATCTTGCTCTCCCATCTAACTTCAGCGCCATTTCTCCCCATGACAAATTCTATTCCTTGCTGTTTCTTGTTCCTATAACATCTATTTATTCCCGAGCCTGCTGACCCACTCTCCCAAAGTCACATTCCCAGCACAGCTTCATGCTCCTTCCCCCCACCATTACTTTTGACATGCCTCCATCCTGGAATTCTGTGACACGTGTAGGCCATCCTGGTTCTTGTCTTACATGTCCAGCCAAAATGCTGTCACCATCTTCTCTCTCTTCTTCAGAGTTCTCTCAGCACTGCAAGTACTTTAGGATTCTGATCCAGCAGAAGACTTCCAAAGCTGAATCCAGCCCAGAATATTTTGCTTTGTAACTCCAGCCCCTAATCTCTCACCTCGGAAGCCATGGGCAATATTCCTGATCTATTTTCCTTTCATTTTTGCCTGAAGCATCCTGGGGTCTGTTCCATGCAAATGTTTCTCTGTGTCACATGTGGTGTCCTCCACTTATTAGGCAGTTTTTTTTTTTTTAAGATTTTTATTTATTTATTTGAAAGAGGGCAAAAGCGAGAGCCTGAGCAGAGAGGAGGGGCAGAGGGAGAGGGAGAAGCCGGCTCCCAGCTGAGCAGGGAGCCTGACCTGTGGATCCCAGGATCCTGGGTTCATGACTTGAGCTGAAGGCAGACGCTTAACCGACTGAGCCACCCAGGCGCCCCTGTTGGGCACTTTAAAAGCAACTGCCTGAGGGCGCTGGGTGGCTCAGTTGGTTAAGCGTCTGCCTTCAGCTCAGGTCATGGTCCTGGAGTCCCAGGATCGAGTCCCACATCGGGCTCCCTGCTCAGCAGGGGGTCTGCTTCTCCCTCTGACCCTTCCCCTCTCATGCTCTCTGTCTCCCATTCTCTCAGATAAATAAATAAAATCTTTAAAAAAATGAAATAAAATAAAAGCAACTGCCTGAACTATTTCTGGACATTTTCTTCCTCCCTAGTGAGAATTCAAAGCTATCTTAATTACTGGGTGAGTCTCTCCTAACAAATACATTTTCTCTGGCTTTGTGAATAGAAGGGATGGAAGGTTGGAACAGATACAGTTCTGCCTGGAATGTCTTCCCTCCTGTTCTGTCTCTCCTTCCTCTTTATTACTCTTATTCTTGTCAATCTGGCAAACTTCTCCTCCTCCCTCAGAGCCCAGCTCCCAGAGCTCTTTGTCTATGAAGCCTCCCGAAACAACCCAGGCAGAATTAGGAGAGCCACAGCTCCTTCCATACTGCTTCTGCAGCATTTCCACATCTCTGTCATAGCACCTCTCACACACTCCACTCCATTTGCTAAGCCATATGCCCCGCAAGGGGCTTATCTGATTCCCTGTGCTTAGCTCAGTACCTGGCTCATAGAGGACACCAAATGGCTCAAGAAATTTTTGTTGGGGCACCTGGATGGCTCAATAGGTTGAGCATCTGACTTTTGGTTTCATCTCAGGTTATGATCTCATGGGTCATGAGATTGAGCCCCGCGTAGGGCTCTGGGCTCAGTGGGGAGTCGGCTTGAAGATTCTCTCCCTCTGCCCCTCCCCACCCCACATGCATGCCCTCTCTCTTTCTCCCTAAAATAAATAACTAAATGTTAAAATTGTTGTTGTTGTTGTTGTTAAATACCTCTCTGAGGTTCGATCTAAACTCTATGGCTGCAATCCAGCAATTCTATGTTTGCACAACTGAGACTAATTTCTTTTTTTTTTTTTAAGATTTTATTCATTTACTTATTTGAGAGAGAAAGAGAGAGAGTGAACTGGGGGAGGAACAGAGGGAGAGGGACAAGCAGACTCTGCTCTGAGCACAGAGCCTGATGGTGGGCTCGATCCCACAACCCCGAAATCATGATCTGAGCCAAAATAAGGAGTCGGATGCCTAACTGACCGAAGCTACCCAGGTACCCCAAGACTAATTTCGTGATAAGCTTCATGGTGTCACAATACCTTAAACATGACAATAAGTGTAAAGCACCTACAACAGGCCCACACAAAGCAGGGGCCCTGTAGGTCTCTTTCCCATATATTCCCCCTTATCTTCAGGATAAGATTGTTATCTTCTATTTCTTTTGGATCTTATCTTTGTATAGGACTTCATACTGTAATACTGTATTAATAATAATAAATATTGCTGACAGGCCAAATATTGACTGACAGAAGCAATTAGATAATTGTCCAAAGTGTTTTTATCTTCTGGGAGGAAAAACAGTAAGTAAATCCGTCAGTGTTACTATTGCTTAAGTGTGTGAATAGTAATTGCTAATGTGATGGAGTACGAGTACTATCTTTACACATTAAAACTCTGCTCCCGGGGCGCCTGGGTGGCTCAGTCCTTAAGCATCTGCCTTCGGCTCAGGTCATGATCCCAGGGTCCTGGGATCGAGCCCCGCATCGGGCTCCACGCCCAGCGGGAAGCCTGCTTCTCCCTCTCGCACTCCCCCTGCTTGTGTTCCTTCTCTCACTGTCTCTATCTCTGTCAAATAAATAAATAAAATCTTAAAAAAAAAAAAAACCTCTGCTCCCTAAATAAGTACGGCTTAAATTGTAACCTGAATGCTGCAAACCGCCAAGTTTATCTCTCTAAACTTAAAGTCCATTTTTTTAAAAAAGATTTTATTTATTTATTTATTTGACAGAGCGAGAGCACCAGCAGAGGGAGCAGCAGGTAGAGGGAGAAGCAGGCTCCCCGCTGAGCAGGGAGAACTATGTGGGGCTCCATCCCAGGACCCTGGGATCATGATCTGAGCCGAAGGCAGATGCTTAACCAACTGAGCCACCCAGGAGCCCCTTAGAGTCCATTTTTGAGTTCCAGATTATTTCAACTTGAATCCTTCACAGACCTTTAAACTCAACTTTCTTTCTTTTTTTTTTTTTTAATAGGCTCCACGCCCAACATGGGGCTTGAACCCATGACCCTGACATCAAGAGTCATGTGCTCTACTGCCTGAGCTGGCTAGGTGTCCCTAAACTCAATATTTCCAATACTATATTATTCTCTCTCTCTCTCTCTCAACGTTCTAATCACTTAAGTTTTTTGTCTTTATTTTTATTTATTTATTTTTAAATTTTAACTCCAGCATAGTTAATATGCAGTGTTATATTAGTTTCAGTGCTTCAACAATTCCATATGTTACTCAGTACTCATCACCCAATACTATATTATTCTTAAAACACTCTTTTCCATTGGCTTCTATAACTCTTGTTTTTCCCTCTACATCTGTAGCTACTTCTTTGTCTCCTTTGCCATCTTTCTCTAGCTAGCCATTAAGTGTTGCAATTAACCACGACTGAATTCTGGGTTCTCATTTTGTTTACTAAAGTTATATCTTCAGCCCAAGCTGCTCCTTATATAGTCAACTATTTAATATCTCCACTTGGATGTCTCTAAGGCCTCTGCAAACTCAATATGTTCCAACCAAGCAACTCATCCTTCCCTCTGTCCTTCCATCTTGCTCTAAACCAATAACAAACTGATCCTCTTTCAGTGCTCCCTGCCTCAGTGAATCCATACATTTATGTTAACAGGAATCTAGGAATTATCCTTGACATCTCCCTCTCCCCATTGCCCTTATTGAATCCATTGCCAAGTCTCACCCATTTTATCTATCACTTCAGTGTCTCTCCAATCTGTCCATTTCCCTCCATCCCTATGGCCTTTACTCTAGACCAAGTGCCACATCTTGCAATAGTCTAATCATAACTACTTTTGTCCCTATTCCATTATCCAAGCCATGGGCAGGGATCTTTTTGAAATGTACACCTGACCATGTCAACCACAGCTTAACACTTTGGCTTCATGTTGCCTTTTTTTTTTTTTGGTTTTATTTATTTATTTGACAGAGACACAGTGAGAGAGGGAACACAAGCAGAGGGAGTGGGAGAGGGAGAAGCAGGCTTCCCGCGGAGCAGGGAGCCCCATGTGGGGCTCCATCCCAGGATGCTGGGATCATGACCTGAGCCGAAGGCAGACGCTTAACAACTGAGCCACCCAGGTGCCCCTTCATGTTGCTTTTAGGATGATGACAAGACCTCCACGGTGGCTACAAGGTTGCTAGAGGCTATAAGATTTGGCCTATTTCTGTATCTCATCTTATATCACAAACCTCCTGGTTCTTCCTATTCCAGCCACAGTGGCTTGCAAACCAATATTTCTGTTCTTGTAAACCAGTAAATTTCATTTGCAGACAAGTTTCATTTTAAGCTGAACAAACACTTTGACACTTCGTCCGTCTAGCAGCTCCCTCTATCGTCTTACACATTTATCATTGTAAGTGACCTGCCTGATCCCTGGAAGGCATCTGAATTCTTGACCCTTAAAGTACATAGTGCAGTAATGCATTTGAGATAGTGATCAGACTTCGAAACCACCAAACTCTCCCACCAGAGGCTCTGTTTCCTTTTTCTAGAATGCTTTTTCTTTTTCCCTTCCTCAGCTAAACCCTAGTCATCATCCTTCACCTCTGGATTCAAGCAACATTTCTTTCTTTCTTTTTTTTTTTTTTTTAAAGATTTTGTTTATTTATTTGACAGAGAGAGACACAGCGAGAGAGGGAACACAAGCAGGGGGAGTTTGAGAGGGAGAAGCAGGCTTCCCGCCGAGCAGGGAGCCCGATGCGGGGCTCGATCCAGGACCCTGGGATCATGACCTGAGCCGAAGGCAGATGCTTAACGACTGAGCCACCCAGGCGCCCCGCAACATTTCTTTAAGGTAGCCTTTTCTAAACTTCTTGTTTAGGTCAAATTCCTGTTTTACGGTCTTAATCACCATGCACTAAGCCTCCTCTTAAAAGCATTTATCTCAGTTTCCATTTGACATGAATTTCTGTGATTATTTGATTAAGATTTGTCTTTCCTGCTAGAGTATAAGTTCCCTGAAGGGCATGGGCTAGGTTTGTTTTGGTTTTGTCTTGTTTATTTTTATTTTTTAAAAGATTTTATTTATTTATTTGTCAGAGAGAGAGAGTGAGTACAGGCAGGGGGAGAGGAAGAGGGAGAAGCAGGCTCCCCACTGAGCAGAGAGCCCAATGCGGGACTCGATCCCAGGACCCCGAGATCATGACCTGAGCAGAAGGTAACCGCTTAACGGACTGAGCCACCCAGGCGTCCCCTTAAGCTTTTGTTTTTAAGTAATCTCTACACCCAACATGGTGCTCAAACTTACCACCCCAAGATCAAGATGGACCAAGTTTTTATTTACTATTGTATCTATGATGCCTATCATCTGTATAAGAAATACCTATTGAATGAATGAAAGAATAAATTAGGTCAGTCCTGTAAACAATTTCTAGTTCATTGCTATATCTAATTGTAACAACATTAGATGATTCAGATCCTCTTATGAAATATTTTTTCTTCTACAACTGCCTGGAAAACTCTTACTCATTTTTCAAGGCTCAGCTTGTCTCTTTCTTTCTTAATTTCCCCACTCCTCTTATAGAATTGGTCTCTCCCTTCTTTCTACCTTATAGTACTCCATGCACACCCCTAATTCCAACAAATTGTACTCACTTTTTTGTAGCTCCTTGCTCTCTTACAAAAGACTTTGTAGAAATTTTGTCTTATTAACTTTTATATCTTGGTCATCTAACATAATGCTTTAAAACACAGTAGGTAGAAAGTAAATGTATAATGACTGAATGAATAATGATGTGTTCTGCAGGTCTAGGAGTGCACATCCTAAGGAAGTGAGAGAAATATAGCACCTATTATGTGCTGAGCCCTGTGGGAGCTCCTATGGCTCAATGATCGTATTTGATATTCACATCATATTGGGTGTGGATGTCACTCACATTTTAAAGATTAGAAACTGA
Source organism: Mirounga leonina (assembly GCF_011800145.1). NCBI lineage: Eukaryota > Metazoa > Chordata > Mammalia > Carnivora > Phocidae > Mirounga > Mirounga leonina. The sequence goes on along the minus strand of NW_023270232.1, from coordinate 4,175,384 downwards.
AGATCAGATATTTACTAAGTCCTTACGATCATTTATCTATTAAGTAGAGAAGCAAGCATTCAATACTTTTGTTCTTTCTTACTCTGCTGTGTTGTTAGAAATTAATGTTCAACAACTATACTCTAATTGAAAAAATTGATGTGCAGATTTGATGGGTTCTAGTAAAAGACTTGACCTAGAAAATGTCAGTTTTCATTTTTTTTTAAAAGATTTTATTTATTTATTTGACAGAGAGAGAGACAGCGAGAGAGGGAACACAAGCAGGGGGAGTGGGAGAGGGAGAAGCAGGCCTCCCACTGAGCAGGGAGCCCGATGCGGGGCTGGATCCCAGGACCCCGGATCATGACCTGAGCCGAAGGCAGACGCCCAACGACTGAGCCACCCAGGCGCCCCTCAGTTTTCATTTTTTAAATACAGGATGTCTTAGGCCAAAATAAAAGTGAAATCTGAGGCAATTTCCTAAAATTCCTGTTTTCCTTATTTACCTTTACCTTATGTCCGCAAACTTCTCAACTGCCTATTGCATCTTAGCCATGGAAATCTGGTATCATAAATTCAGAATATATATTTATTTCTAGAGTTGAAAATAGTAAGAATTATGTTTCTCTCATGTTATTTCTTTTTTTATTTAAGATTTTATATATTTATTTATTTGAGAGAGACAGAGATAGCACAAACAGGGGGAGTAACAGGCAGAGGGAGAAGGAGAAGCAGACTCCCCACTGAGCAGGGAAGCCCACATGGGGCTCCATCCCCGAACCCTGGGATCATGACCTGAGCTGAAGGCGGGTGCTTAACCGACTAAGCCACACAGGTGTCCCTATTTATTTATTTTTTTACAGAGAGAGAGAGAAAGAGTGAGAGTGAGAGCTGAGAGGGGCAGGAGAGGGAGAGAGAGAATCTTAAGCAGGCTCCACACCCAGCTCAGAGCCGACACAGGGCTTAATCTCACAACCCCAAGATCATGACCAGAGCTGAAATCAAGAGTCAGACGCTTAATTGACTGAACCACCCAGGTGCCCCTAAAATACCACACTTTGTATGTATATAAAAGAAAATGCAGATGTTCAATTTCATGTGAAGTTGCATAGCATCTGGCTAAGTCAGAGGAGCATGCGACTTTTGATGTTAGGGTCATGAGTTCAAGCCCCACATGGGGTGTAGAGATGACTTAAATAAATAAAACTTAAAAAGTAATAAAATAAAATATTTTAAATTTTGTATATAGATAAATTCTATACTAAAGGAGCAAAGATCTTATGTTATGTATAGGGTAAGTTATCTATAACTTCAAAATTATTGCAATTAATGAGGCATCTGTGATATATAATGCTTATTCCTTTTTTTTTTTAAAAGATTTTGTTAATTTATTGGCAGAGAGAGAGAGAGAAAGCAAGAGAACATGAGCAGGGGGACAGGCAGAAGTAGAGAAAAAGGGAGAAGCAGACTCCCCACTGAGCAGGGAGCCCGATGCAGGAATTGATCCTAGGCCCCTGGGATCATGATCTGAGCTGAAGGCAGACCTTTACTGATTGAGCCACCCCGACCCGTCCCTATGATGCTTATTCCTGATAAATATAAGTAAGTAAAGGTTAATAATCTGTGGTCTAAAATACTACTTAATAGAAGACTTGAAGATAGCTAAGATCCATGACAATGTTTATTAAAATGGCACACTGAGGGGTGCCTGGGTGGCTCAGTTGGTTAATTGATTTTGGCTTGGGTCATGATCTTAGGGTCCTGAGATTGAGCCCCCTGTTAGGCTCTGTGTTCAGCAGGGAGGCTGCTTCTGTCCTTCTCCTGCTGCAGGCCACAATCCCCTCTCACCCCCACTCTTTCTCTGTTTCTCTCTAATAAATAAATGAATCATCTTAAAATGGCACACTGATTCCTCCATGTTTCACGAAATGTGGGGGTACATGTGGGGATAGGGACGTTTTCAAAGAAGGCTTTTTATTTTTTATTTTTTTTAGAGAGAGAGAGGGAGATTGAGTGCAGGCAGGTGGGGAGAGGCAGAGGGAGAGAGAGAAAGAGAATCTTAAGCAGGCCCCATGCCCAACACAGAGCCCTAGGCATGGCTTGATCTCAGGACCCTGAGATCATGACCTGAGTAGAAATCAAGAGTTGGAAGCTTAACAAACAGAGCCACCCAGGCACCCCACGAAGAAGGCCTTTTAGGTAGTTATTGTTATATATGATCTATATGGCATTCATATATAGTCCATATTAAAAAAAAAAAGCACTGGGGTGCTTGGATGGCTCAGTCGGTTAAGCGTCTGTCTTTGGCTCAGGTCATGATCCCGAGTCCTGCATCAGGCTTCCTGCTCAGCAAGGAGTCTCCTTCTTCCTCTGCCCCTTCTCCCCTCTCATGTGCTCTCTCCCCCCCAAAAATAAATAAATAAAATCTTAAAAAAAAAAAAAGCTTTGCCAAATCTTTGTCCTTTGCAAGGGACATCTGGCTGGCTCAGTCAGTAAAGCATGCTACTCGATTTCAGAGTCGAGTTCAAGCCCCTCTTTGAGGGTAGAGCTTACTTAAAAACAAAACAAACTTTGTTCTTTGGCACTTTGCATGTTTTCATCATCTTTACAGTTTTGGGTTTTTTTTTTTTAAGATTTTATCTATTTATTTTAGAGAGAGAGAGGGTACATGCCAGCGATGGAAGGGCAGAGGAGGAGGGAGAGGGAAAGGGCGAGAATCCCAAGTATACCCTGCACTTAGCGTGGAGCCTGCCTCAGCCTGCAACAGCCTGCCTGTTGATCCCATAACCCTGGAGATCACGAGCTGAGTTGAAATCAGGCATGGACTGCTTAGCCAACTTTGCCACCCAAGTACTCCCATACAGTGTTTATTTAAAAATTATTTTGGCTTTTTGTTGCTATTGTTTTTGTTTTTCATCTTTACTGTTTGTACTAACATTTCTAACCCCTTTCTGTGCCTTAAACTACTCCCTCTTTCTGTCTTCTCTATTCTGTTGATGATACCATCAAGTCCATTAATCACTCTAGCAAAAAAGTTTGCAGCAACTTTTTAAATTTCTTTCAGCCATTTTATTTATTTATTTAACAGAGAGAGAGAGACATCAAAAGAGGGAACACAAGCAGGGGGAGTGGGAGAGGGAGAAGCAGGCTTCCCGCCAAACAGGGAGCCTGATGTAGGGCTCGATCCCAGGACCCTGGGATCATGAACTGAGCCGAAGGCAGATGCTTAATGACTGAGCCACCCAGGTGCCCCTGCTGCAGCTTTGACTTTTCCTTCATCCATTTCTTTTTATTCTTATTTTGTTTAAAGTTTTATCTATTTAAGGAATGTCTACACCCAATGAGGGGCTCAAACTCACAACCCCAAGCCCAAGAGTCCCATACTCTTCTGACTGAGCCAGCCAAGTGCCCCATCCATTTCCTTTTAGGTCACTATGTTTTCATGCTGCCACCACCCTCTTGCCTGGATTATTGCAAAACCTTCCTGACTGTCTTCCTTATTAAAGATCTCTCAGTATCTGCTTTCCTAAACATTCTATTCATCTCTTCCAGATCAACTTTTCTAAAACATAGCTGTCATCAGCTTCTTATTATCCATTGAACTAAGTCTAAACTATTTAACCAAAGATGAAACCTGTTCATGATATAACCTTGACCTACTTCTCTAACGTTACTGGTCAATGGTCTGCCATGCAAGTGTTGGGGAGTCATGGAGATGGGTCAAGGATCTTGAGATAGGCAAACTGGACTATTCTTTGCTTCTTGAACAGATTGAGTGTCCTTCTATGTGTGTATGGATATGTATGTGAGTTTGCCTTGGTCCATGTCAAAGGACAGTTCAATTACCTCCTTCCTGATGACTGCTAACAAATATGATCTTTCTCCTGTACCCCCACTTTAATTTGTATTATATTTATTTTACTGTTAGGCTCACATTCATCCCACGAAATGGTACATTCTTTGAGGAAGTGGATTGATTTTTCTCTATTTTCCTAGCCTCTGGTTACTGGTTGCTAGATACCCTAAAAGTGAAAGGCAGAGATAGAGAAGATTGATCTTTGGTACATGTGGGTGGCTCAATCCGTAGAGCATGTGACTCTTGATCTCGGAGTTGTGAATTGGAGCCCCATGATGGGTGTGGAGATTACTTAAAAACAAAATCTTCTTTTTTTCAAATTTTTAATGTAAATTGTAGTTAGTTAACATAAAAATAAAATCTTTTAAAAAACAGAAAAGATTGGTATTTAAGTATATCCACCATCGTTTAATCATCTCTTCAGTATCAAATGACATATCCAATCAATGAAACAGAAACAATCAATGAGGGGCGCCTGGGTGGCTCAGTTGGTTAAGCGACTGCCTTCGGCTCAGGTCATGATCCTGGAGTCCCGGGATCGAGTCCCGCATCGGGCTCCCTCCTCGGCGGGGAGCCTGCTTCTCCCTCTGACCCTCCCCCCTCTCATGTGCTCTCTCTCATTCTCTCTCAAATAAATAAATAAAATCTTTAAAATAAAAAAAAAAAGAAACAATCAATGAAACAATTCTTATCCTCATGGAACTTACATTCTATTTTTTTTTTTTTTAGGAATCTTTTTTTAAAAAATATTTTATTTATTTATTTCACAGAGAGACAGAGAGAGAGCGAGCCCACAAGCAGGTGGAGCAGCGGGAGAAGCAGGCTCCGCCCAAGCAGGGAGCCTATTGCAGAGCTTGATCCGAGGACCCTGGGATCATGACCTGAGCTAAAGGCAGACACTTAACTGATTGAGCTACCCAGGCACTCCGAACTTATGTTCTAGGGGAGGGAAACTGATAATAGGAACATTTTATATATAATATGAATCTTGTATATCATATATTTATGTAAAGGCAAGAAGTGCTATGGAAAATATTTAAATTAAAGCAGAGAAAAGAATTTTGGTAGAAATGGTGGAGTGAGTGCTAATCTTATTTTCTTTTGTTTATTTATTTAATTAATTGTTTTTTAAGTAAGCTCTATGCAGGGTGCCTGGGTGGCTCAGTTGTTAAGTGTCTGCCTTTGGCTCAGGTCATGATCCCAGGGTCCTGGGACCGAGCCCCACATCGGGCTCCCTGCTCCGTGGGAAGCCTGCTTCTCCCTCTCCCACTCCCTGGGCTTGTGTTCCCTCTCTTGCTGTGTCTCTCTCTGTCAAATAAATCAATAAAATCTTTAAAAAAAAATTTTTAAAAGAAAAGAGTAAGCTCTATGCCCAATGTGGAGCTCGAACTCACAGCCCCGAGATCAAGAGTTGCATGCTCTTCTGACTGCGCCAACCCAGGTGCCCCTGGAAATTTTATTCTTTATCATTAGTTTAAAATTTATTATTGAAGTATAATTGACATACAATGTTATATTAGTTTTAGGTGTACAACACAGTGATTCAACAATTCTATACATTATTCAATGCTTATCATGATAAGTGTAGTCACCATACAACATTATACAATATTATTGACTATTTTCTCTATACCGTACTTTTCATCTCTGTGACTTCCCTATTTTATAACTGGAAGTTTCCACCTCTTAATCCCCTTCATCTATTTTGACCATCCCCCCCAACCCACCTACTCTCTGGCAACCACCAGTTTCTTCTCTGTATTTAAGAATCTGTTTATTTGTTCATTTGTTGTGTTTTTTAGATTTCTTTGAAAAAAAAATTTTTTTTGAAGATTTTATTTATTTATTTGACAGAGACACAGCGAGAGAGGGAACATAAGCAGGGGGAGTGGGAGAGGGAGAAGCAGGCTTCCTGCGGAGCAGGGAGCCCGATGTGGGACTCGATCCCAGGACCCTGGGATCATGACCTGAGCCGAAGGCAGACGCTTAACGACTGAGCCACCCAGGCGCCCCGAATTTTAACCATTTTTAATTGTACAATTTAGTGGTACCTTTAGTTACATTTACAATGTTGTACAATCATTCTATTCTGGGGAGCTTTTGATTCCTGTCATTAGACATGTAAAATATAAATAATGATACTATTATATGGGTCTGTATTTTCCTGTGGAAATAAAAAATTGGGAACATGGGGAAAGATAAAATTTAAATCTGGACTCATCATCAGAGACTACATGAGGCTAGAAACACCTTGCAGAAGCATATCCACAGAAAGAGAAGGAAGAGACCAGTGCCAGTAATAGGAAAGGATGGAATAAGTATTGAGGAAATCATAAAAGATAGTTTCTGAAAGAGACGATACAAGTTCAGAACAACTTTGGTTATAAAGAATAGGAATGATTTTGCCCAGCATGGAAGTGATGAGGGGCTCACAGTAAGAGAATTGTGCTCCTAAAGAGTAGTTAAGTAATAGAGTCTTGGAATACAATGGGGGAAGGGAGAAGGAACTGGGGAGCTTCTAAGAGTTTAGGGCTGAGACTGGAGTGGGGAGTAGAGCTCGGTGGGATTTGAGAGCTAAGCACAAGGCACAGATTCAGAAAGGCCTGACAAGGCAAAAGTATTTGTGTAATTTGTAGGGCCCCAAAGAAAGAACAATCTGCTTTAGCAACATTTCTTTGACAGAGGTGATGGGGTGGAGTGGAAGCTTAATAGGTGGTTAGGAAGGGCAGAAACCGAGGTTCAGTGAGAAGCTCTGTGAAGGCAGAACTGATTTGGTGGGAGATGGTGCAATTTCAGAGGTTCCTGGAAAGAGCAGAGCGGAACCAAAGCTTGGTTCTGGAAAGGATTCATCTGACGTAGTTCAGAAGACAGCCCGATGGGCAGTTACAAGTCAATGGGCGGGGAAGAGCTCTCTGAGGTGGTGGGATTTTGGTGGGACCTCCCTCGGGGCCACGCTGTCCTCCGTTAGAACAGAAGAGGCCTGGAAAACGAGGCCGGGAGTAGGTCGTGGGGTGACGCTGGGTGGGGTAGGTGGCGAGCGCGGGCGACTCCCACCTGGGACCCGGGCCCAGGCCCCGCCCCCTGGCTACGCCATCAGCCTGCGCCGCGCCGCCGGGTGTTATTCCGTCCCGCCCGCGCGGCGGTCGGTGCTCTGTCACCGCCCGCTGTGGCCATGGCCCCAGCCCGTGGCTGGTAAATTGGCGACCAGAGTTCCCGACGCGGCACTGGTCCTGATGGCGGCAGCGGCGGCCTTGGCAGCGGCCGACCCCCCTCCCGCGATGCCGCAGGCGGCAGGAGCCGGAGGGCCCACCGCCCGTCGGGACTTCTACTGGCTGCGCTCCTTTCTGGCTGGAGGTGGGTGTCAGCCGGGGGGACCCGGCCGTGCTGGGGTGGCAGGGCGGGATCCGGGGTATATACGGTGCTTGCGGCCGCAGTGACATTCTTGGACTCTGGCTGCTTCAGTGCTCGGCTGGCTATTTGCCCTGACCTGTTGTAACTCTAATAATCACTTGATTATTGACTGCAGGATCCCGGTGAGGAAGGGCCTCGAGCTGTCAGGGAGCCGCTGGGGAGGTGGACGGGCTGAACCAAGCACCCATTCTTCGGGGTTGGATGGTAGGGAAAAGAGCCTAGTCCTTTGCCAAGACTCCAGGGTTTCCGTGAAACATGCTGGGAACTCCTTTCTTTTATAAAGACTATAAATGACCCAGTGTAGAATTGGATTTTGCCGTTTGCGTTAAAGAAGGCAGATATTGGAGGTCAGCTTTTTAAAGTTGACTGGGAAATTGTGTAAAACTGTCTACAACCAAAACTGGTTCCAGTGATTGTAGGAAAGTGTTCTATAGCTCCATGACGGGTAGCTGGGGCAGCCCTTCTATCCGTGTCACTGTGAGGCCAGAAAGTTCATAATTGTCTCTCAGAAACTTCCTCTGCCTTCCTATAAAGAAGTGTTTTCAGTCTCTACCGTCTCTTAATTAATTGGGTTGTCAACACTTAATTACTTGTTAAGCTGGGAATTTTTAAAATTCCACATTATAAGGGCTTTTAGAAAGAATATCTGTAGGGTGCAGTAGTATTAAGAATTTATTTTGTTCTGATAAAAACGGCATTCATTCATTTATACAAGGAATATGAGTGCCTGCTACATGCTCAGTGTGTATCAGGGAACAAAACAAAGATCCTGGAGTTTACACTGATTGAAGAGTTGAGGGGAGAAAGAGAGCAAGTAAAATGAGAAAGTAAGTTATATAGTATGTTAGAAGGTGATGAATGCAATGGGAAGAAGTAAAAAGAATGGGGCAAGGAAATGCAGAGGCTGAGTGGGTGTAATGTTAATTAGGACAGTCATGATAAATCTCTTGGAGAGAATGACACTTGAGCAGATTTGAAGTAGTGAGGGAGTTTGCAAGTTGATGTCTCAAGAGGAGCATTTCAGGCTTTAAGAAAAGCTATGTAGCTGGAGCCAAGTGTTGATGGGGGAAGGAGGTCAGAGGTGATGGGAGGCTGAATGAAGGGCTTCCCAAACAATCGTAAAGATTCCAAGTTTTATTTGGAGTGAAGTAGGAATTGCCAAACTCTTTTCTTTTTTTTTTAAAGATTTTATTTATTTGAGAGAGAGAGCACGGGCGCGGGGGGGAGGGTCAGAGGGAGAAGCAGGCTCCCCACTGAGCAGGGAGCCTGATGCGGGCCTTGATCCTGAGACTCCAGGATCATGACCTGAGCCGAAGGCAGTCGCTTAACCACCCAGGCGCCCGCCAAACTCTTTTCTAAAGTGTCTGTTCCATTTTGTATCCCCACTATCTTGTCAATACTTGCTGTTATCAGAGTTTGTGTCCTCTGTGTTTGTGTAATTGTGTTTCTCTTTAAATAGGTGTTTAAAGGTATGTGATTGTGGTTTTAATTTGCATTTCCCTGATGACTAATGATGCTGAATATCTTTTCATATTCTTTTTGGCCATTTGTGTCTCTTCGTAAAGTGCTGCTTCAGATTTTTGGAGAGTGTGAATAATTTTGAACGAGTTCCTTGTCCAAGTGATATAACAAAATACCTTTGGGCAAGTTACTTTAGCCTCCCTGTGCCTCAGTTTTCACATCATTTATTTATTTATTTATTTATTCATTCATTTATTTAGAATTATTTATTTGACAGAGAGACAGCGAGAGCAGGAACACAAACAGGGGGAGTGGGAGAGGGAGAAGCAGGCTTCCCACTGAGCAGGGAGTCCAATGCGGGGCTTGATCCCAGGATCCTGGGATCATGACCCGACGCTTAATGACTGAGCCACCCAGGCACCCCTTCACATCCTTTAAATGGGAAAAGATTTCCTTGTTTAGAAGATTGTAGTGATTAAATGAAATAGTATCCATAAAAGCCTCGGCATAGTGTTCTGAGTTGAATCTCTTAGCCTAGGGGCGCCTGGGTGGCTCAGTCAGTTGGGCATCTGCCTTCAGCTCAGGTCACCCTGGGATCGAGCCCCATGTGGGGCTCCCTGCTTCTCCCTCTCCCTCTACCTGCCACTCCCTCTGCTTGTGCTCTCTCTCTCTGTCAAATAAATAAATAAAATCTTAAAAAAATAATCTCTTAGGGGCGCCTGGGTGGCTCAGTCGTTAAGCTTCTGCCTTCGGCTCAGGTCATGATCCCAGGGTCCTGGGATCGAGCCCCACATCTGGCTCCCTGGTCAGCGGGAGGCCTGCTTCTCCCTCTCCCACTCCCCCTGCTTGTGTTCCTGCTCTTGCGCTCTCTCTCTCTGTCAAATAAATAAATAAAATCTTAAAAAAAAAAAATCTCTTAGCCTAGTACCTGGTACAAGGTAAATACTCAAAACTTAACTATTATTGTTGATTAGCAGTGGCCTTGGCCACTATCTTAACCTCATTTGCTCAAAAGGAAGATAAAAGCTGCATGACTTAACTCAATGGATTGTTGTAATGATTAATTGAGCTATAAAGTAATGTGATTAAGTGAGTTAAGATACTATCAAAGGAAACTACTTATTTATTTATTTTTTTTTAAAGATTATTTATTTATTTGAGAGAGCGAGAATGAGAGAGAGTACATGAGAGGGGGGAGGGTCAGAGGGAGAAGCAGGGTCCTCGCCGAGCAGGGAGCCCGATGCGGGACTCGATCCCGGGACTCCAGGATCATGACCTGAGCCGAAGGCAGTCGCTTAACCAACTGAGCCACCCAGGCGCCCCTCAAAGGAAACTACTTAATGAATACATTCTAAATAATTTCATTATATGGTTAGTTCATAATGACTGAGAAAATAATATAATGTTCTGAAACCAAATGTACCCGAATGCAAATTATTTGTAGTTTCTTCTCAATTTTGAGTAGTCATGACTATGATTTTCATTAGTTCATATAAAAGAAGCTTGATATAGAAACTTACATGTGGATTTAATATTTGAATATGAATAGGCATTTTATTTTTGGATATCTCAGAATATGAATTTTAATTAATATTAGTTACATGGTAGGCTATTAAATGTGTGTGGATTTTGAGTGATTTTGTCTCACTTTTTTTTTTTTTTTAAAGATTTTATTTATTTATTAGAGAGAGAGAGACAGTGCACAAGAGGGAGAGGGAGAAGCAGGCTCTCCACTGAACAGGGAGCCCGATGTGGGGCTCTATCCCAGGACCCTGGGATCATGACCTGAGCTGAAGGCAGACGCTTAACTGGCTGAGCCACCCAGGCAACCCTTGTCTCACATTTTAAAAAGTTTGTAAGGGTGCCTGGGTGGCTCAATCCGTTAAATGTCTGCCTTCTGCCTTTGTTTTTTTTTGTTTTGTTTTGTTTTTTTATTTGACAGCGAGAGACACAGCGAGAGAGGGAACACAAGCAGGGGGAGTGGGAGAGGGAGAAGCAGGCTTCCTGCGGAGCAGGGAGCCCAATGGAGGGCTCGATCCCAGGACCCTGGAATCATGACCCGAGCCGAACGCAGATGCTTAACAACTGAGCCACCCAGGCGCCCCTACCTTCTGCCTTTGGCTCAGGTCATGATTCCAGCCAGGGTCCTGAGATTGAACCCCACGTCAGGCTCCCTGCTCAGCAGGGGAGTCTGCTTCTCCCTCTCCCTCTGCCCCCTGCTCGTGTGCTCTCTCTCTCTCTCTCGCTCACTCTCTCTCTCCCAAATAACTAAACAAAATATTTAAAAAATATAAAAAATAAAAAATTTGTGAAGTAAAACTCTACATTCATTTTTTTAAAAAAGTATTTTAAATGAGAGAGAGAGAGCAGGAGCTGGGGGAGAGGGAGAGAGAGAAGCAAACTCTCTGCTGAGCAGGGAGCCCGATGTGGGGCTCAATCCCAGTCCCTGGGATCATGAACTGAGCTGCAAGCAGACGCTTAGCTGATTGAGCCATCCAGGCGCCCCTACATTCATTCATTAAATAACACTGAGTGCCTGTTACGTGCCAGGCCCTGTACTGGTCTCTGTATAGTAATAAAGGCGACCCACAAAATTCCAGTCCTCTCATACCTTCTGGATCAAATATGCAATAGTGAAGAGCTTAATGTAATCATAATAAGACACCAGAGACTTTTTATCCACCTTTTTATAATGTAACAGCCTATTTTATCAAGTGCTCATAACATGTAAGGTACTTTACAAAATTGTCTTCGTCTGTTTGGGCTACTAAAACAAAAATATCAAAATCTGGGTGTTTTATAAACAACTTTTTCCTTCCTTCTTTCTTTTCTTTCTTACTTCCTTTTTATCAACCTGGAAGCTCCAGACACTTATTTGTTATAGTTCTGGAAGCTGGGAAAGCCAAATCATGGTGTCAGCAGATTTTGTGTTTGGTGAGAACCTGCTTCCTCATAGCCAGCACCTTCTCTTTGTGTTTTCACATGGTGGTACCTTCTCAGTGTTTTCACATGGTGGAAGGGGCCAGGGATTTCTCTGGGCTTTTATAAAGGCGTTAATCTTGTTCACGAGGGCTCCACCCTGCTGACCTCAGCAATTCCCAGAAGCCTCACCTCTAAATACCATCACACTGGGAATTAGTTTTCAACATATGAATTTGGGAGGACACAGTCTATAGCAGAGTCTTCATATATTATTGTCTTAGAAGAAGCAAGTCAAGCTAGTAGGGCTGCCCTGGATTCTGACCTACACTAAAGCCCATGTGCACACATTACTGTCATCTGTATGTCTGCACAGTGGCACGTGGTAGGGACCAAATACATAATTGCTGAATATATATGGGTATGCTGACTGTTATGGGTAAAAGTTGGTTGTTTCAATGATAGAGTCATCCAGAAGAAGAGGTTACTTGAAACAGAGCCTCATAGCCGGGTAAAAACCTTCAAGTGTCTGTCTCCATAACTACATTTAGCAAGATTACCAGTGCTCATCAGGTATTAGGGGGAAGATTTACGCTCTTCAAATTTATTTTTAAGTCTGACATACTCAATTATTAAGTTACAGGGAACGGGGGCCAGTCATCTGCATATCCCTGCAACTGGGCAGTTCTACCCATGGAGACCAAATTAGAAATCAGAAGGTGTGCTGGCTGAATAAATAACAGTTTCCATGTGGAAAGAAATGGTACACAATTTCATCCTGACTGTTTAAAAATTTTTTAGGTATTGCCGGATGCTGTGCCAAAACAACAGTTGCTCCTTTGGATCGAGTAAAGGTTTTATTACAAGCTCACAATCACCATTACAAACATTTAGGTGAGTTAATGGATGCTAAAGGTAAAAGTGAATGAAAACATTATCCATTTGCTGGCTTTGTTTCCGGTTGTGAATTATAGTGGAAAGAGTATACAAAAGGGAGTTCAAGTTTGGGAACAAATTTTGCAAGAGATTTATCTCTTATCTACTTTAACCTTTTCATTTGCAATAGTGGTTAAATATATTATCATTTTAGGATACTGATATTCTCTAAACCAAAATCTTGGAATCACTGAAATAAGTACTATTTGTTTATTGGGAGCAAAGAGTCATGCTCTTTCCAGACACATAACAGCTTAGCCCGATTTTTTTTTTTTTAAGATTTTATTTATTTATTTGTCAGAGAGAAGGAAAGAACACAAGCCGGGGGGAGCGTCAGGCAGAGCAGGCAAAGCAGGCAGAGGGAGAAGCAGGCTCCCAGCTGAGCAGGGAGCCCACTGTGGGACTTGAACCTAGGACCCTGGGATCATGACCTGAGCGGAAGGTAGACGCTTAACTGACTGAGCCACCCAGGTGTCCCAGCTCAGCCTGATTTTTAAAAAATATTCAATTAGGGCGCCTGGGTGGCTCAGTTGGTTGGGCGACTGCCTTCGGCTCAGGTCATGATCCCGGAGTCCTGGGATCGAGTCCCACATCGGGCTCCCGGCTCAGCGGAGAGCCTGCTTCTCCCTCTGACCCTATCCCCTCTCATGCTGTTTCTCTCTCTCTCTCTCTCAAATAAATAAATAAATAAAATCTTTAAAAAAAAATTAGTGATGGAGATAAGGTTTATTTCTTTATTTCTTTAAGGATTTATTTAGATTTCTATATTTATTTGAGAGAGAGAGAGAGAAAGCACACCCATGAGTTGGCGGGGAGAGGCAGAGGGAGAGAGAGAGAATCCTCTCCACTGAGCATGGAGCCTGACACAGAGCTGGATCCCAGGACCCGGAGATCATGACCTGAGCTGAAATCAAGAGTTGACCGCTTAATGGAGCCACCCAGGGGCCCCTATTTTTTATTTTTAAAGTAATCTTTACACCCAACGTGGGGCTCCAACTAACGACCCTGAGATCAAGAGTTGCATGCTGTACTGACTGAGCCAGCCAGGCACCCTACTCCTTCAAACACCTAGTTAAACAAGCCTTTTAGAAATCTTAGTGTAAACAGAATTCAATGCGATTAGTATATATAGATAAACTTAAATTGTTAAAGAATATCAAGCCCTTGTTTGTTCCTTGCAAACATAAAAACCAGCCACTTTAAGTAACATGGATGCTCTAATAAAATAATATGTCATTGGTGGGAGTAAGAAATTTTTATAGCCTATTTGGAGGGGATTTTGGTAATATGCATCAAAACTCTTAAAAAGAGGGCGCCTGGGTGGCTCAGTTGGTTAAGTGACTGCCTTCGGCTCAGGTCATGATTCCGGGGTCCTGGGATTGAGACCCACATTGGGCTCCGCCTGCTCTGAGGGGAGCCTGCTTCTCCCTCTACCTCTGCCTGCCACTCCCCCTTGCTTGTTCATGCTCTCTCTCTCTGTCAAATAAATAAATAAAATCTTGAAAAGATACATATTCTTTGGGTGTGCAATTCTAGTTCTAGGAGGTTATTGTAAGGAACTAATCAGAAATGTGCTCAAAGATGTATATACAAGGATCAAAACATTATATTTATGTTAGTAAAAACAAACAAACCAAAATGTTCAATAGTAGGAAATTGGCTGTATTAAATAATAAGTATAATTTAAATGAATAAATAAATCCATATTGTAGGCTATTTTCTAGTCACACAAAAACTGAAAATAATATGAACTGGGGGTGCCTGGCTGGCTTAGTCAGTAGAGCATGCGACTCTTTTTTTCTTTTTCTTTTTTTTTTTAGGTAATCTCTATGCCCAACACAGGGGTAGAACTCACAACGCCAAGATCAAGAGTGGCATGCTCTACAGACTGAGTCAGCCAGGTGCCATGAGCATGTGACTCTTTTTTTTAAGATTTTATTTATTTATTTGACAGAGAGAGACACAGCGAGAGAGGGAACATAACAGAGGGAGTGTGAGAGGGAGAAGCAGGCTTCCCGCGGAGCAGGGAGCCCAATGTGGGGCTCGATCCCAGGATCCTGGGATCATGACCTGAGCCGAAGGCAGATGCTTAAGGACTGAGCCACCCAGGCGCTCCAGCATGTGACTCTTGATTTTGGGTTAGTGAGTTCAAGCTTTATGTTGGGCATAGAGCTTACTTGAAAAAAAAAAAGAATATTAATTGACTAGGAACAATGTTCATGATGTATTAGATAACTGGAAACATATAAAATGGTTTAATCATATTGCATTTTATGTAAATAAACATATGCTTAGACAAAAGGCTGGAAAGACAAACATTAAGTGGTTAATTTTCAATGGTGAAATTCAAGGTAATTTTTTCCCCCTAAGATAATATTAATACCCATTGAACATATATTACTTTTTCAATTAGAGGGAAAAAGATTTAAAAGAAAAAAAATTAATGTGGACAGAGACCAAGAAAGAAATTAGGTAAAGGCAACTAACTCATAGCACTCCATTGCTTTATAGGTTCATGCTTCAGTAGATAGGAATGATGTGTGCTCTGCATGACCTATGCAGCATCTCTGTATAAGAAAGATGTTCTACAGAGTGAATAAGAGCCAGTTCTTTTTTTCCATAATGTATAGAGTTGTCAAATCACTATGTTGTACACCTAAATTAATGTAACATTGTGTCAGCTATCTTCAATTAAAAAAAAAAATCAATTATTTTTCCAATGGTGTTTTTAAAATGTGATTTTTCTCAAAAAATGTAATGAATATTTATGTTATATATTAACTATAGCTCATTTTCTTGTCAATATTTTTAATACTAAGTAAGTATAGTTAAAATTGAAAGAAAAAAATTACTGCCATTTCTTTGTCCAGCAATGAGCACAGTGTGCTGCTCATACATAGAATCAGACCTTTGAACTTATTGAGACAGTATATAAAAGTGGAAAGGAAGGAAATTATTTTCTTTCATTGTCCAAATTAAGGGTTAAAAAGCAGATGAATTATATTACCCTATATCTCAGGGTATTTACCATAACCCAACATAGGAATGTTTGAGCAGGATTGTTTTATTCCTTTAACCTCCTCCCTATGCTGGTTTATGTTGTTTTGTTTCCTGATTTGTAGTCAGTAGATTACATATTCACATTAGATTTCATGCTCTATGGGGCTACATGCCATGGGTTACAGTGTTACCCTACAAGACATGCAAAATTTGAAATGGAATTCCTGGATGAAACGATGAACTATTGGTGTAGTATATGGAGTTTCATGTATCTTTAAAATATATAAGCCAAAAAAATTATATATATGGCTTTTAATTTTCTTTTTAAATGTTTTTGGGCATTTTATTCTAGATGCCTCTCTTTTTATATACATGCATAAGGTAGTTTGTAAAATTTTGTTTTTTATTTTTATTTTTTAAAGATTTTACTTATTGGGGCATCTGGGTGGCTCAGTTGTTGGGCATCTGCCTTTGGCTCAGGTCGTGATCCCAGGGTCCTGGGTTCGGGTCCTGCATCAGGCTCCCTGGTCAGTGAGCGGGAGGCCTGCTTCTCCCTCTCCCACTCCCCCTGCTTGTGTCCCTCTCTCGCTGTGTCTCTCTCTGTCAAATAAATAAATAAAATCTTAAAAAAAAAAAAGATTTTATTTATTTTAGAGAGAGACAGCATGAGCAGGGGGAGGGGCAGAAGGGGAGAATCCCAAGCTGACTCTGATGAGCGCAGAGCCCGACGCGGGGCTTAGTGTCACATCATGACCTGAGCCGAAATCAAGAGTCGGATACTTAACCGACAAAGCCACCCAGGCGCCCCAAATTTTGCTTTTTCAAACATGAATATTCACAAAGATGATGAAAATATGCTATTGAGTAAAACTTCTACTTTAGCTTCTTTTAAAAAATGTGTAACTTTACATCCAAGGCATCAGAAAGTATTTTTTATATTGAAGCAAAATTATTCTGGCCTGATGAAAAGCAAGGAGTACAATTAGAATTTTTCTTTCCCCCACTTTGCATAAATAATTTTTTCTGTAATATATTGAAAATCTTTTATCTCATTTAGCTTTTTACAGTCAATGTGATGTAAAAATAGGTAGGTGAATCATAATGGGATTCTTTAAAAATCTTTACTTCTATTTTTTTTAAGATTTTTTATTTATTTTACTTGAGAGAGAGGGGGGAGAGAGCACAAGCTGTAGGAGCAGCAGAGGGAGAGGGTGAGCAAACTCCCCATTGAGCAGGGAGCTGACGTGGGGCTCAATCCCAGGACCCTGGGATTATGACCTGAGTCAGAGGCAGACACTTAACCGACCGAGCCACCCAGGCACCCCTACTTTTAATTTTATTGCTTTTATATTTTTATTTATATTTTTTTTGAATGTATGATGTCACAAGTTCATAATTCAAAAAGTATAAAAACAAACATCTTGTTCCCTCCCTTATTTCCTCCTTGGAATTAGCATTTTTCGAGTTACTTCCATTTCCTTTCAGAGCTGATGTATACATAGACAAACATGCTTATATTTTACCAAATGTTATTTCCTTCTAATCCTATCTTGTTAAAATAGGTAAAGATCCAGAGAAGGATTTAAATAACACACAAGCTTGATATAACAGATGCACAAGGAACTTTGCACCCTACAGAGAATACATATTCTTTCCAAACATGCTTGTAACATTTGTAAGAATTGGTCCAGTGTTGGGGCACCTGGCTGGCTTGGTAAAGCATAGGGCTCTTGATCTCAAGGTTGTGAGTTTCACATTGGGTGTGGAAACTGCTTAAAAAAAAAAAAAAAAAGAATTGGTCCAATGTTATGCCATAAAGAAAGCCTTAATTCATTCATTTCCCAAAGTAAAAATAGTAGACTATAGGTTGAAGGAGAAAAACAATCATCTATAATCATCTCAGTGGATATTTAAAAGCCATGTGAAAACATTCAACATCCATTCTTGCTCTTTCTCTGTTATTTTGCTTTGGGTAAGAATTTTATAAATTAGATATGGACTTTTTAAAAAGATTTTATTTATTTATTTGAGAGAGAGAGAGAATGAGAGACAGAGAGCATGAGAGGGAAGAGAATCAAGAGGGAGAAGCAGACCCCCCGCTGAGCAGGGAGCCCGATGTGGGACTCCATCCCGGGACTCCAGGATCACGACCTGAGCTGAAGGCAGTCGCTTAACCAACTGAGCCACCCAGGCGCCCTAGATATGGACTTTTAACAGAATTTGAGAATCTTTGGCATTTAATAGAGGAATTTTTGTCATTTTGATTTTTTTTGTGTGTGTGATCATTGATTTTTTTTCACTCACCATCATAATGTTTTTTGTTTATTGTGCTTTCTTGTATTCTGTCCTCTCCAGCAACCTCTCCCACTTTGTTTTCTGGATTTCCTTTTTTGAAAATACTATACCTATTTCCCTTCTACTAGTGGTTTCTGTTAAAATCCTTTTTAACAAAATATTTGTGATAATTAAAGAGTTTTAAAGACTAATGTAGTAAACATATGTGGATCCACGCAGAGATTCAGAAATAAACATTACCGGTACAGTTGAAACCTCTACTTCTCTCTCATCATCAGCCTTCCTGTCCCTACTAGGTAGCCATTGTTCTAAATTCGATTATTCTTAAATTGTTATAAGCACATTTGAATCAAATTAAGCAGAGCTTAACCTTTGCCCCCTCTTCTGGCAAGAGAATTTTTTTGGCGCATGGGGGAGTATATCTAGTTTCATTACTCATGTGTTTAAAGAGAATTTTTACATATTATACACATAGCTGTATATAGATATATGTATATATTTATATATATAAAGAATATAAAATTCTTTTTAAATTTTTTTAAAGATTTTATTTATTTATTTGAGAAAGAGAGAGAGTAGGAGCAGAGGGGAGAGGCAGAGGGAGAGAGAGAAGCAGACTCCCCACTGAGCCTGGAGCCCGATGTGGGGCTCGATCCCAGGACCCTGAGATCATAACCTGAGCTGAAGGCAGACACTTAACTGACTGAGCCACCCAGGTACCCCTCTTTTTTTTTTTTTTTTTTAAAGATTTATTTATTTATTTATTTGCCAAAGAGAGAGCGAGCGCAAAAGAGAGCGTAAGCAGGGGGAGCAGCAGGCAGAGGGAGAGGGAGAAGCAGGCTCCCCACTGAGCAAGGAGCTCGATATGGGACTCGATCCCAGTACCCTGGGATCATGATCTGAGCTGAAGGCAGACGCTTAACCGACTGAACCACGCAGGCGTCCCCCCCCTTTTTTTTTTTTAAGATTGAGGGTGACTTTTTTCTTTAAAGGGTGGGAGTTATACAGGTGCTTGCTTTATATGTTTGTTTGTTTGTTTAAGCCATTTTTAAAGTAATCACTACCCGCAACATGGGGCTCAAACTCAAGACTCCGAGATCAAGAGTTGAATGCTCCACTGACTGAGCCAGCCAGGTGCCCCAATAGAATTCTTTTTAATAGACTAGTAGTCCATTTAGATATCTACTTATTAAAAAATGCTTCTGGATATCTTTTTTTGGATGTTAATAAGTATCTACAATTTTAATTTCTGGGAAGAGATCAAAAGATTACTTGCATTCTAAAATTGTAAGTGAGGCTAGTGATTTACTTTTGTATTTGATCAAATTTTTGTTTGAAAATTTGGAAATGAATCTGAATTTGAATAATTTAATAATGGAAGTAGTGATTTGTTTATGAGAAGTCTGTACTTCAGAGTAGTGATTGACATTAATAGAATAAATAACACATTAATATATAGGATTAGAACTCAGGCCTTTATCAGTCTTCCTAATTAAAGTGTCCTAATGGAAATTTCCCCCCAAATTTAGTTTTAATAGTTTTTAAAATTTCTTTGGGGCACCTGGGTGGCTCAGTTGGTTGGGCATCTGCCTTCAGCTCAGGTCATGATCTCAGGGTCCTGGGATTGAGCTCCATGTCCGGCACCCTGCTCAGTGGGGAGCCTGCTTCTCCCTGTCCCTCTGACCCCCACACATGCTTGCGCTCTCTCTCTCAAATAAATAAATACAATCTTTAAAAAAAAATAATATTTGTTTCTTTTATTTAGCAATTTCCTTATGTAAACAAACTACACATGCATCTAGGTCAGTCTGGGAAACCTTCCTTTATCCTTTCAGAGTCCCTCATCTGCAGTGCAGTATCTGGTCCTTGAATATATTTCTCTTAATATTTTTTAGATTGCTGTAAGTTAATATAATTTGTGATAATTTAAAATATAATTTCCTATAATGTATGGCTGGGGTTTTTTATGTTTTTGCTAAAATATGTTTTATATTTTTACATGAGATATGTTTGTATAATTTGGACTTAGTATTTTAAGTAGGGTTAACTGCTAAACATAAATTATTATTTATGTAATTCCTCAGGCAAAATTATATCATGAATGATGGCATAGTAATCTTTTCTGTGATTGTCATGAAAATTTGAATTTAGTTTTCTCTGTTTTAATAGTATTTTTCTTCTAAACATTTTTCTAAAAATAGGAGTATTTTCTGCATTGCGTGCTGTTCCCCAGAAGGAGGGATACCTTGGATTATATAAAGGGAATGGTGCAATGATGATTCGAATCTTTCCCTATGGTGCAATCCAGTTTATGGCATTTGAGCATTATAAAACGGTACTTGAACTTTTATATTGTTTTCTTTTTTGTGTCCTTGAATATCATACTTAGTTGAAAGGCATTTGCTTTGGCCTTTAAAATTACTTTGGATGAATGGGTAAAGTAATGCCTTTTTGAAGGAGAAAGACTTGTGATAGCTTAAATTTTTAAGTGTAACTTGGTTTTGGAGTTATCTATTCTAGAATTGCTAGTCAATTTTGAGCACATTGTTTATGTACACACTTATGAGGAAGAGCCAAAATTAACTTCAAGTAAATAATAATAAATCCGTAAAATTTTAATAGCTTTTTAATGTGCTTTTTGTTTCTCAGTTGTAGGAAAGGAACGTTGTGGCTTTAGATTTTCTTACTAAATACAATAGTGAAATCATATGCTGAAAGTCTGTTCTTGGGTAATGCTATCAGTTAACAACTTCTCTTATCCTACTTATTGATTGACTTTCTCTTCTCTGTTGGACTGAAAGTTTATCCTCTCAAACATCTTAATATAGAAAATGGTTAAGTATGTTAAATTCCATAGGGTATCTTAAAAAGAAATGTAAGCAATGGGATGGGAACAACATTCTAAGCTCATCAGTCAGAATTGATGCCATCATTATATCAAGACTTCATTGTCTGTAGTAGCATTTTATTTGTACTATTGCCACTCACTCTTTAAGTATATGTAGTCGTCAATGTGCAACATAGTATATTTGGCAATTCTAAATTAAGATGGTAAAAGTGCAGAGCTAGAACAGAAGGCTACAGAGGAAATACCTTACCTACTCACCATGTGCTATAACTGCGTACCTTTATACAGTTGCACTTGTTTCATTTATGGTTAACACTAATTTTCTTCTTGCTAGTCCTGTAACTCTGTTTTGAAATTTCTTCATTATGAAACAGTGAAATGAGAAGTACTTAAAAATATTCCATTTAATTTGATGTTTTTGATTTCTAGTTAATTACTACAAAGCTGGGAGTTTCCGGTCATGTGCACAGATTAATGGCTGGATCCATGGCAGGTAAGAGGAGTGGACGGATGTATTTTATTTATTTTTTAAAATATTTTATTTATTTATTTGAGAGAGAGAGAGCATGAGAGAGAGAGAGCACAAGCAGAGGGGAGGGGCAGAATCCGAGGGAGAAGCAGACTCCCTGCTGAGCAGGGAACCTGATGCCAGACTCCATCCCAGGATGCCGGGATTGTGACCTAGGCCAAAGGCAGATGCTTAACCAACAGCCACCCAGACACCCAGAACCTTTATTTTACAGTGATCTCAAGACTGTTTTCTATATCAATACAGAGCTCTTTCTTATTTTTTCTAAAGACCTGATGTTAAATTCTAATCTATGAATGTATCATGATTTATTTAATCCAGTCTCCTATTGACTGGCATTTGGAATATTTTCAATTTTTGTTTCACAAGTAACACATTGTACTTGTGTTATTTTATTTGTAGAATAAATTTTGAGAAGGGAAATTACTTTATCAAGGGATATGTGCATTTGAATTTTGATAGGAATTGTCAAGCTGATCTTCATAATGCTTTTAATGACTTTTTCCCTTACATACCATACCAATACTGGGTCTTACGAAATTTTTAATATTTAGTAATTAATTATGAGTAAGGTTGATCAGCTTTCCAATGTTTGTGTGAGGCGAACGTGATAACCACTACACTACGGAAACGGGACTGCTTTCCAATGTTTATTGACCATTTGTGTTTCTTTCATTTTCAGTCTGAGTTGCTTCTATTTTTTAAATATCATTTTGCTTAAAAAATCTATAAAAAATTATTTTATGAATTTGGGAATTAGGCATTGCTTTTTTTCTGTCAGATATTGCTAATAGTTTATCAGTTTTAGATTTGTCTTTTAACCTTGTAATATTTTTTAAGAAGAGTCATTCAGAATTCTCACATACACCCGCACACCCAACCCCCACACCCCCACAACCCATAGAAGTTTTACATAGCTAATGCATTAGTCTTTTTGTTGTGCCTTCAAAATTTTGTGTTGTTTTTAGAAATGCCTTCTTCGTTCTAAGATAAAAACATTTTATCATGTTTTCTAAAATTTTATTTATTTTTATTTTTATTTTATTTATTTTTTAAAGATTTATGTATTTGACAGAGAGAGACACAGAGAGGGAACACAAGCAGGGGGAGTGGGAGAGGGAGAAGCAGGCTTTCCGTGGAACAGGGAGCCTGATGTGGGGCTCAATCCCAGGACTCTGGGATCATGACCTGAGCCGAAGGCCGACGTTTAATGACTGAGCCACCCAGGCACCCCTTTAATATTTATTTTTATATAAAAAATGAAGTAGGGATTGAATAAAATTTTTCTCCAAATGACTAGTCATTTATGCCAACATTGTTTACTCAATAACTTGCCTTTTTTTCTGATTTTAAGTACCACCTCTATCATATACTAAATTCAGTAATTTTATTTTTATTTTAAATTTAATTTATTTAAATTTAATTAACATATAATATTAGTTTCAGAGGTAGAGTTCAGTGATTTATTGGTTGTTTATAATACCCAGTGCTCATTACATCACATGCCCTCCATAATGCCCATCACCCAGTTACCCCATACCCCACCCCCCTCAGTAACTTTATTTAAGAGAAGAAGTAAAGATGTATACAGTGATATTTAGCAACAGAGATGTTCATTGCAGTTTTGTTTATCATACCAAAAGGTCATTTAAATATGTAGCTATAAAGGAGTGGTAAAAAAAATTCCATGTATCAGAATATCTAAAACCCTTGAGATCTGCGGTGTGGTTGGGGAGAGTGGAAGACAGATGTGTTGAGCATGTAGGCCCCAAAAGGAAACAAAAACCCTGGATAGATGTTGGAGACACTATGGCTATAGATAATCATCTGCCTTCCTGGTTATTGAGATGACAGGCTTGTTCTTAGATGACAGGTCTTAGAGACTTTCCAGATACAACTTCAGACTCTGAAACCAATGACTCTTCAGCCTTACCTTTCTACCTAGATATATAGTCCTCATTTATGGTTTTGCCTTATCCAGTGTTTATTTAGCTTTTCTTGACTACTTGATGCTGATCCAAGTTCAATAAGTAGTAACAATAACCAGGAATAATATTCAAAATATTTAGCAATACAACTGTAGAGGTACTAATAAATAGGACAGGTTCTGAAAGTTTCCAATTAACTCGTTAGTGATTGATGCATGAGTAGTATGTGGTGGTAGTGGTGGTGGGAGTTTTGGTAGGGGGAGAGGGCTACCAGAGTTTTGGGAGGGATGTTAGGGAGTTGGAACAACAGCTGTTTGCCAACTGGTATAGAAATATTTCCGTATGTTATACTGGCATGAAAGTGCTGGTGAGTAACATTAGCTAACAAGTATTGATTACTTACTATGTACCGTAGATAGACCTGAGCACTTGATATGTATCTTCAGGCACTTGACACATAGTCCACAGAAAAATACTGTGTGGAAAATGCTATGATTATCTTCATTTTATGGAAGAGAAATTTTAATAAGATTCTAAATTATAACAATTTTTTAAAAAAGATTTTATTTATTTATTTGACAGAGAGACAGCGAGAGAGGGAACACAAGCAGGGGGAGTGGGAGAGGGAGAAGCAGGCCTCCTGCTGAGCAGGGAGCCTGATGCAGGGCTTGATCCCAGGACCCTGGGATCATGACCCGAGCTGAAGGCAGACGCCTAATGACTGAACCACCCAGGGACCCCTAAATTATAACAATTTTTAAAAAGATTTTATTTATTTGAGAGAGAGAGAGTGCACAATCAGGGGGAGGAGCAAAGGGAGAGGGAGAGAGAGAAGCAGACTCCCTGCTGAACAGGGAGCCCAATGTGGGGCTGGATCCCAGGACCCTGAGATCATGACCTGAGCCGAAGGCAGATGCTTAACAAATTGAGCCACCCAGGCTCCCCCTAAATTATAAAATTTATGATTTTGTACATCACTTTTTAAATTTTCTTTTAAATTCAACTTTAGAAGTGACTGATCAAAATTCTTTCTTTGAACGTTGTAAGAAAGATTAAGTTGGATTATGAATATGAGTTAAATCCTGAAGACTTTGTGTTATTTCCTTTTCACGGCATTTGATTATTGAATAGCATTATTCATTCAAATTGTATTTCTAGTTTCATTTTTCTGAAATGACAGACATGTTAACATCAGGTTTTCAGTATATATTAGAAAACAATAATAACTAAAAGGAGCTTTAGTTATAAATTTTCATTTCTAGGAAAAAAAAGTTTTTAAAATTGCTAGCAATTACACATAAGACAAGTGCTTCCATTATTCAATGATTATATTTTTACTACCATGTTTAAGTAATTACAATTTACATTTTGTTTCTATGATTGTAAATAGTTGAAATGAATGTTCTAGTTAATTTTATTTACATCAGGTATCTTTGCTCCTGTACCTTCAGTGGCCTTTGAGTGTAAGTTTGGAAATTTTTATATTTGGCAAGGTAAAAAATGGTGTGTTTTTCACAATCATTTCAACAGAGCTTATTTTAATTATTATTATTATTTTAATTATTTTTATTTATTTATTTAAACAATTCCTTTTTTTTTTTTTTTTTAAGATTTTATTTATTTATTTGACAGAGAGAGAGACAGCGAGAGCAGGAACACAAGCAGGGGGAGTGGGAGAGGGAGAAGCAGGCTTCCCACTGAGCAGGGAGCCCGATGTGGGACTCGATCCCAGGACCCTGGGATCATGACCTGAGCCGAAGGCAGACGCTTAACGACTGAGCCACCCAGGCACCCCTATTATTATTTAAAGATTTTATTTATTTATTTGACAGAGAGAGACACAGCGAGAGAGGGAACACAAGCAGGGGGAATGGGAGAGGGAGAAGCAGGCTTCCCTTGGAGCAGGGAGCCCGATGTGGGGCTTGATCCCAGGACCCCGGGATCATGACCTGAGCCGAAGGCAGACGCTTAAAGACTGAGCCACCCAGGCGCTCCAACAGAGCTTATTTTAAAGCTTTTTTGAACTTCAGCATTTTCCCTCATCCTACACTATAGTCCAGTACATGTGGAACCTCAGTCAACCAGAAAAAGGAAAACGTAGGGACTGAGAATCAAGGTTTGTATTTAAGATAGGTCTTTCCTTCTGTATGTTTCAATTGTTTGACATCAGTCTTGGTCTGCCAGTTCTTATGGAACTAAGACTGATGGGATAAAGAGAAAAAAGAGGGAAGAGTTAGAAACTAGAAGTGATAAGCTGAGTTCTGCTTGCTGCCTTCTCTGGACTACTCCAGTTCGGTGTTTTGACTCAAGGCTGGGAGGTCAAATGTACAGAACACTTCCTGGATCCTGGATGGCTTCCATTACGTTACATTGACCGTGGGCAGATCATTTAAACCTTCCGTAATTCACTCTCCACTTGTTAAAATGGAGCTTGTGTTTGCCCAACTTTCTCTCTTTCTGAGTTGTGCTGAAGGTCAAAGAATTGCTATGAAAATAGTCTGAAAGATCTGAGGTCCTCCTGGGTTGCCCCTTAGAGGACCACTTTTTGAATCTATGTGGTTTCATCATTTAGAAGGGTGACTCCATGCCAGGTCTGATTAAGAGTGGCTGCTGCATGCTTGGCTAAAGCTTCTACTTATAATTCTACATCGGTATAGGTGACTCCTGGGACAAATATGGCTAAGGGATAAAATCAACAAGAAGCCCTCTTTGCCTGATGTCTAGCTTTAACAATATCATAATTAGGAGGAATTGCTGGCAAGTAGATGACTCATCCCAGGAGATATGGGCGTCCCTGAGTGCATTGTCCAATCCAGTCATAATGAAGGTGGGGCCATCTACTGTTTTCATAAATCCATAGCTAACCCCATGGAGTGGGGTATGCTATGGCTTTTATTTTATTTTAATTTTTTTACAGATTTATTTATTTATTTTAGAGAGAACACGAGTGGCAAAAGGAGAGGGGGAGAGAATCCCAAGTAGACTCCATGCTGAGCACAGAACCTGACACAGGGCTCGATCTCATAACTCTGAGATCATAACCTGAGCCGAAACCAGAGTTAGACTCTTAACCTACTGTGCCTCCCAGGTGCCCCTGCTCTGGCTTTTAAGGAGCAGTTTTGCCATCCCAGCCGCAGAATCGGTCAAGGTGATAGTTGAGTTACACAGTTGCTGGGGAGTCCATTCCATTGTCCAGCTGTTCAAATAATCCTATGCCCATGGGGTCCTTTTTTATTCCCACAGAGTAACAGGCACGAAGATTGTCTATATATACATGGGCTCTTGTGGCAATTTCTTTGAAGTTTACCTCAAAATATCTAGCTTAGGCAAACAATCAACATTTAAGGACAATTAATCAGAACTGGAGTCTAACATCCTCAAAGGTGTGTTATTGAAACATAATTTTTCTCCTTAAAATCATCCTCACTGGGGGGCGCCTGGGTGGTTCAGTTGTTAAGCATCTGCCTTTGGCTCAGGTCATGATCCCAGGGTCCTGGGATCGAGCCCCGCATCGAGCTCCCTGCTCAGAGGGAAGCCTGCTTCCCCCTCTCCCACTCCCTTTGCTTGTGTTCCCTCTCTCGCTGTGTCTCTCTCTGTCAAATAAATAAATAAAATCTATAAAAAAATAAAATAAAATCACCCTCATTGGGGCGCCTGGGTGGCTCAGTCATTAAGCTTCTGCCTTTGGCTCAGGTCATGATCCCAGGGTCCTGAGATCCAGTACTGCATTGGGCTCACTGCTCTACGGGAAGCCTGCTTCTCCCTCTCCCACTCCCCGTGCTTGTGTTCCCTCTCTCGCTGTGTCTCTCTCTGTCAAATAAATAAATAAAATCTTTAAAAAAAAAAATAAAATCACCCTCATTTCCATCAAAGATAGCCAAATGAAGACCAATTTGTAAAGCAAGTCCAGTTTTAACAAACTTGGCCTAATTATTTACATAAGCACAGCAAGAACAGTGATTGTGACTGAATTAGTTCTTTTATTTATTTTTTTAATTTTTTATTTTTTTAAAGATTTTATTTATTTATTTGACAGAGAGAGACACAGTGAGAGAGGAACACAAGCAGGGGGAGTGGAAGAGGGAGAGGCAAGACTTCCCACCGAGCGGGGAGCCCGATGCGGGGCTCGATCCCAGAATGCTGGGATCATGACCTGAGCCGAAGGCAGGCGCTTAACAACTGAGTCACCCAGGCGCCCCTGAATTAGTTCTTTTAAATCTGCTCTGCTGGAACTTTGCATAAGGAATTTTATTATATATATGGATATATATATATTAAAGTTTATTTATTTATTTACTTATTTATATAATCTCTACACCCAGTGTGGGCCTCGAACTCACAACCCTGACATCAAGAGTTGCATGCTGTTCCAACTGAGCCAGCCAGTCGCCCCTATAAGGAATTTTTTTTCGTATAAGGAATTTTATATTAAACTTTTAATAGCCTTGCAAGGCCAGAGGCCAAGTGAAATTCTTGCCATCAGATTTGCCTAAAATAGCTGTAAATTTAAGTGAATTCCTCTTCTCAGAGTCTCCCAAATATCCTGAGGTTTCTGCATCTTCCAGGAAATGACATTCTTTACTCACCTGATAAGATTGCTGGGAACTCTGTTAGCAAGATGTCAGGCCAGCATTTCCAGGGGGTTCTATTGGCTCCATAAAGTCAACCTTAGGTCTTTAAAGCTGTCTGGTCATATCTGAATCTATGCATGTCTTTCTCTAATGACCTTCCACTCAAAGTCTTGGCAAAGTAACCAATGTTTCCAATGGTGTCCTGTTAGAAGGGAACAGATTCTTACTGAACTTATGCAAATAATTAAAATTGCCATCAAAGAAAGAATACTCACTGAAAGTTTCTGAATTTTGGAGGGTTCAGGTAGGCAGTAAAGATAAATGTTTCAATTTGTTCACAAAGGAATATTTTATCATATTTCTGTAAGTCATAGATATCTTGAGAATAAGTTTCCTTAAATCTGGAAGAGCAAACATTAGAACCAGCAATGTTTCAAAGAAGAGTAATAAAAACTATTAATCATCTTTCTCAAATCATTTAGGCCCATGTTACTAATTCTTCTTCTGATTGAATGCAGCTTTTCCATTAGTTCCGGAAATTCTTTTTTTTTTTTTTTTTTATTAACATACAATGTATTATTTGTTTCAGGGGTACAGGTCTGTAATTCATCAGTCTTACAAAATTCACAGCACTCACCATAGCATATACCCACCCTCCCCAATGTCCATCACCCAGCCACCCCATCACTCCCACCCCCCAGTTCCAGAAATTCTTATCCAGTTTAGTTTTATGATTTTAAAGATGTCAGAAACCTGTATTTGTCAAAAAGTCCTTTTCATGAATCTCCTTGAAGATGAAACACATTTTCAAGAGCATCAGAACAATAATTATAAATAACAAAAGACTAGGGGTGCCTGGTCGGTTAAGCATCTGCCTTCAGCTCAGGTCATGATCCAGGGGTCCTGGGATTGAGCCCCACTTTGGGCTCCCTCCTCAGCAGGGAGTCTGCTTCTCCCTCTCCCTCTGCTCCATACCCTGCTTGTACTCTCTCTCTTTCTCAAATAAATAAATAAAATATTTTTTTTTAAAGAGAGATTTTTTAAAAGATCTTATTTATTTATTTGAGAGAGAGAATGAGAGAGAGCATGAGACGGGGGAGGGTCAGAGGGAGAACCAGACTCCGCACAGAGCAGGGAGCCCAATGTGGGACTCGATCCCAGGACTCCAGGATCATGACCCGAGCCGAAGGCAGTTGCTTAACTAACTGAGCCACCCAGGTGCCCAAATAAATAGAATGTTAAAAAAAATAACAAAAGACTAAAAGATGGCCATGGTTAAAGACTGGATGACAGTTCATTATAGTGCGGTTGACAAGGAAATGCAGTTATTTCTGTGACACACAACATTTCAATAACTAGAATGTCAAGTGATGACCTTATACCAGGACATGTTAAAACTTTAGGGATTTCAGGGATGCCTGGGTAGCTCAGTTGGTTAAGCGTCTGCCTTCGCTCAGGTCATGATCCCAGGGTCCTAGGATCGAGCACCGTGTCCAGCTCCCTGCTCAGCAGGGAGCTTGCTTCTCCCTCTCTCTGCTTGCTGCTCACCCTGCTTGTGTGCTCTCTCTCTCTGTCAAATGAATAAATAAATCTTTTTTAAAAAAATCTTTAAAAACGAACAAACAAAAAAACTTCAGGGATTTCATATAATTTCTAGAACACTTATAGCATTTACTCATACAATATAACCTAAGTAGGTTATCAACATTTGTTTGACAGTGTTTCCCATGTAACCTAACATGCCGAGTAAACAAGCCTAATTAGTCAAAACAACTTCATTTAGAATTTGAATCTTGGGAAGTTTGTTAAAAACCTCAGAAGGTTGTTTGTTTGGGTTTTTTTTTTTTTTTTTTAAAGATTTTATTTATTTATTTGAGAGAGAGAATGAGATAGAGCATGAGAGTGGGGAGGGTCAGAGGGAGAAGCAGACTCCCCACCGAGCAGGGAGGCCGACGTGGGACTCAATCCCAGGACTCCAGGATCATGACCTGAGCCGAAGGCAGTCGCCCAACCAACTGAGCCACCCAGGTGCCCTGTTTGGGTTTTTAAATATATTTATTATTTATTTTAGAGAGAGTGTGTGTGAGCATGAGTGGGAGGGGCAGGGGAGTGGGAGAGAGAATCCCAAGCAGGCTCTGTGTTGAGTGCAAAGTCCAACATGGGGCTCAGTCTCACGACCCTGAGATCAAGACCTAAGCGAAAAAGAAAAGTCAGACCCTTACTGACTGTGCCACCCAGGCATCCCCCACTTAGTTTTTAATTTAAGTAATCTCTACATTCAATATGAGGCTTAAACTCCCAACCCTGGGATCAAGAGTCAAACACTCCTCCGACTGAACAGCCAGACACCCCAAAAACCTCAGAAGGTTTTAAAGCAGTTGCCTTAACAAGATTACAAATTGTTATAAAACTAAGTATTTAATTATCTGTTTAACCAAGATGGCAATAAAAGATTCTATAGAAGGTTGTATAGTTATTAGCGAAACTTAGCTCCTTTAATATTGAGAATTTTTAATTTTCCTAAGTAATCAAAGACCTGATAATGACAAAATATAGAAACTGGTTTTTTGGGGCACTGGGTGGTTCAGTAAGTTGGGTGTCTGCCTTCAGCTCAGGTCATGATCCCAGGGTCCTGGGATTGATCCTCTCTGTCGGGCTCCCTCCTCAGTTGGGAGTCTGCTTCTCCCTCTCCCTCTGCCCCTTCTCTCTGCTTGTGTGCTCTCCCTCTCTCTCAAATGAATAAGTAAAATCTTAGAAAGAAACTGGTTTTTCTGGGCAGATAAAGAAAAGGAAAAAACCTTTTTACAATTTCTTATCAAGACCAGACCAACAATCCAAGAAAACTATCTTTTTAACAGAGAGAAAAGCCGAATCTCAGTCTTACACCAATGTACTTTTATTTATTTTTTTAAAGAGTGCACTTTTTAAATTTATTTTTTTAAAGTAAGCTCTATTCCCAACATGGGGCTTGAACTCACAGCCCTGGGTCAAGAGTCGCATGCTTTACTGACTGAGCTAGCCAGGTGCCCCTACCAATGCACTTTTAAAACTCATTCATTCCATGGGGTGCCTGGGTTGCTCAGTAGGTTAAGCTTCTGACTCTTGATTTCAGCTCAGGTAATGATCTCAGGGTTGTGAATCTAGCCCTGCATCCGCTCTGTGTTGGGCATGGAGCCAGCTTGAGATTCTCTCTCTCCCTTTCCCCTTGCCTCCTCCCCATCCCCCACCAGAAAAACAAAGAAATTAATTCATTCCAATCTTAGTCAGTCCTGAACATGCATAAAATTCTTTTCCAGAGATTCCCCTTCACAAACCTACAACTTTCTTTTTACATTCAAATTCAGTCATAAGCTTTCTTTCTCTAAATAAGAGAAATCTATTGTCTCTTGTAGGACAGTCTCATTGTAGGACAAAATTACGTTCCTTTCCCTCAACAAAAGTGTATTCCCATTCCTTGTACCATTTTATTTATTCATCCTACTTGCTCTTAACAATTACCCATGAAAATTTTGAGATAGACAAAATCGACCATTTTCAGTCATCTTTTTGCTGACAAACTGCAACAGAGATAACATGAATTTATTTGACCTTTTAGTAAACCTTGGTAGAATCAAAGTTTATGTTTAATACTGGTATCTCTAAAGACATGTCTATTTCAATTAATTTGTTCCCCACTGTCAGTTTTACCTGGGGCTCTGTGGGGAAATCTGAAGTGGGTGGTTTAAGTCCAGGGGAACCTCTGGGCCCCTTCATGTTGACTTGGGAGGTGCTTCAGTTTGCACCTCCTAAGGAGGTAGCTGAACAGCTTGGGGTACCTTTTGCTTCTTGATAGCAAGGGTAGGAGGAGCGGAAACCCATGGTGCTGGAGGTGCTGGGGGTGGAACAGGAGCTGGCTAGCCAGTGGTATGCAGGAGCTGGAGGAGAGGGGGGCAGAGGCAGAGGTGCAAGGGAGCCACTGCCAAGGCCAGAGACAGACTGAAAGTTTGGACTAACATTCCTTTACCTCTGTCTCCTGTCCTTCCTGCTTGCAAACCAGGCTTTTTTCTCTGGTTGTTTTTCAGCCCTCTGCACCATTTATTCAAAATCTGTCCTAATGGACTCTCTTTGGGAACAGAAGGAGTATTCCCTATCTTCCTAGGCAAAAGTTCAGAAAGAACACAGAAGAAACAAAATGATAATTAAATGAAACCAAAAGTACTTGTTAGTATTCATTCTTCCCCAAAAGTTAGGGGTTTCACTGGCTGAACCAAATGGCTTCTTAGTTTTTGGTTCTCCCCAAAAGTCAGAGCTTCAGCTGAACCAGATGGCTTCCCAGACAAGCTAAGAGAGCCAAACCAAAACCCCCTATTTGGAGGCAACCGATTGGGAGGAAGGAATTCAAGAGAGCCATTCAGTGGCCATCTTTCCTCGGAGCTTAACATATACATAGGCCAGGTGGTGTTACCGTAAGTATCATTTTCTTCTCACTCATAGGTTTGTAACTAAAAGTAGACCAGTCAGCCAATATTCTCCCTAGGGGGCCTTTGAAAGGGTTTAGAAATAGTACTTCCCATCTTGTACATACACTCACATACACACAAATTCCAACAGAGATCCTGCCAAATATGTACCCTAGCTTCCTGTTTACCTCTCATCGTTCCTCTTTCCGTCAGTACCTTCACAAATTTCAGTGGCCCCTGCCACAACTCCAGGCTATGCAAGCCTGAAGAAATAGGCTATGAAAACCTGACAAATGGTTCAAAAGAACCCAACAGCAGGGAACTAAAGAAGTACACGGTCCATATGCATTTAACCGGGGGGAACTTACCGGAAGCCAAATTTCTAGGGCCCATTACTTCTAATGTGTTTCTCTGTTTCATCAAAAGCAGTTAAGGCAATTGGTGCCAGTTATGGGCAAGCGAGAAAGAAAGTCCTCAGAATGAAACAGGTTTCAGCAGCTCCCTGTCTAGAGTCAGCTAGCCACAGGTAGCTGACTCCTGCCTATCACAGCCACTAGCTTGGGAAACAAACAGGGAGCCGTGGGGTGCTGCCACGGCTAACTGCTCTATATTGGGGAATCCTGAGGGGGCTGGATGAATCAGAAGTACAGCTACTGACTGGCTCACCAGAATTGTGGCTGGGGCTCAGGGGTGCAGGAGCACCTGGCTTTGTGGTTCCCAAACAGACCAGGTTCAGCCACTCGCTATGGAAAAAATCCAAAGGTAGAGAGGGGGATGGTGGTAAAATAAGAAAGGAATTTCTTTCTTTCTTTTTTTTTTTTTTAAGATTTTATTTATTTATTTGACAGAAACAGAGATAGCGAGAGCAGGAACGCAAGCCCCGGGAGTGGGAGAGGGAGAGCAGGCTTCCTGCCGAGGAGGGAACCCGATGTGGGACTCGATCCCAGGACCCTGGGATCATGACCTGAGCTGAAGGCAGATGCTTAACGACTGAGCCACCCAGGCGCCCAAAAGGAATTTATTTCTGTGAGGCCGTTACCTGGAATACAGTGGACTAACTTCTCAAAGACTGTCTCAAAGAGCTGAAAATACTTCTAGGTTGATATAAGGAAAATGTGGGACAAAGGTCGGTGGGTACATGCAAGTGGGCAGTAAAGTTCAGGTTGATCATTGTTGTGAGGTCAACCCCACGGGGTCTTGCTGGCTCAGGGCAGTTGTTACTGCTTGAGGGATGCTCACAGGATGCTTTGCAGCAAGTCTAAACCACTTGGTCTTTTGCCTGAGTTAAGAGGTAAGCTGGAAAGAAGAATTTAAGCAATTAGAAAGTACAGACTGAGGTCAAAATGGAAGTGGTTGAAGTCCTCTTTCATCTTCCCTCTACTGCCTCTGCCTTATAGTGTAAGTTCCTTTGTTAAGAAGTTCTTTATGCTTTTTGCTGGAGCAGAATAAAAAATTCATATTTGCCATATTTTCAGAATATGATCTCTGAAGTTTTAATGACCAAGAATTATCTGTCTTTGGTATTGTGGTTACAAATATAATTTGTAATCATAGGATTTTTGTATTTTATACAGTGATTATGAGGTAATGTTGAGCTCTTCAAAGCTTTGCAAATCAGCA
This sequence comes from Mirounga leonina, assembly GCF_011800145.1. Classification (NCBI taxonomy): domain Eukaryota; kingdom Metazoa; phylum Chordata; class Mammalia; order Carnivora; family Phocidae; genus Mirounga; species Mirounga leonina. The sequence goes on along the minus strand of NW_023270232.1, from coordinate 4,141,592 downwards.
AAATCTAATTGCTGATTAAAGTATGTTCTTGAGGGGCGCCTGGGTGGCTCAGTTGTTAAGCGTCTGCCTTTGGCTCAGGTCATGATCCCAGGGTCCTGGGATTGAGCCCCGCATCGGGCTCCCTACTCAGCGGGAAGCCTGCTTCTCCCTCTCCCATTCCCCCTGCTGTGTTCCCTCTCTCGCTGTCTCTTTCTCTCTGTCAAATAAATAAATGAAATATTTTTTAAAAAAAAAGTATGTTCTTGGGCTGCGACAATTCCTGGATTCTATACTATGGAGACGATAAGAGGGTGAGAATCTAGGGAAAAAGCAATCTCAGTCGGTTTGGATTCATCATTAAGTCCTCAGTTTCTTGACTAAGGGAGGAAAAGAGAAGTTTGCACATACACAAAAATTGCAGGCACATCTCAACTTGATTGAGTCTCGTTGCTTCCTGGTAGGTGAAGATATACTGCTTTCTGTATTGGATTGTGGTTGTAAAATGGGGAAGAAGAAAACTACCACCACCACTGTTTGAGGTAGGTAGTTTCTGATTTCCCTTAATTGCACTTGGAAGACTTTTTTGGCCTCTCTGTAAAGCAGTGCTAGTTAGAATAGTAAGGGAGAGATATGTGAGTATAGAAAAAAGGCCAAAATGGGAGACACTAGGTTTATGAATTGAAAAATCCCAGTCACCATGTGGATGACTGATATATATGTCAGTCTGATTACTAACAGTCAAGCTAAGTTCCCACTTTGTTACATATTCCTCTCCAATAAACCTCTGATTGTTTTTTTTCTTTTTATATTATTAACAAAATTTTTTTCTTTTTATTTGAATTCTTGATGTGCAGGAAGTGATTGAGAATGGAAGAATTTGGGTAAAAAGAGGAGACAAATGGGATTTGGTTCACAAAAGAAAGGGTCAAAAAATGAATAGCTTGAAAAAGACTGGGAGAATAATAATAGCTAACATTTAGATATAATATTTAGTATACATTAGGAATTATTTTAAGCATTTATTTACATATATTAACTCACTTAAGCTTCATAAAACCCTAATTTGGGTAATGACTTATTGTGAAATCCATTTTATAGATTCTGAAGCTGACACCCAGGTTAAGTAATTTGCTCAAGGTCACACAGCTAGTTAGTGGTGGAGTCTAATTTGAACTCAATCAGGCTCACTCTAGAGTCCATACTCCTAAGTTCTTTTGACAATTTGATCAGTTTTGATCATAAGTCAAAAATAAATAGTTTAAAAATAAAAAATAAATTAGTTGAAATGAGAAAAGTTCAAATCAGGAAAATAATGCTAGTACGGGATTACTTGACAGGTAGACCATACCCATGCTTAAGTCCCCAGCAAAGCACGGACTTTTGGTATTTTGAAAAAGCATTAATGTAGTCATTGTGAGGAAAATCAGAACTTAGTTGGATATCCTCAAACTTATTTTACAGTGTAATATTATTTTTAGTTTGAACAATGCAAGACATCAATCTTTTTCTGTAGTTAGGGTTTGTAGAAGTCTATTTCTAGCCCTGTAGAGGGCTTCATAGTTTTATGCTTAGAGTGAAGGGTAAAATATGATTATCAGAAGAATATTTCTTACCTCCCCTTCATTCCAAAAATAAGTAAACATTTAAAGTCACTAATTCGTTTTCAATATTTCAGAGTGCAAAATTATTAAGAATCCTCTGCTTGCATTCCAGGGTTTAAAATTACATTGAAATCATTAAGTTGTTTTTAGGAATATTGAAAAACAACAACAAAACTTGGTGATTTTTATATCCTTGTGTAACAAAATTCAACTGAGATAATTTGAGGATCAGATTGGCTTTTTCAACAATTCATGCTTTGGGCAGCATCCCATCTAGCAAGGAAATAGGTCTGGGGAGCTGCACAAAATGGAAAGCTTTTATAACCAGAAGGGGAAGAGAGAAAGAGTGGGCACCTTCCTGGAGAAGGTTGAAACTGCATTTAGTTAAGTATTAAGACTTGGTTTGGTGATAAGGGCTTAGCACAAGTGACTCCATTTTGGGCCTGTTGTTTCTTTTTTCTTTTTCTTTTTTTTTTAAACCTGTTGTTTCTTTTTTTTAAAGATTTTATTATTTATTATTTTTAAAAATTTTATTTATTTGACATAGAGAGCACAAGCAGGGGGAGCCGCAGAGAGAGAGACACACACACAGACTCCCCACTGAGCAGGGAGCCCAATTGGGGGCTCAATCCCAGGGCCCTGGGATCATGACCTGAGCCGAAGGTGGACACTTAACCAACTGAGCCACCCAGGCGCCCTCCCCTGTTGTTTCTTTTTGACAAATGCTAACAGGTTTTGTTTTTCTTTAGGAAGATTTGATTGATTTTTTAAATTTAAAAGAAATATATGAAAACATGGCAAAACAAACTGGCTAAAATATTGTGAAACTAGGTCACAAATTTAGCATTCCAGTAATCGTTGGCATTATTTTTCACCATTCTCTGATGTACAATTAAATTATGCCTGTTCCTCAGTCTGACTTATGTCTTGCCAATTCCTGTCTGACTCATGGTCTTGCAACTTTTAAGCTAATGCCCTGTGTACCTTTACCGATTTCTGAACATATGCATTTTCTTTTTTTTTTTTTTTTAAGATTTTATTTATTTGCAAGAGAGACAATGAGAGACAGAGCACATGAGAGGGGGGAGGGTCAGAGGGAGAAGCAGACTCCCTGCTGAGCAGGGAGCCTGATGTGGGACTTGATCCTGGGACTCCAGGATCATGACCTGAGCCGAAGGCAGTTGCTTAACCAACTGAGCCACCCAGGCGCCCGAACATATGCATTTTCTACCAATTTATCATGTGCCACTTTGTTAACTCACAATTATTTCATGTTAAGCCACCTGACGCCAGTAAGAAGTCAACTAGAAGACTTGGAACATGTAAGAAGGGAAGAAGAAATGGAGTCAGTGGGAGCAAATGGGATAGGCAAGACCAAAGTGATCCAGATTAGGGAAGAGAAAAAAATAGGAGCTGTAAAAATTAATAGCAGTTGTAAAAATAAAATGGATAGTGATGAATTGGGAAAATCCTAGCAAAATCTGGATTTTATTTATTTATTTATTTATCTATTAAAAGATTTTACTTTATTTATTTGTTTGACAGAGAGAGAGACAGCGAGAGAAGGAACACAAGCAGGAGGAGTGGAAGAGGGAGAAGCAGGCTTCCCACAGAGCAGGGAGCCCGATGCGGGGCTAGATTCCAGGACCGTGGGATCGTGACCTGAGCCGAAGGCAGATGCTTAACGACTCAGCCACCCAGGCGCCCCTGCAAAATCTGAACTTTAACCAAGTTATGTTGTGTCAGCACAATCAAGCCCTAAAATGGTCAGCCTTTTGATTCTCTTCATTACACTTCTTAATGTGAAACATTCCATTAAAGATGGAATTGTTTTATAGATAATCTCTCCTAATTTTATTTTCTAAAAATTTCCCTTGCAAAATCTTTAGGACAGCCTGTAAAAAAAATTAAGCCAACTTTCAAAACATGTAGTTTTTTTTGTTTTTTTAAAGATTTTATTTATTTATTTGACAGAGAGATACACAGTGAGGGAGGGAACACAAACAGGGGGAGTGGGAGAGGGAGAAGCAGGCTTCCCATGGAGCAGGGAGCCCAGCCCCATGTGGGGCTCGATCCCAGGGCCCTGGGTTCATGACCTGAGCCAAAGGCAGATGCTTAACAATTGAGCCACCTAGGCGCCCCTCAATGTTATTGCCAAACCTTGTCTCAGGAACATCACCTTTGTACTGTATTAATTTAGATTCAGCTTAAAAGAAGCCATTTAGAAAAGTCACTGCGTTGACTGCCATACCTGGCTGGTTTGAATACCATTAGAAGTTTGAAAATGAATAGATTGAAAACAAATAGCACAGAGGCACCTGGGTGGCTCCGTCTGTTAAGCGTCTGCCTTCGGCTCAGGTCATGATCCCAGGATCCTGGGATCAAGCCCCGCATCGGGCTCCCTGCTCAGTGGGAAGCCTGCTTCTCCCTCTCCCACTCCCCCTGCTTGTGTTCCCTCTCTCACTGTGTCTTTCTCTGTCAAATAAATAAATAAAATCTTAAAAAAAAAACAAAAAACAAATAGCACAGATAAAGAGCTCACAAATCAAACTGGCTGCAGTGGAGAATTGACAGTTCTAATCACTAGACTGATGGAATTTCTGAAATAAAAAATTAAGTTTAGAAATTACTAAGCAAATGTTTAATAAGGAAACAAAATGACAGGAAAGCAACGTATGTCTGGGTTGAGCCAGAAAACTTTGTTTTGAATCCTACTCTGTGATACAGAAAACTGTGAATTTGGTCAAGTTACTTAACTACTTTGAACCTCAATATTCTCAAATTTAAAGCAGTAATAATAATATCCATCTTTTACCTTGTAGGATTGTTGGTGGTGTTTGGCATGTGAGGATTAAAGGTGGTATTTGTAAGGTGCCTGATATGGTGTGCTTGGCACATAGTCTTTATTGCTATGGGCAAACTAAAGAATGGAAGGTTTAAAGTATCACAGCTATACCACAGATACGCTAATCATAAGTCAGCCTTTTCTTCTGTCAGTCAAAGCTGTTCTGACCATCATTAGGCTAATCTTGATCCAAAGTATTGCTTGTATTTAAAATTAAATTCCATTACTTCACATATTATTTAAACTGACTTTCCCTTCATTGACTAAAGGAATTTAGTTTTTGTCATTCTCGAAGGAAAACAAAAGAGTTGCATGTGTTTTTTTTGTTTTTTTTAAAGATTTTATTTATTTATTTGAGAGAGAGAGAATGAGAGAGAGCAAGCACATGAGAGGGGGGAGGGTCAGAGGGAGAAGCAGACTCCCTGCCAAGCAGGGAGCCCGATGCGGGACTCGATCCCGGGACTCCAGGATCATGACCTGAGCCGAAGGCAGTCGCTTAACCAACTGAGCCACCCAGGCGCCCGAGTTGCATGTGTTTGCACTGAAGTATTACCTGTATATTAGCTGTCTAGGTTTTTAGCTCAGATAATGTTATAACTACCCAGGTAGAGATGCTATGAAAGATACCTAGATAATAACATAAGAACATTCTTTTCCACCTCCTGTACAAGGGATGGCAAACTGATGTAGACTTTTTCAGGGAGTCGTGGAAGCTCTGAAAGTTAGTATAGATTTAGGTCTGGGCTGATAAAAATGGATGCAAAATTACAGTAGCATTTGCTAAGTAAATGGGGTAAGATACCTCAGGTCTAATAAATAAAATTAAACAGACAGAAAAAAAAATTTTTAAAGTTAAATTAGGCCAAGAGAATGGAAATCACTGTTTGTTTGTTTGTTTGTTTTATGCGAGAGAGTGCACCCATGTGGGAGAGGGAGGGAGAAAATCTTAATCAGGCTCCAGGCCCAGAGTGGAGCCTGGCTCGGGGGCTCTAATTCACAACCCTGAGATCATGACCTGAGCAGAAATCAAGAGTCAGATGCTTAACCAACTGAGCCACCCAGGAGCTCCTAGAATGGAAATCATTTTACTTATTAAAATTAATTAGTTACTTATTTATTTTTAAGATGTTATTTATTTATTTGAGAGAAAGAGCATGAACAGAGGAGAGGGGCAAAGGGAGAGGGAGGAGAAGCAGACTCCCCACTGAACAGGGAGCTCAATTCAGGGCTCAATCCCAGGACCCTGAGATCATGACAGGAGCCAAAGGCAGGTGCTTAACTGATTGAGCCACCTAGGCACCCAAATTTATCATGTTTAAAAGGTAGTGTTAAAAGCCTACATGGGGCACCTGGGTGGCTCAGTCAGTTAAGCGTCTGCCTTCGGCTCCGGTCATGATCCCAGGGTCGTGGGATCGAGCCTCGCCTTGGGCTCCCTGCTTGGCGGGAAGCCTGCTTCTCCCTCTGCCTGCTGCCCCTGCTTGTGCTCTCTCTCTCTCTCAAATAAATTTTTTAAAAAATAAAGGAAAAAAAATGTAATGAGGATGAAGATTCATCAAAGAAGCTATATGTGTTGGTTACCTATATACAAAATAGGTAACCATTTTCAAAAATCTGGCACCACTTTGAAAAATCTATACAATGTGGATGAGAACTGACAGCTGAGTGTCAAATAAAGTTACAAAACCACCAAAAAAAAAAAGGAGGAAAAAAAGAAAAAGTCATATAAGAAACAAGCCAGAATAACAGCGAGGATGCTTTTTGTCCATTAAATGTTGGGAAAATTATCCAATAATTGAATATTCTAATTGTCTAATTGTCTAATGCTCCTGAGCAGTCAGGAAAATAGGACTTTTGTTCTAATGGCTGACATTACAAATTGACACAGTTTTTCTGGAAGACGATTTGTATTAATAGCCTTAGTCTTTGACCTAATAATTCTATTTTAGGAATTTATCTATAATGAAAATGGTACACAAAAATATTTAGTTATAAGGTCATTCACCAAAGCATTTTTCGCTATTACAATATCATATAGCAAATAATGGAGCATATAGCAAATTAGGTTAGACAACCTAAATGTCTAAGAGGATTGTTTTTTTTTTAAAGATTTTATTTATTTATTTGACAGAGAGAGACACAGTGAGAGAGGGAACACAAGCAGGGGGAGTGGGAGAGGGAGAAGCAGGCTTCCCGCAGAGCAGGGAGCCTGATGCGGGGCTCGATCCCAGGGCCCTGGGATCATGACCTGAGCTGAAGGCAGACGCTTAACGACTGAGCCACCCAGGTGCCCCTAAGAGGATTGTTTTAATTAATTAAGGTACATCCAGGGGTGCCTGGGTGGCTCAGTCAGTTAAGCGCCTGCCTTTGGCTTAGGTCATGATCCCACGGTCCTGGGATCAAGTCCCACATCGGGCTCCCTGCTCAGTAGGGAGTCCACTTCTCCTTCTCCCTCTGCAGCTCACCCTGTTTGTGTTCTCTCTCTCTTCTCTCTCTGTCTGTCAAAGAAAAAAAAAAGGTACATCCAGATAATATTGAATTTGTTTTTTATTTTGTAGTAATCTCCACATCCAATGTGGGGCTTGAACTCATGACCCCAAGGTTAAGAGGTGAATACTATACTGACTGAGCCAGCCAGCCGCCCCAGAATTACATTATCACATTTTATTTTATTTTATTTTTAAGATTTTATTTATTTGACAGAGAGAGACACAGCGAGAGAGGGAACACAAGCAGAGGGACTGGTAGAGGGAGAAGCAGGCTTCCCACGGAGCAGGGAGCCCGATGCGGGGCTCGATCCCAGGACCCTGGGATCATGACCTGAGCTGAAGGTAGGCGCTTAACGACTGAGCCACCCAGGCGCCCCTATTATCACATTTTAAATGTGTGTTTACATATGTGTAAATACACATGTATAAAGATTTGAGATATTATATATTTAAGTGATTATTACTGGTGGATGAATATGTATATGTTTAATTTATTATCTATTTGGTCTAATTTTTCTACATTGGATGTACATTTCTTTGGTATTTTACAAAAAATAGAAGATTTTTACTACATCAAAATAAAAAGGTTCTGGGGCTCCTGGCTGGCTCAGTGGGTAGAGTTGTGTGACTCTTGATCTCGAGGTTGTAAGTTTGCGCCCCATGTTGAGTATGGAGATTACTTCAAAATAAAATTAAAAAAATAAATAAATTGGGGTGGGGCGCCTGGGTGGCTTAATCCATTAAGCGTCTGCCTTCAACTTGGGTCATGATCCCAGAGTCCTGGGATCGAGCCCTGCATCGGTCTCCTTGCTTGGTGGAGAGCCTGCTTCTCCCTTTCCCTCTGCTGCTCCCCCTGGTTGTGCTCTCTCTCTGTCAAATAAATAAATAAAATCTTAAAAAATAATAATAACAATAATAATAAATAGGGGTGCCTGGGTGGTGGGTCAGTGGGAGGAAGTCTGCTTGTCTCTCTGTCCCTCCCCCTGCTTGTGCTCTCTGCCTCTCAAATAAATAAAATCTTTAAAAATAATAAGATGGTGCCTGGGTGGCTCAGTGGGTTAAGCGTCTGCCTTCAGCTGAGGTCATGATCCCAGAGTCCCGGGATTGATTCCCACATTGGGTGCCCTGCTTAGCAAGGAGTCTGCTTCTCCCTCTGCCATTCACCCTGCTCGTGCTCTCTCTCGCTCTCTCTCTCTCTCAACTAATAAAATGTTTTGAAAAGTTAAAAAAATAATAAAAAGCTCTCTGTGTAGTAAACTATCAACAAAACTAAAAGACAACTTACTGGATGGGAGAAGATATTTGCAAATGATATATCCAATAAAGGTTAGTATCTAAAATATATAAAGAACTGATATAACCCAACATAAAAATACTCAAATAATCCAATTAAAAAATAGAAGACATGAACAGACATTTCTCCAAAGAAGACATACAGATGGCCAACAGACACATAAGATGCTCAACATCACCCTTCATCAGGGAAATGCAAATCAAAACCACAATGAGATATCACCCACATCTTGATCAGAATGGCTAAAATAACTCAAGAAACAAGTATTGACAAGGATGTGGACATACAGGAACCCTCGTGCACTGTTGGTGGGAACGCAAACTGGTGCAAGACAATGGAAATTCCTCAAAAAATTAAAAATAGAATTACTATATGATCCAGTAATTCCACTACTGCGTATTTACCCAAAGAATATGAAAATATTAATTCCAAAGGATATACACACCCCCATGTTTTTTGCAGCATTATTTACAATAACCAAATTATGGAAGAAGCCCTAGTGGCCATCAATAGATTAATGGATAAAGAAGATGTGAGAGATACACACACACACACACACACACAGAGGAATATTATTCAGCCACAAAAAAGAATGAAATCTTGCCATTTGCAACAACATAGCTGGAGCTAGAGAATATAATGGTAAGCCAAATAAGTCAGAGAGAGAAAAATACCGAATGATTTCACTTATAGGTGGAATTTAAGAAACAAAGGAACAAAGGGAAAAAAGACCCAAAAAACCCTCCAAAACAAAAACCAGAGTCAACCATAGGGAACAGGGGCGCCTGGGTGGCTCAGATAGTTGGGCGTCTGCCTTCGGCTCAGATCATGATCCCAGGGTCCTAGGATCGAGCCCCATGTCAGGTTCCCTGCTTGGTGGGAAGCCTGCTTCTCCCTCTCCCTCTCCCACTCTCCCTGCTTGTGTTCCCTCTCTTGCTGTGTCTCTCTCTGTCAAATAAATAAAATCTTAAAAACAAACAAACAAACAAAAAACTATAGGGAACAAATAGATGGTTTCCAGAGGGGAGGTGGATGGGGGGATGGGTGAACTAGGTAAAGGGGATTAGGAGTACACATAATCTTGATGAGCACTGAGTAATGTATAGAATTGTTGAAACTATATTATATACCTGAAACTAACCTATATGTTAACTATACTGAAAAATTTTAAAAAGGTAATATTTATTTTAAAAATAGATGATTTAAGGGACACCTGGGTGGCTCAGTTGGTTAAGCGTCTGCCTTTGGCTCAGGTCATGATCCCAGGGTCCTGGGATCGGGTCCCGCGTTGGGCTCCCTGCTCTGCGGGGAGCCTGCCTCTCCCTCTGCCTCTGCCTCTCTCTCTCTCTCTGTCTCTCATGAATAAATAAATAAAATCTTTAAAAAAAAATAGATGATTTAATTAAAATAGCTCAGCTGGATAGTTCATGCAATTTGAAAATTATATATTGATGAAAATCTAGAACTTAATACTAAATTTGCTTATCAGATTTTTATTCCTAAAACAAATTTTTCTATGACTATGAGCATTTATATTTTTATTATGTTTCATCAACAACAAATTTACCAAAGTACTAAAAAGAAAATAATGATCATGCTTTGAAGTTTTAAAAAAAAATGCCTTTATTTTATTTTTATAAGAATTCCAAGGGGCGCCTGGGTGGCTCGGTCGGTTAAGCATCTGCCTTCGGCTGAGATCATGATCCCAGGGTCCTGGGATTGAGCCCTGTGTCAGGCTCCCTGCTCATCGGGAAGCCTGCTTCTCCGTTTCCCTTTCCACTGCTCATGTGTACACCCTCACTCTCTCTGTCAAATAAATAAATAAAATCTTAAAAAAAAAAAAAAGAAAGAATTCCTTTGGTAAGTAAAGCATCTCTTCATTTTAGGATCAGAGATAGTAAATAAAAAGTCAAATATCTTGCCTAGTGCTAGAAGATAGTTTTTTCTTTCTGGTATCCTACCTGGGAATAGACAAGAAATAGAATTAAAAAAAATACTCATGATCCACCGATACTGTACTATTTTCCTGTTAATAATATAACTTCACAGTGGGAAGAATTTGAAAAGATTTTACAAAGTGACCCTTTGCTTACAAGGTTGTTTTTCAGCTGATGATATTATGATATAATTCTCAGTAAACTATCATTTTTTATTGCATTGTGTTTTCAACATCGCTGTAATTTGAGAACACTACTAATGATAGGAAGATACATATATATGATTTTACATTTAAGTTTCTACTTTTTTTTCAGGTATGACAGCAGTTATCTGTACTTACCCTCTTGACATGGTGAGAGTACGCCTAGCATTCCAGGTGAAAGGGGAACACACTTATACAGGAATTATTCATGCATTCAAAACAATTTATGCAAAGGTATTTCACATTTACTTTTCTCACCTATATTGTGCCCCCCCTTTTTTTTATGTACGCTCTGTGCTCAACATGGGGATTGAACTCTTGACCCCAAAATCAAGAGTCACAAGTTCTACTGATATTTTGAATGTTATTTAAACTCTTTTATGGTTGATATTAATAATAATTATGACACATCTATGTTTAAGGGTGGGTTCCAAAATAATTTTTTCATTGGAATGTAGGTTTTGTTTTTATGATGTTTTCATACTAAGCACAATATAATCTCACTTCTAATTTTTCTTCATTCAAAAGGAAGGTGGTTTCCTTGGATTTTACAGAGGCCTGATGCCCACTATATTAGGAATGGCTCCATATGCAGGTATTTTCAAATTTGGCAGAATCTTGATCTTTTATTCTTTTCTAAGAATGATTTTTAAATTTTAGCATTTTGTACTCAAGCCCCTATTCCATTTAGATTTATTTTTTTCTTCCTTAAGGATAACCATTTGATCCAGGACCATTTATTAAATAGCCCCTCCTTTCCCCAGTGATCTGCAGTGGTGCTTCTAAAAAAATAATAGAGTGCAGTTTTCTGAGTCTTTATATTTGGTAGGACAAGTCCGTTTACCTTATGCTTTTTGCTTTTTTTTTTTTTTTAAGGAATGTAAGAACTATAGATATTCTGCTATTCCATGCACATTTTAGAATCAGTTTTTGATATTGCACAAAAACCCTTGTTGGGATGTTGAATGTCTTGGACATTTTTGTTAGATATATTTATAGATACCATATAAGCTGTGTTGTGTCTTTTAGAAAATTACATTTCAGTTTATTGTTTGACTTAATTTTATATGATCTTATAGCTAGCCATTATTCTACTTATTGATATTATAGCCAGCCACCATGTTACTTGTAGATGCTTTGGGGTTTCTGTGTGGGCAATTCATATCCTGTACAAATAATATCATTTTTTAAATTTCCATTCTAATCCTTATTTCCTTATTTATTTATGTTTATCTTAGTTTACTGTAATAGCTAAGGACCTACAATGCAGCAGTGGATAGAAGTGATGATACTGGGCATTTTGGCTCCTTAATGATTTTAAAGGGACTATTGTAATACTTCTTCACTTAGCATAATGTTGATGTATGGCGTTAAGGAAGTTTTGGTAAGAATTTTTATGTGAATTGATGTTGAATTTTATCAGACATCCTTTCCTGCATTTACAGAGGTGATCATAAGTTTTCTCCGTTAATCTGTTAATATGATGAATGACATTAATAGATGTTCTAAGATCAACCCAAATTGGTTATGACATCATGACCTTTTTATATCCCGTTGAATTAAGTTTGCTAATTGTTTTTAGAAGTTTTACATCTGTATTTCTAAATGAGATTAGCTTGTAATTTTCTTTTCTTATAATATCCTTGTGTGGTTTGGGTATCAAGGTTATATAGGTCTTATAAATGAGTTGAAGAGTATTTCCTCATTTTCCATCTTCAGGAATAATCTCTATAAAATAATTAGAATTATCCGTTTCTTGAAAGTTTTCATTGTGGATGATTTTTAAGTCCTGGTTTAATTTCTTAAATGGTTGTAGGAACATTCAGGTTTTCTATCTTTTGTGAACCATTTTTGGTAATTCATACCTTTCTTTTCCATTTTAAACTTGACCCTTTTGTATTAGTTTTCTTTTTTTTTGGCAAAAGAATTCCCTTATTTCTTCATATTTTTTTAATCTGTTCTATTGTCATGCCCCTTTTTTTCATTTTTATTTGTTTAATCAGTTATTAGATTTTTCAAAGAATCAGTTTTGGCTTTTATTTTCTTCTCTAGTCTACCTTTATTTTCCATTTCATTGATTCTTGTTCATTTCTTAATTATCTCCTTCTTCCTTAGGTTTATTCTTCAGTTGGATGCTTACCTCATTCATTTTCAACCTTTGGGTTTTTTTTCCCCTAATGTAGGCCCCCCTCTCCCCCGCCAAATCCTGCTTCAGCTGCATCCCATGAGTTTATTATTTATTGTTTTTGCTTAAAATGTGGAAAATTTCAAACATATTCGAAAGTAGGCAATAGTGTAATGAGCCACCATGCACCTAGCACCTACCTTCAACAACGATCAACTTACTACCAGTCTTTTTTCATCTGTGCCCCTAAATATTCCCTCCACTCTCATCCCAAATTGTTTTAAAGCAAATCCACTTTATTTCATCCACAGTATTTCAGTATTCAGCTCCTCTCTATGCTTTTTTTATAAAGCATAACCATATACCATCATGAACTTTAAAAAAATTTTTTTTTTTTTTTTAAGATTTTATTTATTTACGACAGAGAGATACACAGCGAGAGAGGGAACATAAGCAGGGGGAGAGGGAGAGGGAGAAGCAGGCTTCCCGCTGAGCAGGGAGCCCGATGCGGGGCTCGATCCCAGGACCCTGGGATCATGACCTGAGCTGAAGGCAGACGCTTAACGACTGAGCCACCCAGGTGCCCAAATTCTTTTTTTTTTTTAATTTTGTTTATTCATTTGAGAGAGAGAGAGAGAGACAGAGACAGAAAGAGCACAAGTAGGGTGAGAGGCAGAGGGAGAGGGAGAAGCAGAGTCCCCGCTGCTGGGAGCCAGACATGGTGCTCTATCCCAGGACCTGGAGATCATGACCAGAGCCAAAGGCAGACACTTAGCCACCCAGGTGCCCCTAAAAAAGAATTCTTTTTTTTTAAAGATTTTATTTATTTATTTGACAGAGAGATAGCGAGAGCAGGAACACAAGCAGGGGGAGTGGGAGAGGGAGAAGCAGGCCTCCTGCCGAGCAGGGAGCCCGATGTGGGACTCGATCCCAGGACCCCGGGATCATGACCTGAGCCGAAGGCAGACGCTCAACGACTGAGCCACCCAGGCGCCCCAAGAATTCTTAATATTATCTAGTATATTCATGGTTCAAATCCCTGCCCCCTCCCCTTAACTCATAATTAGTTTTTGGATAGATCCAAGTTAATATTTCCTGGTATATCTTTTTTCATCCTTTTATTTTCTACTTTTTCGTGTCTTTATGTTTTAGGTATTTCTTTTGCAATCATTATATAACTGGATATTTTTAAAAATCTGGTCTGTAAAATCCTTAATTGCCAATTAGCCCACCTAATAGTTGTGATTATTGATAACATTTGTACTTGTTTCTATACTTTGCTATTTGATTTATACCTGTGGCTTTTCTTTTTATGTTTTCAAAAATTTCTTTCTTGTTCACTGATTTTTCTGAACCTTACCCACTATTTTATAAATGTATAAATTTATTTGCCTCCTTCTGTGGTTGATGTTCTTTAATTATGAGCCCATTACTTGATCTTAATCTCCGAGTTTCAGATCCAGTGATTCCATCTTCTGCAAACCCAGTGGCAAGATCCATCTCAATAGCTTTCTGCTATTGGCTTCATTGTACTGAGTCACTTCACCTCTCTCATGGGCCCACAATTCCCAAGTGGGCTCCAGCTTATATTTTTGGAAGGCTGTGGTGCTGGGGTTTTTGGAGACCTTCTCACCCTTTTTGCAAGTCCAATAACAATGACAAAGTCATTCAGAATACCTAGATTGTGGGTGCCTGGGTGGCTCAGTCATTAAGTGTCTGCCTTCGGCTCAGGTCATGATCCCAGGGTCCTGGGATCGAGCCCCGCATCGGGCTCCCTGCTCTGCAGGAAGCCTGCTTCTCCCTCTCCCACTCCCCCTGCTTGTGTTCTCTCTCTCACTGTGTCTCTCTCTGTCAAATAAATAAATAAAATCTTAAAAAAAAAAAAAGAATACCTAGATTGCTGTGTTGGAAGCAGAACTTTAAAATTTTTTGCTCTATTTTCTTCTTTAAATTTTTTGTTTTTAAAATATATTTTAACCTAATTATAGTGTATATATAATTTTGTTTCTTCATTTTCCCCCATTTCCCAAACATTTTTCATATATTTGAATACTCTTCACAAATGTCCTTATTAGTTGCATCATATTTCACTGAATACTATTCCACATCATTTATATATTTCTAATTTTTTCAACTTATATTTAACTTGCTATGAATTTCCTCATTGTGAGCTTTTTCAGATGTTAGATTAAGTCTTTAAAATAGATTTCCCAAATGTAAAAGTATATGAATATTCTAAAATTGTATACCATCAATTCAAAATACTATAATAAGAATTCTGTATAAAGAATAAATGCAGGGACGCCTGGATGGCTCAGTCAGTTAAGTGTCTGCCTTTGGCTCAGGTCGTGATCCCAGGGTCCTGGGATTGAGTCCCGCATCCGGCTCATTGCTCAGCAGGGAGCCTGCTTCTCCCTCTGTCTCCTGCTCCCCCTGTTTGTGCGCTCTCTCTCTCTCTGACAAATAAATAAATAAATCTTTAAAAAAAATGAATAGGGGCGCCTGGGTGGCTCAGTCGTTAAGCGTCTGCCTTCGGCTCAAGTCATGATCCCAGGGTCCTGGGATCGAGCCCCGCATCGGGCCCCTGCTCCGCGGAAAGCCTGCTTCTCCCTCTCCCACTCCCCCTGCTTGCGTTCCCTCTCTTGCTGTGTCTCTCTCTGTCAAATAAATAAATAAAATCTTAAAAAAAAAATGAATAAATGCATATATTGAGGTATTCTCCTAGACTGAATTTTTGTTAGTGCTCATTTCTTGTTAAGCATCATGTATATTTTAAATATTTTTTAAAATTTAGTAGATATCAAGTTATCTTTTTTTTTTTTTTAAAGACTTCATTTATTTATTTTGACAGAGAGAGACACAGCGAGAGAGGGAACACAAGCAGGGGGAGTGGGAGAGGGAGAAGCAGGCTCGCTGCTGAGCAGGGAGCCCGACACGGGGCTCGATCCCAGGACCCTGGGACCGTGACCCGAGCCAAAGGCAGATGCCCAACAACTGAGCCACCCAGGCGCCCCAGATATCAAGTTATCTTGAGTAATGTTTAGTTGATAGGATTGCTTGAATTCTATTCTTTATTTTGTTAATGTGAGACTTTAATGGGTCAATTATAAAATCATGTAAATGTTCAGCAAGCACCAAGTGCATGTTATTGATAATATTTATTAGATTTCACGTGTCTTGTGATCCAATATGAACATTTCTCTCATGGTCACAACTCTTCCTTGAAGACAAAATTAGACACTGAGTTAAAATAACAATTCTTTGTCACTCCTAAAGTTTTTGCTTTTATCTTACCACTGTCATTGTTATTGTGAATATCAGTTGTCATATATACTTGTAATTACTAATCATGAATTTAAGTTTTACTCATGTGAAACCTTAGAAAACTACTTAATTCTATTAATATATAAGGTGGCATTTATACTCAACTACTGCCTTTATTCAGTAAACTGAAGTATAAGTGTATGAAAACCACAGCTATAATTTTTATAGATGGTTATTTTGCCATCTTTAGGCTATTTATAAACATTAATTAAACCTTTTTCTTATAGAATAAGCCAAACATCAGAAATCAGGAAATGTATAGTTTGTTCCTTGAGTTAATTGTTTATTACGAAGAATGGTGTCTTTTCATGGTTAATGTAATGTTAAGCATAGTGGTGAATCTGTATTTTGTATTTCAGGTGTTTCGTTTTTTACCTTTGGTACCTTAAAGAGTGTTGGGCTTTCCCATGCTCCTACCCTTCTTGGCAGACCTTCATCAGACAACCCTAATGTCTTAGTTCTGAAAACCCACATAAACTTACTTTGTGGTGGTGTTGCTGGAGCAATAGCACAGACAATATCGTAAGTTTCTTCATTAACTTAATTCAATCAAATTGCAGTTTCTCAGTCTTGATTTTCAGCATTAATCATTTTAGTTTTTCTAATAGATTATTAAAACACAGGATACCTTGCAAAATATAAGCAGTAATTGAATACATTTTTCCAGATGTAGCACTTTAAGCATTTTATAAATAATTAGGTGCCAAATTGACCAAATTAGTTTGAACCCATCCAAATTCCTGTGGATTCATTTAAAAGAAAGAAAGACGGGTGCTTGGCTGGCTCAGTCCGTATAGCATGCGACTCTTGATCTCAGAGTTGTAAGTTCAAGACCCACATTATCTCTAATAGAGATTACTTAAAATCTTTAAAAAATTTTTTTTAAATGAAAGAATGAAAAAAAGACAGCAAGCTAGAAAGAATTACTGTGTATGGTCTTTACCCTGGGCACCTGGGTGGCTCAGTCAGTTAAGTGTCTGCCTTCGGCTCAGGTCATGATCCCAGGGTCTTGGGATTGAGCCCCACATCGGGCTCCCTGCTCATCGGGGAGCCTGCTTCTCCCTCTCCCTCTGCCTGCTGCTCTGCCTTCTTGTGCTTTCTCTCTCTTGATCAAATAAATAAATAAAATCTTAAAAAAAAAAGGAAATGTTTAAAAAAAAATATGGGGTGCCTGGGTGGCTCAGTCGTTAAGCGTCTGCCTTCAGCTCAGGTCATGATCCCGGGGTCCTGGGATCGAGCCCCACATCCGGCTCCCTGCTCTGCGGGAAGCCTGCTTCTCCCTCTCCCACTCCCCCTGCTTGTGTCCCCTCTCTCGCTGTGTCTCTCTCTGTCAAATAAATAGATAAAATCTTAAAAAAAAAAAAAGTATGGTGTTCACCCATATTTTCTCATGAATTTGCCTTTATGAGTTTCTGAAATTTGAACCATTTGTGTGTGTTTGTGTGTGTATAAGGAGGCACTTCTCTTGCACTAAATCTTGAAGGCCACCTTTGTGCCAGACAGTGTACTAGGCTTTGGGACATTTGCTGAAGGAAAAACAAAGTTATTGCCTCAAAAAGCCTATATTCTTATTAAGACAGTAGCAATACAATGTAATTATATATTAATAGAAGTTGTAGTGGGAATATAGATAAAGGTATTACTATATTGTAATTGGAAAGGTGATTTCCAAGAATTCCCCAGCCCAAGAGAGATTGAGTAGATGAGATCAAAAGAGGCTGGAACACTAAGAAGCAGGAACTTCTCAGGAAGAAGAAGAAAAGCTTTCTGTGACTGAGGAGTATCCTGAAAAACAGGAAGTAGTAGTGTCACAAAGACAAAAAAGTATCCCATGGAAAAGAAAAGTCAAAGTAAGATAAGTACCGAAACATAAAGTGTTCATTGGATTTTACAATTAAGAGTCACTTTTGCGAAAGCAGGTGTGTGTGGAAGTAGATCATAGGAGGTTGAAGATTAAAAAGAAAAGGTGTATGGTTTACTTTTGGAAACCTGACTCTGGAACCTTGCTCATTTGCAGAAACATGATCACCCTGTAGCTACCTGATTCTCTTCTTGCTTTTACTGCCTTTTTTCTTTACTACTCACTTCCAATTTAGATCCTTAAAATCTCTCCCACTTCTTTTCTTAAACTGTATTCTACACCTATAGACTCTTACCAAATCCAAAGGCTCTCTCTCAGTTCTTTTGCTTCCTTCCAGTTGTCCTAGTTCTGGGTTTTTGTAACAGTACCCTCTCTTGGCAGTCAACCTTTCTGCCCTTCCCTTTTCAGGTGTTTTGCTGATTCATATCCTCCTCTTCCTACCTATTCATGCTGATTTGTTAAAGGCCCAGCCTGACCTCAGTCCTCTGCTCTTCCCATAAATATCTAGGATAGCTTATCTATCTTTATGGTTTCAATGGTCACTTCTGCACAGATAAAAAATTCTATTTAAATCTTCATCGCTGACTCTCCATTACTTCTCTAGCAAGTTCTTGGATGTTTCTACTTGGACTTCTGCCATCAGTGCAAACTCCATAGTTCAGATACTACTTTCTTGTCTTCCTCTTGGTGACAATCCTCAGCTCCTAGCTTTCCTATTTGTTACTGATAACCATTAATCTTCTAGCCCTGGTAATACCTCAAAATCAATTTTCATATTGTACATTTCCAAGTATCACTCTGTCTTACCATGTTTTACTATAGAACACTGCCTAGCGTGCTTTTTCTTTCTTACTATTATTTCCCATGTTCTACTCCTTGTACCTGGTCTTCTTACCTTCTCTCCTTTCTACTAACCAATTCCTTGTACTCACATACATCTTTTCCTGCTTGGAAACCAAATCCTTCAGGTTGAGGTTTTTGTCCCTTAATTCTCATAAAGTTTCTTCCTCTTACCACGCTCCTTAAAAAATAATTCCTGGAGATGCTATTGAAATGCATATGGAGCTTCAGTGATTGGTTAATGTTATTTCTTAAGCTGTTCGGTTTAAAAAACATGGTTTCTTTTCAATTATAACATTTCATTGTAAATATAAACATATATAAAAGTATATCATTATTTTTGTCATATATCATTTAGGTATATATTATGTACCATGGAGATCTTTGAATAAGAAAGTAGAAAGCAGCTTGTCACACTGGAGAATGTCTCTAAGACTCAATTTATTAATGTTGGGATAATAGTACCTACTTCATGCAGTTGTGAAGATGGAGTGCGATAGTTTATGTAAATTGTTTAGCATAAGACCTAATACAAGTAGTCAATATTAGCAAAATAAAAGTAATTTAAAAAAATCACGTGGGGTCCCACTCCTAAAAGAGATTACTTTTGTATATTTCATTTTAGGTAATTTTTTTTACATAGAATTTTCTCTGTCTTCTAAATGCAATATGTATATTGTTGGTTTTTGCCCTTAAAGAAAAATTTTTGTTAGTCTACTGTATACAGGGGGACTTGCTGAATACTCTTAGAGTAGTGGTTCTCAACTGGGGGTGATTTTGCCTCCAGTGGACATTTATTTAATGACAATTTTGATTGTCACAGCTGAGGGTATGCTACTGGCATGTAGTGGGTAGAGGCCAGGGATGCACTTAAACATCCCACAGTGCACAGGATAGACCCCCACAACTAAGAATTACCCCCACAACTAAGAATGTTAATAGTGCCAAAGTTGACAAACCCTGTCTTAGGTTCCAATAATGAAAAATACCCAGTTTGAATCTTCAGAAAGTGGCATTTAATTTGGTCTTGAGGAATGAATAGAACTCTATATTGTAATGATGAGAGAGAAGAATTATCTAACCCAATGGAACCACATAAGCAAAAGCAAGACCTTTGTATTGCTATTTAATTTATTCATGTGCTTATATACTGACTCCCAGATTCGACAAAACAATAAAGGTATAGGAACACATTCTTTTCTAAGGAAATAATATATAGGGCTTTGTATTCAATAACTGTTGCGTAGAACACTAAAAATCATTTTTAAGTCCTTCTGCCTTTTTCTTCTTTTAGCTACCCATTTGATGTAACTCGTCGGCGAATGCAGTTAGGAACTGTTCTCCCAGAATATGAAAAGTGCCTGTAAGTTCTCTATTTGTCATTGTTCATTTTCTTTAGGAAATGTAATGTTTAAATTAAGTAGGGAGATAGGACTGCGGTCTTACCAGTAGTCCAGGTATTATTATGAGATAGTGTTGCTAGTAAATGTTACAGGCATAGTCCAAACAAAATAGATTGTACTAATGAATCCGGCAATTTGGTGCATAATGCTTATACTTGTTTGGAGTGAATTGCTGCTTTATTGTGATTGGGATTGTTTTTACACTTGCCTTCCAAAAGCTATTCAAGATGGCATTTTGGCTTCTTTTAAAAATGCTATTATGGTGGCGCCTGGGTGGTTCAGTGGGTCAAGCATCTGACTTCACTCAGGTAATGATCTCTGGGTCCTGGGATTGAGCCCTGTGTCCATCTGGGCATCGTGCTCAGTGGGGAGTGTGCTTGTCCCTCTGACCCTCCCCCTGCTTGTACTATGTCTCTCTCTCTCAAATAAATAAATAAAATCTTTAAAAAAAATTCTGTTACGGATCCTGAAATTGTCTCTTCTTGAGTGGGTATAACAGTGCCATCGTTTAACCGTTGTCTTTCAGTACCATGTGGGAGACTATGAAGTATGTCTATGGACACCACGGAATTCGAAGAGGATTGTATCGTGGTTTATCTCTTAATTACATTCGCTGTGTTCCCTCTCAAGCAGTGGCTTTTACAACATACGAACTTATGAAGCAGTTTTTTCACCTCAACTAAAGAAAATCATGATTTCTTTTGCTTAATAATATCTCAGAGGGAGAAATAAAATGTTACTTTAATTTTGGGAGGAACATTACTTGAAGGGGATATTTGCCTTGTCACAGGAACCGCTGGTTTTTTAGTACTTGATTTTTTTTTTATTCATCACAAATCAAAAGTGCTTACTTGTGCTTTTTGATGCCAAAAGTTATACCTTAGAACATTGAAAAAAATTCCTAAGCTGATGCTGGCTAATCAGTTAGGTTATTTGAAACTGTTTTAAAGTGTTATTTGGAAGTAGAACTAACTTAAAATGGGATTCAGGAGGTTGCCATTAGCTTTATCATGCTTTAATTCCAAGCTTTAATTATAATCATGATTTTCAAAGACTCTAACATTGGTTATAGGCTTGGTTATATTGCAGCAGAATGATGAAAACTGAATTTTTAAGTTATATAAAACATAGCTTGGGGGGGTGCACCTGGCTAGCCCACCCAGAAGAGCATGCTCTTAATCTTGGGGTCATAAGTTCAAGCCCCACTTTGGATATAGACATTACTAAAAATTAAAAAATTTTAAAAAACCCTTAAAAACACGTAGGTTAGGTGCCAGCATTGAAGATTATTCTTATTATCTCTTTTCTCATAATTCTGCTCCACTGCATAAAAGGACTGACACTTTTTCTTTTTGTTTTTAAATAAAATAAATGTTGTATTTAAAAATTAGCCTTGTAGAAACTCAACAATAAATGAAGAATTTTCAGGTATTGCTCATATGTTATTACTAGGTACTAGGTACTATCACTGACTTAAATTTGTTTTTAAAAGTCAATGTATTTCCCAAAGGCAGTAATAATAAATACTGAATATCTTTGCTCTCAAAACAGTTAGCATTATAGATTTGTTTTTGTTAGGTGATTTGGTATACACTAGAAAATTTATTTAAGTGGAGTGTGAAATACCCATTAATATAGATGTGAATGTCAAAGAATGTTTTGAAGGTATTTTGTCATGATACATCAACTAGTTCTTCCATGTAAAATAATTTTAGTGCAATATAACCTTTAGAAACGTAAGACACGATTTAATTGCTATTCTTTATATTAAAATGGTTTAAAATATAAGAAGTCCATTTATTGTGTTTAGAATACTTTTTATCTTTTATTGTAAGCATGACAGAAATGGGAAGGGAACAATTATAGTTGTCCTCAGAAATAGTGATTTGTAGAATTGATGTGATTCTTCTTGATCAATGCAAACTATTTTAATTGTTCTAACTTTATAATTTTTTTTATTGAGGTAAAATTGACATATAACAATATATTAGTTTCAGGTGCACAATGTAATGATTCAATATTTGTATTTACTGCAAAATAATCACCATAATAAGTCTAGTTACCATCTAATTGATGTATTAGAAAACTAAGCTGAAGGTGTTATTTCTGCTTCAATTTTAATTTTGTTTGCATAAAAGATTTTTTGTTATACCTTGGTAAAAATTAGATGAACTGGTTTCATTTTCAAAGTCTTTATTTTAAAATAAATATGTATCTTTGTATGATTTGTAAGTGTACCCACAGGTAGAAATACATGTGTTCTTAAAACTATTTTGTATATCTTCATTTCTGGGCTACATTGTAGCTAAATATTGTTATCAAATCTCAAGATAATTTAAATGTATGAAATAAGTATCTCATGTTATCAATAAAAGAGGACTGCGAATATTTTTTTAAATAAAAATTTGCATTCTATGTCAGTTATAGAATACATAGGATATTAAAAATAAATTTTATTCATATTTTGGCCATTATTTCTCTTTTTTAACTATTCACATTATTAAAAAATATTCACATTATTGAAGCACAAATGCTAAACATAAGTAGTCAGAACAGAAGAATATTTAAAATAATAACTATATTTATATCTGATTTATTTCAGATTAATGACCCAAAGTGTATCTTGCCAGGTTATCTTCCACTGAAGATTGACTATTTCTGTTTTGATTTCCATTGTTACTCTTCCTGCCTTTTGTGGGAATAGCCCTTTGATCTATAGAATGGGACGGTGATCTGGTCCAGCGATTGATAAGTGAGGTACCACTCCTAGCTCTCAAGGGTATGGAGTTAGAAAAGTTAACGGGTATATATAATTACATCTTACCCTATTCCTCCTCTGGGTATTCAACATCCATTTATTCAGCACCCATTGTGTGTCAGGCATTATATCAGCATTATGGAGAGCTTACCTTGGGAGGTCTGTTAGCTGTACTTTCAGTCTGATATGGATGTCCTACAGCATCTAACTTCAGGTATTTCTCTAATAGAGTATGTACTACACTTTATGGCAACTGCCTGTTTACCTATGTGCCCCCAAGTTGGTTCTCTCAAGGACAGAGCTATGCCTTCATCCCCTATAAGGAGCACGGTGTGGCACCATAATAGGTGCTCAGGGATGTTTACTGAAGAAGGATGGCTCAGTCCCTGTTTTTGGAGACTTTATGTTCAGTAGGGAGAAATAAGGCACAAACAGCCCATGGGAAGAGCAATTTGAAAAGAAATTCATTCGGCTTGTTTCATAGAAATGTCTTGTTGCTAATTTGAGCCAAGGTGAATGGCAAATAATAAAGCCTGTATTATATGAGTAATGCATTGCCTTGAGGACTTGGGCCAATGATAGCTGACACACTTGAATAACAACTGCACACTTTACACAATTCCTCACATCCATTCTTTGAATAACAGACACTGTGTTAGGCCCTAGAAATCAATGACAATAAGTCATGTGTATTTCCTGAGGACTTAACTATATTCCATGGTTTGTTTTATGCACTTTTGATGCCTTAACTGTATCTCTACAACAATTATAAGATAGCTACTATTTAATACCCCTTTTTTACAGGTAGAATAATGGAGGTTCAGGCAGATCAAATAATTTGCCCAAATTCACACAATAAGTGGTGGATCTAGGATTCAAATTCAGCCAGTCTGAATCTACAGCCTAACTCGCCATGATGCTGTACTTCAACACAGTAGTATCCTATTCAGATGAAACGCTAACATCAAATAAATTTGGACATGTCAATAAACATAAACTAATCAAAAATGATAATTTACAGAAAGTGCTTATTAAGTAAGTAAGTAGATCACATGATATGGAATAATTGTGGGATTTAGGGATCAGAGAGCTACTTTAGAATGGTCAGGGAAAAGTTTCTTTGATATTCTATACTTTAAACTGACACATGAAGGATAAAAAGGAAATAGCCATGCAAAGTTGTAGGGGAAGAATGGCCCAGGTGAAGAGAATAGTCTCAGGAAAAAGCTTGGCTTGCCATAGGAATTGTCAAAAGTCCACTGCAAGTGAAATATTGCGAATGAGGTAGTAGCAACAAATGGGGTGGGAGAAGTAGACAAAGGCAAGGTCATGGAGGGCTCTACAGGATATTGTAATACTTTTGTCTTTTATCCTAAATGCAGTGGAAATGCTTGAAGGTTTTCAGCAGGAGAATAAAATTGTCTGATTATGTTTTTACAAAATTTGCTCTGCTTTGTCAACAAAGCTTGCAGTTAAAACAGAAATCAACAAAATTTAAGGCCATAGAGAAAATAACAAACCCCAAAATTGCTTCTTTGAAAAGATCAACTAATTGATAAACTCCTAGCTAGACTGATCGCTAAAAAAGAAAGAACATAAATTACTAATATCAAGAATTAAAAAGAGGACATCACTATGGATCCTACAAATATTGAAAAGATAATAAGGAATTTCTAATAATTCTTTTCCAAGGAATTTAACAACAGGTGAAATGGACAGATGCCTTGAAAATTACAATCAAAACTACCATAGATGAAATAAAATATGCATAGCCAATTAAAGAAATTGAATTTATCAGAAATTCTTCCATAAAGAAACTCCAGGCTCAGGGCACCTGGCTGGCTCAGTCGGTGGCATGTGAGACTCTTGATTTCGGGGTTGTGGGTTCAAGCCCCACATTGGATGTAGAGATTACTTAAATAAAATAAAATCTTAAAAAAAAAAAGAAAAAGAAACTCCAGGCTCAGATGTGAATTCTAATGAACATGTAAGAAAAAAATAATCTACAAACTCTCAGAAATTATAAGACAGCATTCCCTAACTCATGATGCCAGTATAACTCTGATATCCAGGGCCCCCGGGTGGCTCAGTTGGTTAAGCGACTGCCTTCAGCTCAGGTCATGGTCCCAGGGTCCTGGGATCAAGTCCTACATCAGGCTCCTGCTGGTCTGTGGGGAGCTTGCTTCTCCCTCTCCCTTTGCCTGCCACTCCCTCCCCCTGCTTGTGCTCTCTCTCTTTATCAAATAAATAAATAAAATCTTAAAGAAAACCCACTGATATCCAAACCTGAAAAAGTTGTTACAAGAAAATAAAGTCACAAACCAAGTATCTTTAAGTAGGCTCCATGCCCAGTGTGGAGCCCAGCGTAAGGTTTGAACTCACAACCCTGAGATCAAGACCTGAGCTGAAATTAAAGAGTCCGACGCTTAACCAACTGAGTCACCCAGGCGCCCCAGACAGTATCTTTCAAAAGCAAAGATGGAGAAATTCTTAATAAGATATTAGCAAATCAAGGCACCTGGCTGGCTCAGCTGGTAGAGCATGCAACTCTTGATTCCAGGGTCATAAGTTGGGTGTAGAGATTACTTAAAAAAAATTTTTTTTTTAAGATTTTATTTATTTCTTTGAGACAGAGAGAATGAGAGAGACAGAGAGCACATGAGAGGGGGAGGGTCAGAGGGAGAAGCAGGCTCCCTGCCGAGCAGGGAGCCCGATGCGGGACTCGATCCCGGGACTCCAGGATCATGACCTGAGCCGAAGGCAGTCGCTTAACCAACTGAGCCACCCAGGCGCCCCTACTTAAAAATTTTTAAAAATAAAAAATAAAGTAGGCAACATATTAACAAATTAAACCCAGTGATACATAAAAAGTTTATTATAGCATAACCAAGTTGAATTTATCCTAGGATTGCCAAATGGTTTAACAATCTAAAGTCAATAGTGTAATTTCCAATAATAACAGCATAAAGGAGAAAAATCCTTCAATACATGCAGAAAAAGTACTTGGAAAATTCACCATTGATTTATTATAAAAACTAATCACGTTAGAACAGAAGAGACCTTCCTCAATCTGATAAGGGGGCATTTTGTCAGATTACATTTTCCAACAATACGTCCCATCTCACATGCTTTTCTCATGTGTCATTAACAGCCCATCAAGAGGTAGAGACTATGTTCACCTCCTAAATCTGGCTGGGTGGACCTAAGACTACAGTGGAAGTGATGCTATGTGACTTTTGAGGTTACCTCATAGTGCTGAGATGGCTTCCATCTGGTCTTTAGGAATGCTTGCCCTTGGAATCCAGTCACCATGCTATGAGGAAGCCAAGCAGCCTCTGTAGAGGAACTGACAGCCAGCATCAACTTACCAGCCATTCGAGTAAGCCACCTTCAAAGCGGATTCTTCAGCTCCCAGCTGATGCTTTGTGGAACAGAAACAAGCTTTCCCCACAGAGCTCTGCTCAAATTGAAATTTCACAAGCTAAAAAAAAATTATTGTTGTTTTAAGCCACTAAGTTTGGGAAGTTTGTTTTTGTTTTTATATAGTATTAGATAACCATAACAGTTATCCATGAAAACCCAACAGCTAGGGCGCCTGGGTGGCTCAGTTGGTTAAGCGACTGCCTTCGGCTCAGGTTGTGATCCTGGAGTCCCGGGATCGAGTCCCGCATCGGGCTCCCTGCTCAGCGGGGAGTCTGCTTCTCCCTCTGACCCTCCCCCCTCTCATGCTCTCTCTCTCTCTCAAATAAATAAATAAAATCTTTAAAAAAAAAACAAACCCAACAGCTAGCATCATACTTAATGGTGAAATATTGAATGCTTTCCCCCTAAGATCAGGTACAAGGTAAGGATGCCCAGTGTCACAACTTGTATTTAACCAGTGAACATAGGTAAGGAAATGAAATAAAGAGCATAAAGATCAGAAAGGAAGAAGTAAAACTCCCTCTAGTTGCAGATGACATGATTATTTACATAGAAAGCCTTAATGGACCTATATCATAACTATGAGAAATTATAAGTGAATTTATTTATTTATTTATTAAAGATTTTATTTATTTATTTGACGGAGAGAGACACAGCGAGAGAGGGAACACAAGCAGGGGGAGTGGGAGAGGGAGAAGCAGGCTTCCTGCAGAACAGGGAGCCCGATGCGGGGTTTGATCCCAAGACGCCGGGATCATGACCTGAGCCTGAAAGCAGACGGTTAACGACTGAGCCACCCAGGCGCCCTATAAGTGAATTTATATCTCAGAATATAAAGTAAATATAAAAATATACACTGTTAAAAAAAAATTTATTTTCGGGATGCCTGGGTGGCTCA
This sequence comes from Mirounga leonina, assembly GCF_011800145.1. NCBI lineage: Eukaryota > Metazoa > Chordata > Mammalia > Carnivora > Phocidae > Mirounga > Mirounga leonina. Next base: position 4,114,615 of record NW_023270232.1, on the reverse strand, counting down.
GTTGGTTAAGCGTCTGCCTTCAGCTCAGGTCATGATCCCAGAGTCCTGGGATAGAGTTCCGAATCAGGCTCCTTCCTCGGCGGGGAGCCTGTTTCTCCCTCTGCCTGCCACTCCCCCTGCTTGTTCTCTCTCTCCCTCTCTCTCTCTGACAAATAAATAAAATCTTAAAAAAAAAAAAAGGAAGATTTTATTTTCATTTTTATTTGTAACTGCCCCCCACCCTCCTGGTCAAAGATTTTATTTTTAAGTAATCTCTTCATCTAATGTGGGGCTTGAACTCACAACCACGAGATCAAGAGTCTCATGCTCCACCAACTGAGCCAGCCAGGTGCCCCTAAAAATATAAACTTTTATGCACTATCAGGAAGCAATTGGAAAACAATTTATTATTTTTTTAAAGATTTTATTTTTAAGTAATCTCTACACACAAGGTGGGACTTGAACTCACCACCCTGAGATCAAGAGTCACATGCCCTATGGACTGAGACAACCAAGCACCCCTGGAAAACAATTTAAAAGCAATTTCATTTAGGGGTACCTGGCTGGGCATAGAGCTTCCTTAAAAAAAAAATTCAGGGGTGGCTGGCTGGCTCAATCAGTGGAGCATGCAAATCTTGTGTGGGTTTTGAGTTTAAGCGCGACATTGGGCATAGAGATTACTTAAAAAAAAAAAATCTTTAGGGGCACCTAGGTGGCACAGTCAGTTAAGTGTCTGACTCTCGGTTTTGGCTCAGGTTGTGATCTCAGGGTTGTGAGATCCAGCCCCACATCGGGCTCTGTGCTCAGCTTGGTGTCTGCTTGAGGATTCTCTGTCCCTCCTCCTGCCCCTCCCACTTGTGCTCTCTCTCTCTCTCAAATAAATAAATAAATCTTAAAAAAAAAAATCTTTGCGGGGCGCCTGGGTGGCTCAGTCGTTAAGCGTCTGCCTTCAGCTCGGGTCATGTTCCCAGGGTCCTGGGATCGAGCCCCGCATCGGGCTCCCTGCTCAGCGGGAAGCCTGCTTCTCCCTCTCCCGCTCACCCTGCTTGTGTTCCCTCTCTTGCTATGTTTCTCTCTGTCAAATAAATAAAGTCTTTAAAAAAATAAATAAATAAAATATTGCAACTTAGTAAAAGATGTGCAAGAGCTCTACTCTGACAATTAAGAAATGTTGCTGAGAGACATTAAAGATTTGTATAAATGGAGAGATAACCCATGTTTATGAATTAGAAGACTATAGTGTAAAGGAATTAATTTTTCCAAGTTGATTTATAGATCAAATGCAATCTCAATCATAATTCCCGTAGGCTCTTTTTTTTATTATTATTTTTTAAAGATTTTATTTATTTGGCAGAGAGAGAGAGAGACAGAGAGAGAGAGAGAGCACAAGCAGGGAGGAGAGAAGCAGGCTCTCTGCTGAGCAGGGAGCCTGAGGTGGGGCTAGATCTCAGGACTCTGGGATCAGGACCTGAGCCAAAGGCAGACACTTAACGACTGAGCCACCCAGGTGCATGAGAAAACTTTCTGGAGTGATGGTAACACATTCTTTACCTTAGTAGGAGTTTGAATTAAACACATTTGTCAAAATTCATCAAATGGTACACATAAGATCTGTGCATTTTTTAAATGTAAATTAAAACATTTTACATATGAAACTTACATTAAGTTTTAAAAGTACCATAAAGAAATATTGAACTGTAGCTAATGATATACATGCTGAAGTGTTTAGGGATGAAATGCGCTGATGCCTGCTATTTGTTAGTGCATTAAAAAAAAAAAACTTGAATTCATGGATGTACAGAGGGATGGATAGATATACATGTGATAAATCAAAGATAGCAAAATGTTAATTATAAGATCTAGGTGGTAGCTATATGGGTGCTCATTATATCATCCTTTTATATAATTCTGTACATTTGAAAGTTTTCATGATAAAATATTGGGAAAAGGGACTGAATTGCAGGGAGACAAGTGTGGAAGTACATTTAAGAGTGTGCTGCAGTTTTTTACGTTAGAGATAATGATCGGTAGTGACCTTGGAGGTGGAAAGGCATGAAGAGATTTAAGATAGTTTTAAAGGGTGTATCTATGGGTCTGCCTATGGACTGGATGTGGGTAGTAACAGAAAGGAATCAGGACAACTTCTGGGTTTCTCGCTTTATCTTCTGGGTGGATAGTGCTATTATTGGGAAGAATAATAGGTCTGTCGAGAAAATTAAAAATTCCATTTTGGCCATGTTATAATGAAAGAATTCCCCCCATCCCCAAATATTTCTAAGTGTAGCTATCAAGTATGTAGTTGGATTTTTGAATTGAGAGGAAAAGCCTTGTCTATACATATGAATTTGAGAACTGGCAGGATAGAGATGTTATTTAAAGCCATGAGAATAGATGAAATAACCTAGGGAGCTGGTAGATAGAGAAATTTGTTCAGAACTGACCTCTGAGAACTTTCAACAGTCAGAGATTGGGCAGAAAATGAAGAGACAGTGGGGCACCTGGGTGGCTCAGTCCTTAAGCGTCTGCCTTTGGCTCGGGTCATGATCCCAGAGTCCTGGGATCGAGCCCCGCATCGGGCTCCCTGCTCTGCGGGAAGCCTGCTTCTCCCTCTCCCACTCCCCCTGCTTGTGTTCCCTCTCTCGCTGTGTCTCTCTCTGTCAAATAAATAAATAAAATATTAAAAAAAAAAAAGAAAATGAAGAGACAGTAAAGGAGATCGAGGAGGGCCTGTAAGGTTGGAGGAAAACCGGCTGAGTGTGGTGTCACAGGTAGAAAATCTGTATCTATTACCGACAAGTCTTTTTCTTTTTTTTCAAGAAATTTCTCATAATTTTTGTATGAATTAACATGAATGTAAAAGACAACTTTTTTATTTGTTTTTTAAAAAGATTTTATTTGTCAGAGAAAGAGAGAGAAAGACACAGCACAAGCAGGGGGAGCGACAGACAGAGGGAGAAGCAAGCTCCCGGATGAGCAAGGAGCCCAAGGCGGTACTGGATCCCAGGACCCTGGTATCATGACCTAAGCCGAAGGCAGACGCTTAACCATCTGAGCCACCCAGGCGCCTGCTCCAAAAGATAACTTTTGATAAAGATTATTTTAAAATTGGATGATGGGGGATACCTGGGTGGCTCAGTTGGTTAAGCATCTGCCTTGGGCTTTGGTCATGATCCCAGGGTCCTGGGATCCAGTCCCGCGCCAGGATCCCTGCTCTGCGGGGAGCCAGCTTCTCCCTCTGCCTGCTGCCCCTGCTTGTGCTCTCTCTGACAAATAAATAAAATCTTATAAATAAATAAATAAAATTGGATGATGGGGGTGCCTGTCTGGCTCAGTCAGACAAGCATGTGACTCTTGACCTTGGGGTTGTGAGTTTGAGCCTCATGTTGGGTTTAGAGATTACTTAAAAAATAAAATCTTAAAAAAATTATAAAATTGGATGATAGCTTTATGAGGTGATCATTTTATTATTTTTAACACATTTCATTCATTTTTATTATTTTTAACACCTTTCATTCAGAAATATTCCCTAGTATATTATTTTTTTAAAGATTATTTTTTGGTGGGGGGGAGACTCCTGGGTGGCTCAGTCGGTTAAGCTTCTGCCTTCAGCTGGGGCCATATTGGGCTCCTTGCTCAGCGGGGAGCCTGCTTCTCCCTCTGCCTGCCGCTCCCCCTATTTATGTTCTGTCTCTCTCTGACAAATAAGTAAATAAAATCTTTTTTCACAAAAATCTTTTTTCTATTTGATAGAACAGGTAGAACCACAGACAGAGGGGCAGAGGGAGAGAAGCAGGCTCCCCGCTGAGCAAGGAGCCCTGACTCCGGGCATGACCCCAGCCAAATGTAGAGGCTTAAACGACTGAGCCCCCAGGCACCCCTTAAAAATTTTTTTTTAATTTAAGTAATCTCTAAACCCAATTATGTCATAGCTGAAGAAGCAATGCCCTCGAGAACGAGTACAAGTAGGATTGCTTTGTCCACTGTTGAAAAAAGTGGAAATAGGTTATAAGACAAGTACAGATATTAGTACTTTTATAGATTTAGTTGTGGCATGATGAGGAAGTTCCTAACTGACAGCTTCTATTTTCTCAATGAGTTTTCCACAAAACAAAGACGAGTAAGGGCTCCTGGGTGGTGTTGAGATTCAGCCCCACCTGGGGCTCCCTAATCTCTCCCTCTGCTCCTCCCTGCTCATGCTCGCGCGCGCTCTTTCTCTCTCTAAACTAAATAAATCTTTTTTAAAGATTTTTTTTTTTTTTGAGAGAGAGAGAATGAGAGAGAGAGAGAACACATGAGAGGGGATAGGGTCAGAGGACGAAGCAGACTCCCTGCCGAGCAGGGAGCCCGATGCGGGACTCGATCCCGGGACTCCAGGATCATGACCTGAGCCGAAGGCAGTCGCTTAACCAACTGAGCCACCCAGGCGCCCTAAACTAAATAAATCTTAAAAACAAAACAAAAAGCAAAAAACAAAACAAAACCAAAAAAAGGCAGGGGCACCTGGGTGCCTCAGTTGGTTAGACCTCTGCTTGCCTTCCACTCAGGTCATGATCTCAGGGTCCTGAGATCCAGCCGGCCTGGGGCTCCGTTCTCAGCGGGGAGTCTGCTTCTCCCTCTGCCCCTCCCCGCCAGTGCTCTCTCTCTCTCTCGCTCAAAAAAATAAATAAAATCTAAAAAAAAAGGAGGGGAGCTTGTTTCTCCCCAAAATGGAAAATTCTGCAAGCTAACAAGGGACACTTGGGTTTGGGCCATCGGTTCTGTTCTACGAGTCTGTGTTGAGCAAAGATTGGCGTTTCTAAGGAAAGTGCGGAAGCATTTAGTCTGGGCCCGATTATGAAGACTCCCTGTTTCCCAAACCCTAAAGCAAGGGAGCAAAGACTGTCTGTTCGGAACACCGCCACCCGGGGCTCCGCGTGGAACCCGCGGGGCTGGGAGGGGCCCCTTCGCGCAGGTCCCTGGGGAGCACGCGGGGAGGCGCATGCGCGCGGCGCCTCACAAACTCGCGCTTCTTTTTCTCGTTGGAGCGGCTGTGTTTCCCTGATTTTACCTGGCGACAGTTTGCATTCTCCGCGCCTGCCATGGCGCAACTGGAAGAACTGGAGCTGCTGAAGAAGAGTCTCCAGGAAGAGGCCGAGCGGCCGGCGGAGCTGTGAGCGGAGCGGAGGGAGGGTCTGGGAGCCAGGCGGGAGATTTGAAAGAAAGGCGCGGGAGAGGCCGCACCCACGTCTCGGCGGAGCCGGGCTCGGAATTCAGTGACTCGGCTCCGGGCGCCCGACGAGTTTCCGGAGCTGGGGTCTGCTTCGTAGTGTTCTCTCTGGGGCCACACTCGGGCCAGAGCCCAAAGACTGCTCACCCAACGGTTCATTCTTTCTCTTCATATCACTTGCCTGAATTCAGGGCGTGCCAGCCTCTTAAACGCCCTCGTAAAGGGCAATTGCAACTGCTAGATGCTTTTCTCAAGGTTTCGTTGGGGAATCTTGTCCCAGGAGAGCTCTCTACCCTCAACTTGGACTAAATGGTTAGGGCAGCTTGACCCACAATCATGGTGTGGAATTATTTTCAGTTAATAATAATGATGCTAATTATTGTTTACGGATCTTTGCATTTTGGGTTTTGATCAGCATTATCATTTGCGAAAGTCCTTAAGGCATCCCAGCCGACCTTGGGAAATTCATGGCCTGAGGCTTCCTGGAGTAGGTGAATGAGGCCATTACAAAGTAATAGAGCCTAGGGTTGGGTATTACAATTAGAGAGGTAATGACGTTGGATTCTGTTGTACTGTCACTGACAAAGACTGCAGTCAAACTGGAAAGACTAATGAGGGACTTAATGTTTTCTAGAACGATTAGAGAATTCTGCATCGTTTTCAGGCGGCTAGGATTAATGGATAAAAGTATTGTGAAGTTGACTTGCCCATTATAAATAAGAAATGTCTGAGTTGCTCTATGAAGGAATGAGCTAACATGACAGGTAGTAAGCTTGCTTTTCTCTGCGAGGTAGGGGCTAGTTGATTCTCACTGAGATTTTATAGAAAGATTTTCTTCATTAAATAGTAGTTTGGAGTAGATGATTTCTAAGTAGGCCTAAAGATTAATGTAACGCTGACTCACAGTAGGTCTTCAGCAAACCATCCACACTATGCTTTTCCCTAACAAATATCCCTTTCATTTACAAAAAGGATAGTGTCCAAGACATTTCCTTTTGCTTGTACTTTGGGAAGGTTTGCACCAGTGGTAGGAATTTGTTATTTAGTATTTTTCAATTTATCCTTAATCCTCATTATCATGGATGTCCCACAGAGCTCCTCCTAAGAACTTATACAGTATTTGGAAAAATCCATATCATAAGCATGTTTTAAATGGCATTACTTCTGGGAAGTTTTTATCATAGGAATTCTGCTGTGCCCTTACTCTCTTAATTTTTACCTATTTAGCTAATGGTCATTATGATAAGCTTTCTAGAAGAAACAAACCTAGAAAATTGAGAAGGTTGGTTTGTAGATAAAGGAAATTCGATGGCTTCTTATTTCATGGTACAGTAGTTGTATTTGTATATGTTTCAGATTTCAGAAGAAGGTGGAAGCTTCCTTTTCTAAAACAGTTCTGAGCCGAGGAATGGATAACCGGTACCTGGTATTAGCAGTCAATATTGTACAGAATGAAGAAGGAACCCATGAAAAACACCTAATCATCACTGCTTCCCAGTCACTAGAAAATAAAGAACTGTGTATCCTTAGGAATAACTGGTAATTTTCGTGTGACTTTGAGCACCTATCTGGCTTAAGGGTACCATCTTAAAACTCATCACATAGGCTTGTGTGGATGTTGCTGTAATTTAATTGTTAATAAAGGGAGTAGATGTGAACCTGAATTAATTTCATGTAAAAATTGTGCTTGTTACCCCAGCATCTCCAGCTCCTTATTCTGGAACTTGGTTTTTATTGTCATTTGAAAATTAACTACAAAGGGACTTATAAATGACTACTTCCAAAATTTCCCAGTACTTTTTAAGATTGCAGCTTTTCACTAAGAGCAAAATTAATTACAGCATACGAACATTCTTAAACCCTAGATTTCTCTACTCAAGCAAAGTATGGTATGTGAGGGATGAAGGGGAAATGCAAGAAAGTGGAGGTCTAATTTTTGTCTATTTAGAGTCTTTGTCTAGATAAAAATTATAAATATGATTTTATTAACACATTGGGTTTGGCTTCATGCCTCAAGACTTACAGAAACTGTAGATATGCTAGAAGTCTTTTTTTTTTTTTTTAAAGATTTTATTTATTTGATAGAGCGAGAGGGAACAGTAGAGAGAGAGGGAGAAGCAGGTTCCCTGCCAAGCAGGGAGCCTGATGCGGGGCTGGATCCCAGGATCCTGGGATCATGACCTGAGCCGAAGGCAGACGCTTAACCATCTGAGCCACCTAGGTGCCCCGATATGCTAGAAGTCTTAAGAATGAGAGAATTATTATTGAAACAATCTAATCCGGGCACCTGGGTGGCTCAGTTGGTTAAGCGACTGCCTTCGGCTCAGGTCATGATCCTGGAGTCCCTGGATCGAGTCCTGCATCCGGCTCCCTGCTCGGCAGGGAGTCTGCTTCTCCCTCCGACCCTCCCCCCTTTCATGCTCTCTCTCTCTCAAATAAATAAATAAAATCTTTAAAAAAAAAAAAAAAAGAAACAACCTAATCCATAATTGGAGCTATGTACTAACACTATTAAAGATTTGTAGCTTTTGCAGTAGATGATAACATTAAGCAGTTTTCCTTTTGGGTATTTAAGGAAGACCCTTGAGTATTCTCAGGTATATTTCAAAGGTAGAAAGGAGTAGAGTGACTAGGAGTTGATTCAAAAGACTGCATCCTAGTATTAAATTTTTTTGAAAGACCCAGAAATTTACAAATACTATTCCTTCAGATAAAATATTCATTTACTTTTGAGGCTTCCTTAATATGTTTAAATGTAGGAATCTAAACTATGTATACTTTGCTTTGTTCGTAGGTGCTCTTTACCAGTGGAGCCAGGGGACATCATTCATTTGGAGGGAGACTGCCTATCTGATACTTGGATAATAGATGAAGATTTTGGATATTTAATTCTATATCCAGACATGCTGATTTCTGGCACAAGCATAGCCAGTAGTATTCGGTGTATGAGAAGAGCTGTCCTGAATGAAACTTTTAGGGTGAATAATATTAACAGCTAATGTTTCTACAGGGTTTTAGAGTTACAGAGCACTTTTACACTTTTTCTTTTTTTTTTAGATTTTATTTATTAATTTGAGAGAGAATGAGAGAGAACAAGAATGAGCAGGGGGAGGGCAGAGAGAGAGGGAGAAGCAGGCTCCCCGCTGAGCAAGGAGCCCGATGTGGGGCTTGATCCCAGGACTCTGGGACCATAACCTGAGCAGAAGGCAGATGCTTAACGGACTGAGCCACGCAGGCGCCCCACACTTTTTTTTTAAGTAAACTCCCATGTATCCATTTTGCTGTTTTCAAACATTATTTTGCAAGTAAATGAAAGCTGAGGATCTTTAAAAAATATATCTTTATCATACAAATGAACAGTAATTCCTTAAATTATTATAATGCCCAATTTATCTGTAGCATCTTTTTTTTTTTTTTTAAAGATTTTATTTATTTATTTGACAGAGAGAGAGACACAGCGAGAGAGGGAACACAAGCAGAGGGAGTGGGAGAGGGAGAAGTAGGCTTCCCGCTGAGCAGGGAGCCTGATGTGGGGCTCGATCCCAGGATCCTGGGATCATGACCTGAGCCGAAGGCAGACGCTTAACGAATGAGCCACCCAGGCGCCCCTATCTGTAGCATCTTTTATCTTTTTATTTTTTTTTGAGAGAGAGAGAGTGTCCTTGCAGGTGGGGGGAGAGGGAGGGAGAATCTCAAGCAGGCTCTATGCTCAGCACCAAGCTGGATATAGCTCCGTCGTGCAGCTCCATCTCATGACCCTGAGATCATGTGATCTGAGCTGATCAAAAGTTGGACGCTTAACTGACTGAGCCACCCAGGCGCTCCTGTAATGTCTTTTATTGAAAATATCTTTTAAGGGGCTCCTGTATGGTTCAGTTGATGAAGCATCTGCCTTCAGTTCAGGTCATGATCCTGGGGTCCTGGGATCGAGCCCTGAATCAGACTCCCTGCTCAGTGGGGAATCTGCTTCTCTCTCTTCCTCTGCCCCTCCCCCCTGCTTGTGCACTCACTCTCTCTCTCTCTCTCTCTCTCTCTCTCTCTCGCTTGTGCTCTCTCAAATAATAAAATCTTTTTTTAAAAAGATAGATAGATAGATAGATAGATTTAGATTTTATTTATTTTTCAGAGAGGGAGAAAGAGCACAAGCAGGGGGAACGGCAGGCAGAGGGAGAAATAGGCTCCCCGCTGAGCAGGGAGCCTGATGCTCACCCATCCCAGGACTCTGAGATCATGACCTGAGCCAAAGGCATATGCTTAACCGACTGAGCCACCCAGGTTCCCAAGAAAATATCTTTTTATTCAGTTGTTTTCTTAGAATCAGACAGAATCCAAACAAGGTCTTTTTTTTTTGAAGACTGTATTTATTATTTTTTAAAGATTTTATTTATTTGACAGAGAGGGTGGGAAGGAGAGAGAATATGAAGCAGTCTCTGCGCTGAGTGCACAGAGCCTGTGGCAGGGCTTGATCACAAGACTGTGAGATCATGACTTGAGTGGTTATTAAGGGTCAAATGCTTAACCAATTGAGCCACCCAGGCACCCCTTAAGATTGTAATTTTTTTAAGTAGTCTCTAACCCCAGTGTAGGTCTCAAACCCACAACCCCAAGATCAAGATTTGCGTGCCCCCTAAGCCAGCCAGGTTCTCTCAAACAAGGTCTTTGTGTTATGTTTGGTTGGTATGTCTCCTGAGTTTCTTCTTTTTTTTTTAAGATTTTATTTATTTGAGAGAGAGAATGAGATAGAGCATGAGAGGGGGGAGGGGCAGAGGGAGAAGCAGACTCCCCGCTGAGCAGGGAGCCTGATGCGGGACTCGATCCCAGGACTCCAGGATCGTGACCTGAGCTGAAGGCAGTCGCTTAACCAACTGAGCCACCCAGGCGCCCTCCTGAGTTTCTTTTAATCTCTGTTGGTTCTGCCTTATACTCACCCTCTTTGCTTCAGTGCCATTTGTTGAAGAACCTGGGTTTTATTTTTTATTTTTTTAAAGATTTTATTTATTTATTTGACAGAGAGAGACACAGTGAAAGAGGGAACACAAGCAGGGGGAGTGGGAGAGGGAGAAGCAGGCTCCCCGCTGACCAGGGAGCCCAATGTGGGGCTCGATCCCAGGATTCTGGGATCATGACCTGAGCCGAAGGCAGACACTTAACGACTGAGCCACTCAGGCGCCCCTGGGTTTTATTTGTTAAAAGAGTTTCTTCCTTTCGGGGTATTTTTTTCTTAAAAAATTTTATTTATTTGACAGACACAGTGATAGAGGGAACACAAACAGGGGGAGTGGGAGAGGGAGAAGCAGGCTTCCCGTGGAGCAGGGAGCCTGATGCAGGGCTCGATCCCAGAACCCTGGGATCATGACCTGAGCCGAAGGCAGATGCTTTAACGACTGAGCCACCCAGGTGTCCCTGGGGTATTTTTTAAATTATACAATTTATATGTATGTAGAAAGCCAAAAATACAGCTGAGCAAAGAAAAAAAAAAAGAAGGAAAAATGCCTAAATAGACATTTTCCAATAGTCTTAGTTATCAATTAATTGTAGTTTTAACTTTTATTTATTTTTTTAAAGATTTTATTTATTTATTTGACAGAGACACAGCGAGAGAGGGAATACAAGCAGAGGGAGTGGGAGAGGGAGAAGCAGCCTTCCTGCCGAGCAGGGAGCCCGATACGGGGTTCAATCCCAGGACCTGGAATCATGACCTGAGCTGAAGGCAGACGCTTAACGACTGAGCCACCCAGGCGCCCCTAATTGTAGAAAAATCAGCTTGATATTTTCATTGGTGGTGGTGGGGGTCTATTGACTTCTCTTTTAACCATATTTTATAAAGCAGACCTGAATATTTAAAAATTTTTATAAAAACCTTTTATTTTGCAATAATTTTAGACTCAGAAAAACTTGCATAAATAGTATAGAGAGTCCCTCTGTAAATTAAATTTTTTTTTTTTTTTTAAGATTTTACTTATTTGCCAGAGAGAGACACAGTGAGAGAGGGAACACAAACAGGGAGTGGGAGAGGGAGAAGCAGGCTTCCCACTGAGCAGGGAGCCCAATGCGGGGCTTGATCCCAGGACCCTGGGATCATGACCTGAGCCTAAGGCAGACGCTTAACGACTGAGCCACCCAGGCGCCCCTGTAAATTAATTTTTAAAATTCCTGAAGCATGTTTTGGTGGCTTTATCTACTTTGGTATCTTTAAGAGGAAGGTTTAGGCTAAGAATAGAGTTAATTGAGAAATACTGTGTCTTTTTTTTCTTTTTTAAAATACTGTTTCTTTTTGAGTGGAGGAAACTCGTCAGAAATCTCTGTTGTAAGTTTAAAGCTTGTTTGAGTAATATCTTTTTTTTTTTTTTAAAGATTTTATTTATTTATCTGACAGCGAGAGAAGGAACACAAGCAGGGGGCTGGGGGAGGGAGAAGCAAGCTTCCCGCAGAGCAGGGAGCCCGATGCGGGGCTCGATCCCAGGACCCTGGGATCATGACCTGAGCTGAAGGCAGACGCTTAATGACTGAGCCACCCAGGCACCCCTGTTTGAGTAATATCTTTCACTTACATGAATTTAGGAGTTATGGCTTTATTGGGTTTTATTTGAGTAGATTATAAAGTGAAATTAGAAAAGAATATGTTAAGCGTTTGAGAATACATTGAACTTTTTCATATAGGGTTACTTCTATTGATTTCAAAATGGAAATTACTGATTTTTAAAAAAATAACATGCTTGTAAAATCAGGTAATTCTGAATAGAAGAAAGTGCAAGTTGGGCACCTGGGTGTCTCAGTCAGTTGAGCGTCTGCCTTTGGCTCAGGTCATGATCTCAGGGCCCTGGGATTGAGTCCCACGTTGGGCTCCCTTTTCAGTGGGGAGTCTGCTTCTCCCTCTGCCTCTCCCCATGCTTGTGCTCTCTCTTTCTCTCAAATGAATAAATTAAAAAAAAAATCTTAAAGTGAAAGTCATCTATAATTTTACTAACTAGAAAAAAAAATTGTTTAATATTTTGGCATTTGTCTCACCAGTGCACTTTGGCTGTGGTGGTTTAATAGGATAGGTAATAAATATGGGATCATGTCTGTTAATATGTCTTGTAGTAAAATGTATGATTTTTTTTTTAATAGAGCTCTGAACCGGCCACACACCAAATGCTGATTGGTACAGTTCTTCATGAAGTATTTCAAAAAGCAATAAGCAATAGCTTTGCCCCAGAAAAGCTACAAGAATTTGCTTTTCAAACTGTTCAAGAAATAAGGCATCTTAAGGAAATGTAAGTAGTTACAAGATGTACTGTAGGTACTATTTTATTATAGAACATTCTTTCCTGTAATCTATTATAAGGTATTTGGTTATTAGACTATTAAATATAAATCAGAGTAATACTAGAATGCAGATTCAGGGATGTAGTACCCCACTGCAGTTCTGTGAGGAGCTTCTGAAATTGCAGAATAGAAACTCTTGAGCTAAAAATATCTGGATATTCTGTACACCTGCACAATAGACTCTTCAGCTGCTCTCTGAGAGTGTGAAAAACATTTGGCTTACTTCTAGAAATGTGACATACTGTAAATTGTATGGGTTTGGGAGTCAGATGGACCTAGTTTTAAATTCTAGTTTTTAGGATTGAACAGGTTACTTAAAAATTTTGAAAAAGGTGATAATACCTATTTTGCTGACTTTTTGTGACAGTGGAGAAAATATACATAAGCCCACAAATGGCTAATTGTTGGCATTTTATGAGTGACTACATGCAGAGCGTCAACATATTCTGCTGTTTCTTTGTGACTCTTGTTGCAGACCATGTTTTTTCACAGAAGTATTTTTATTAGGGGTAATTTTGATTTCCAAACTAGTTGTAATGTAATTTTTCCCCAGATGTAATTCTCTTTCCCTGTTTATGTGGAAAATACATGTTCTAAAATGCCACACAACTGGGGGCGCCTGGGTGGCTCAGTTGGTTAAGCGACTGCCTTCGGCTCAGGTCATGATCCTGGAGTCCCCGGATCGAGTCCCGCATTGGGCTCCCTGCTCGGCAGGGAGCCTGCTTCTGCCTCTGACCCTCCCCCCTCTCATGTGCTCTCTCTCTCAAATAAATAAATAAAATCTTTAAAAAAAAAAAAAGAGTTAAAATGCCATACAACTGATTTACTAATGACATAATCTATTGTCCTAAAACATTTTCTTTTTTATTTTTTTAAAAAATATTTTATTTATTTATTTGAGAGGGAGAGAGCAGGAGCGGGGGGAGGGGCAGAGGGAGAAGCACACTCCCCGCTGAGCCGGGAGCCCAACTCAGGGCTTGATCCTAGGACCCCGGGATCATGACCTGAGCTGAAGGCAGACTCTTAGCTGACTGAGCCACCTAGGCGCCCCTATTTTTAATTTTTTGAGGAACCTCTATACTGTTTCCACAGTGGCTGCACTAGTTTGCATTCCCACCAACAGTACATGAGGGTTTTTGGGTTTTTTTCCCCCCACATCCTTGCCAACACTTGTTTCTGGCATTTCAGAGGGTTTTTTTTTTTTTTTTTTAAGATTTATTTATTTATTTATTTATTTGACAGAGAGAGAGAGAGAGATAGCGAGAGCAGGAACACAAGCAGGGGGAGTGGGAGAGGGAGAAGCAGGCTTCCCGCCGAGCAGGGAGCCCGACGTGGGACTCGATCCCAGGACCCTGGGACCATGACCTGAGCCGAAGGCAGACGCTCAACGACTGAGCCACCCAGGCGCCCCCCGCCTTGGCATTTCAGAGTTTTAACTTTTTTTGTCATACCCTAATCAACGTATAGTGATACCTGTTGTGTGTTGTATTGATCATTGCCCTGAAACAAATCAAAACCTAGTAGCTTAAAAAAACAAACAAACAAAAAACTTAGTGGCTTAAAATGACAAGTAATCAATTATCTTATAGTTTCTGTAGGTTAGGAATGCAGAGGTGGCTTAGCTGGATGCTTCGGGCTCAGGGTCTCCCATTTGGAGCTGCAGTCCTTTGAAGGGAGGACCTGCCTCCACGATGATACACTCACAGCTGTTGTCATGAGGCTTCAGTTTCTTGCCACGTGAGCCTCTCCTCACAACATAGCAGCTGCTACTTCAGATTAAAGGGTCTAAGAAAGTGAGCAAGTAGGAAGCCATAGTGCCGCTTTTTTTTTTTTTTTAAAGTAAACTCTGCCCCATGTGTGGGATGAAAACTCACTACCCCAAGATCAAGAGTTGCATGCTCTACTGACTGAACCAGTCAGGCGTCCGTCCCATCAAGTGGAAACTTTTTAAAAAATTCCCAGGCCCTAAAACAACAGGTTGAAAGTTCTTTTCTACCCTCTCATCGATCCTTCTATCTTATTACAGTCCTTAGAACAGATTTTATTTTGCTATTTTTTGTTTGTTTGTTTTTTTAAGATTTTTATTTATTTATTTATTTATTTATTTTTTTAAAGATTTATTTATTTATTTGAGAGAGTGAGAATGAGAGAGAGAGAGTACATGAGAGGGGGGAGGGTTAGAGGGAGAAGCAGGCTCCCTGCCGAGCAGGGAGCCCGATGCGGGACTCGATCCAGGGACTCCAGGATCATGACCTGAGCTGAAGGCAGTCGCTTAACCAACTGAGCCACCCAGGCGCCCCATGATTTTTATTTATTTTTTGACAGAGACAGCAAGAGAGGAAACACAAGCAGGGGGAGTGGGAGAGGGAGAAGCAGGCCTCCCGCAGAGCAGGGAGCCCAATGCGGGGCTCGATTCCAGGACCCTGGGACCATGACCTGAGCCGAAGGCAGACGCTTAATGACTGAGCCACCCCAGGCGCCCCAGAACAGATTTTATTTTAAATACAGGCTCCACACCCGGTGTGGAGCGCACCGTGGGGCTTGAACTCACAGCCCTGAGATCAAGGCCTGAGCTAAATCAACAGTTGGATGCTTAACCCACTGAGCCACCCAGGTGCCCCCAGATTTTTATCTTCTATGCTTTACCCTCTTGTTAATACCTATAAAAGTCTAGGCTTGAAGATCCTACCTTAAGTATCTTAATAATATCTGGAAAGACCAGGCTGTTACATGTTGTTTTGCTGTGACTTGGCTAAAATAATAAAGGAGAATTTAAATGCAGAAGACAAGGAACCTAATGTGGGACTCAATCCCAGGGAGCCCCGATGAGGAATCCAATCCCAGGACCCTGGGATCACGACCTGAGCTGAAGGCAGACACTTGACCAACTGAGCTGCTCAGGTGCCCCAAAGGCAACCACTGTTACCAGTTTCTTGCATGTCCTTACACAGAGATTTCAAATGTTTATGTGTGATGGTATGTGTGTGTGGGTATGTGTACACATTTTTTTTTTTGTTAGGTAAATTGTAGAATACTATGCACATTATTGTGCACTTAAAGGTTAAGCTTGGTGATCATTCCATATTAGTGCTTACTGAGCTGACTCTTTTTTTTTTTTTTTTTTGAGAGAAAGAGTGGGTGGGGGGTGGTAGAAGCAGAAGGAGAGGGAGAGAGAAAAACTTAAGCAGGCTCCACACCCAGCCCAGCGCTGAGCCTGTTGCAGGGCTTGATCTCATAATCCCAGGATCATGACCTGAGCTGAAATCAAGAGTCCGATGCTCAACCGGCTGAGCCACCCAGGTGCCCCTGAACTGTCATTTTTCATTAATAATGGCATAATATTTCGTTGTATGAATGTATTATAATTTATTTAAGTATCCCTCTGGCATTTCAATCTTTGCTTTTATTAGCAATTGTATAAGAAATACCTTTAGGGGCCCCTGGGTGGCCCAGTTGGTTGAGCGTCCAACTCTTGATTTCAGCTCAAGTCATGATCTTGGGATCGTGGGATTGAGCCCTGCCTTGGGCTCCGTGCTCAGTGTGGAGTTTGCTTGAGATTTTCTCTCCCTCTCCCTCTGCTTCTGTCTCTGGTCACTCTCTCTTGCTCTCTGTACCTCTAATAAATAAATAAATCTTAAAAAAAAAAACCCAGGAAATACCTTTATATATCCTTTATTTCATACCTGTGAGGCATATATTTGGGTTAAATACGTAGAAGTAGAATTGTTGGGCCAGAGAATATATGTGCTTAAAACATTTAAAAAATCTTTTTATTTGGAAATAATTTCAAATTTAGAGAAATGTTGCAAGATTAGTGCAGACAGCATTCATATACTCTTTACTTGGATTCACCTGTTAGATGTGTGTAGATTCTTTTTGTAAGATTAAGTAGTATACATCATGGTACATATGATGGGCTTTAAACCATGAAGACACTAGTCATAGAACAGGCTGAGCAGGGCCCTGGACATCCTGGTGTGCCCCGTGGGTTCAGGGGCACCCACTGCAATGGGCAGAGCTGGTCTTGCTCACCTTGCCTTCAGGCCTCTTCTCGCCACACAGCCTAGTGGCTGGGGCCTGGCATGTGGTGACATCCGATGGCTGTGTCAGGGGCGTAAGTGCTAAGGTGTGGCATGTTGCTGCTAGCCAAGGACTTTGCCAGATTTCAAGCAGCCTTTTGCAAAGGATAACCTTTGCCTCTGGTAGTCTGAATGTGTGATTATTTGGGGCTTTCTTGTATTAGCAGTTGCTCCCCTGAGGAATGTCAGCTTCTCTTTCAGCTTGAGGTTGCCACTGTGCTCAGGAGAAGCAATCTTGGCAGAGCTAGGGTTGCTAATTTTGTTTTCTCTGCTGAATCAGTTCTTTTGGTGGACTGATAGGCCTCTGCTCTCTTCTGTTTTAAGGCTGAATAATATTCCATTCTATGTATACACCACATTTAAAAAGAAGATTTTATGGGGCGCCTGGTTGGCTCAGTGGTTAAGCGTTTGCCTTCAGCTCGGGTCATGGTCCCAGAGTCCTGGGATCGCGCCCTGCATTGGGCTCCCTGCTCCGCGGGAAGCCTGCTTCTCCCTCTCCCACTCCCCCTGCTTGTGTTCCCTCTCTCACTGTGTCTCTCTCTGTCAAATAAATAAATAAAATCTTTAAAAAAAAAAGGATTTTCTTTATTTAAAGTACACTCTATCCCCAATGTAGGGCTTGAACCCATGACTCCGAGATCAAGAGTCGCACACTCTACGTTCTACCAGCTGAGGCAGCCAGGTGCCCCATGTATACATCACATTATACATCCGTTAATTAGTTGATGGATAACTTGTTTATTTGGATGTTTTTGTCCTTATTTACTTTTTCCATATTTATGCTTTCTTGTTTAATCTCTTATTTTGCAGGTATCGCTTAAATCTGAATCAAGAGGAGATAAAACAAGAAGTAGAGGAGTATCTTCCTTCATTTTCTAAATGGGCCGGAGATTTCATGCATAAATACACTTCAGGTGACTTCCCCCAGATGCAGCTCTCTCTGTAAGAAACTCATTTTGTTTATATGGTGTTCATATGTTCAGATCAGAATTTTATTCTGTACATTGAATTAAAGCTTTTTAAAGGTCTAGTTAGTACAACTAGCTTTTTTGTTTGCTTATTTTATAAATTACAGTCCTGAGTGTCTTTCCAGAACAAAAAATAATCTAATGAATAGAAATTCTACTTTCGTTATAATAAAATCTTCTGATTTTTGTATATCAGTATGTTTTTAACATTTTTTTTTTTAAGTAATCTCTACACCCAATGTGGGACTTGAATTCAAAGATCAAGAGTCGCATTCTCCACCGACTGAGCCAGCCAGGTGCTCCTGTCAGTATGTTTTTTAAATAAAATAACCAATTTGTAAATAGTCTGGGGGTCCTAATTTCGTATGCATTTCTATTACTATCCTATATGGACTGTGTCACATGTTGATTGTCTTGTGGATTTGTGCTATCTGTTCAAATACTGGGTTTAACCATTTAACTCGGTTTGGCATTTGGTATTTTATTGTTTTTCCCCTTAAAGAAGCATTCATATAAGTTTATAAGTAATACATTTTTTCTCTATCATTGTTTACTCATTCAGCAAATATTTATTGAGTGCCTAATATGTGCCAGGTAATGTTCTAGGTGCTGGGATTATCATAGCGGGGGTGGGGGAGGGGAAAGCAGCTGACTTCATGGGGATTCTGTACTACTGAACAAGTAAACAATGGTGGGGGGGTGCGGACTGTGGTAAATGCAGGGTAGAACAACCTAAGAAGGAACATGGAGTTGGTAGTAGTGGTGGTGGGACATATGATTTCCACTGAATGATTGTGAAAGGCCTCTCCGATAAGATGATGTGGAGGTGAAGCATGAAGATGAAAGAGGTAGCTGCGCAGCTCTCCCCAGGAAGAGCATTCTAGGCAAAAGCCCCTCGGGTGATGCACACCTGCCAGTGTGGCGGGAGCAGAGTGAGGAAGGAAGGAGCAGAAGTAGCTTTCCTGGGGCCTCATAAGCCATGTCAGGACTCTGGCTGCTATTCTGATTAGATAAGAGGCCGATGGAGAGCTTGCTTGCATGGGAGGGTTGTGATGTAATTTCCTTTTTTTTTTTTTTTTAAGATTTTATTTATTTATTTTACAGAGAGAGACACAGTGAGAGAGGGAACACAAGCAGGGCAAGTGGGAGAGGGAGAAGCAGGCCTCCCGCGGAGCAGGGAGCCCGATGTGGGGCTCGATCCCGGGACCCTGGGATCATGACCTGAGCCGAAGGCAGGCACTTAAGGACTGAGCCACCCAGGCGCCCCAGAAAACTTTTTTTTTTTCTTTCTTTTCCCCTTAAGTGAGCAACATTTTCTTTTTCTTTAAATAGGCACAGCTGGGGCGCCTGGGTGGCTCAGTTGGTTAGGCGACTGCCTTCGGCTCAGGTCATGATCCTGGAGTCCTGGGATCGAGCCCTGCATCGGGCTCCCTGCTCAGCGGGGAGTCTGCTTCTCCCTCTGACCCTCCTCCGTCTCGTGCTCTCTGTCTCTCATTCTCTCTCTGAAATAAATAAAATCTTTTTAAAAAAATTAAATAAATAAATAGGCACAGCTTCCATTTATATAAATTTTCTTTGGCTGAGACCACAGTGAGAGTTGTGGAAGTGATGAGAATCAGTTGGACTTTAGTCAGACTTTAGCGGTAGAACTGGTAGTTTTGGATTGGATGTGGAGTGTGAGGGAAAGAAAAGGCAGCAGTGATTCCAGGGGAGAAAATGTGATAAGAAGGATGTCAAGGGAGAATGGTAGAGGAGGATTTGGAGACAGGGAGTTAGACAGCTATAGTGAGGGTTTGTTATATGAGGGACACATAGAAATGGAAGGGTAGCCAGAGGCTTATGTGGAGCTAAGAGAGCTTTGTTGTTGTTTTGAAGATGACAGGTATAATGTGTTCATATGCAGATGGGGAGAATTCCATAGAAAGGGCAGAAGTCATCATGAGAGATGGGAAAGGTCAGCTATGTCTTGAATATGGGAGAAGGAATGAGAGTATACAAGTGGAAGGGTTGACCTATGGGACACTTATTTCTTTTTTTTTTTTTAAGATTTTATTTATTTATTAGAGAGAGAGCACATGAGAGGGGGGAGGGTCAGAGTGAGAAGCAGACCCCCCGCTGAGCAGGGAGCCCGATGTGGGACTCGATCCCGGGACTCCAGGATCATGACCTGAGCCGAAGGCAGTCGTTTAACCAACTGAGCCACCCAGGCGCCCCGGGACACTTATTTCTTGGCGTTAAAATCTCCCAAGTGGATTACTTCATCAAAGATATTTGGAAATTTTACCACCTTTTACATATTGCTAGAATTCTCTGAGAATTTTGTAATCATTATAGAAGGTTGTTAGCAATGTTTAAATGTCCTGTGTCTGGGGACGCCTGGGTGGCTCAGTCGGTTAAGCGTCTGCCTTCAGCTCAGGTCATGATCCCAGGGTCCTGGGATCGAGTCCCGCATCGGGCTCCCTGCTCCATGGGGAGCCTGCTTTTCCCTCTGCCTCTGCCTCTCTCTCTCTCTCTCATGAATAAATAAATAAAATCTTTAAAAAAAAATAAAATAAATGTCCTGTGTCTGGATTTTATTATTTATTTATTTTTAAAAGATTTTATTTATTTATTTGATAGAGACACAGCGAGAGAGGGAACACAAGCAGGGGCAGTGGAGGAGGGAGAAGCGGGCTTCCCGTGGAGCAGGGAGCCCGATGCGGGACTCAATTCCAAGACCCTGGGATCGTGACCTGAGCCGAAGGCAGACGCTTAACGACTGAGCCACCCAGGCGCCTCTGTCCTGTATCTGGATTTTAATTATTTTTATTTATTTTATTATTATTTACAACTCAGTGACTTTTAGTATATTTGTAGAGTTCTGTAACCATAACCACAGTCAGCTTGCCAGGATTTTGATATATATTTTAATAATGGTAGTTTAAAAAAATGAGGCTTATCGTGCTTTTAGATTTGGGTTTATTTTTCATATTCTTTTTTTCTGCAGTGGTCTTAAATTTACCAGTAGCTCCCTCCCTTAAAAAAAAAAGGCTGTAATAAATGGGTTTAATTTATAAATGCTTTGTTCTTTATTATTTCTTTGGAGCAGATTGCCTATGTCTAGAACAGGGGGTGGGTCTCAGTGCATTAGTCTTCACTGTGATAAACAGATAAATGTTTAAGTAGTCATTCTCCTGATTTGTTTCATTGTTTTGTAGTATTTCTGTCATTCTGGTCTCTATTGATTTTCTGTAATAATTACAAACTTAATTTTTGTTCTCTGTTGTTCCTAATTATTTCTTTATCCTTGTTTACCCTCCCTCACTATATACCTTTCTGGTCCTTCCTTATTATTTATTTTGGAGTAATTTAAATTTGCTTGAGAATTAAAGTTGTGGTGGATATCCCTTTTCCTTGTTTCAGATATTAGCTTTTCTTTTACTGTTTAATTGTTTTAGCATTTTGTCTGCATGTTTTTTTCTTTCGGTTAAGATTTATTCATTGTTTCTGCAGTGATAAGCTGCCATTTTCTCATTGATTCATGGACTTAACCTATTCAGCATATAGGTATTCCATGCATTGGTCCTGGTGTTACAGGGAGACTAAAACCCTCCAAGAACTCTCTACTGGTGGTAGTTGAAAACATAGACCTGGAGGGCATTGCTTAGAGAGAACATGTAGGGCAACAGAAGAGGCATGGAACTCTGGCAGCTAAGAGTGGGCTGTGTAAGGACAGAGGGAGAGAGGAGTAGAATCCATCGAATGAGGCTGATGATGGACCAGCAAGGAATTAGGTAGCCTGGAACAAGTATATTAGGAAGCCAGGGAAAGTGTGGGATTCAGAGTTGTCTTTGACCTGAAAGGGATTTTTGAGATCAACTCCTAGGTTTCAAATAAGGAAACTGAGATCCAGTGAGTGGTGTGACTAGTCCAGGTTTTATACGAAAAACCAGTGGTGGGGCTGAGTCTACAGTAACAATTCTTGATTCCCAGCCCAGTGTTCTCCTCTCTGTATCTTGGTATAAGGCTTTTTTGTTTGTTTGTTTCAGTTACTTCCAATGGAATCTTGTATGTCCTTCTGTGAAGGAAGCGCTCCTCTGTATTTTAGCTTGTGTCATTTTCGCAGCAGTTTATAGTCATCTTTTATTTTTTTTTAAAGATTTTATTTATTTATTTGAGAGAGAATGAGAGAGAGCACATGAGAGGGGGGAGGGTCAGAGTGAGAAGCAGACTCCCTGCCGAGCAGGCAGCCCGATGCGGGACTCGATCCCGGGACTCCAGGATCATGACCTGAGCCGAAAGCAGTCGCTTCACCAACTGAGCCACCCAGGCGCCCATATAGCCATCTTTAAAGAAAAAAATCTTTAGACTTTAGCACAGAGAATGAGACCTTTAAAGGTCATTTAAAGAGACAACCTGGGGCGCCTGGGTGGCTCAGTTAGTTGAGCGTCTGCCTTTGGCTTGGGTCGTGTTCAGCGGGGAGCTAGCTTCTCCTTCTCCCTTTGCTGCTCCTCCTCCTTGTGCTCACTCTCTCTGTCAAATAAATAAAAATCTTTTTTTTTTTTTAAGATTTTATTTATTTGAGAGAGAGAGAATGAGTGAGAGAGAGCACACATGAGAGAGGGGAGGGTCAGAGGGAGAAGCAGACTCCCTGCTGAGCAGGGAGCCCGATGCGGGACTTGATCCCGGGACTCCAGGATCATGACCTGAGCCGAAGGCAGTCGCTTAACCAACTGAGCCACCCAGGCATCCCTCAAATAAATAAAAATCTTAAAAAAAAAAGAGAGAGACTTTCTCACCCATAGGTAATTAAGTGTAAATTTTCTTCATCTTCACAATACCATATTCTCAATCAGGTGGTTCTCGAAGGAGTTTTACAGCATTATGTTGATTAAAATCATAGTAGTTAAATTGAAATACTGTCATTTATTCCACAGATCTAGGTCTGAAATCACATTACTTCATTTTCTAGGGGAATGAATTTTATTAGCAGTGTTAAAAGTTTCATTACCTATCTTCTATTAAGTATACATGTGACATTTTATGAATAATAAAGTTTACTTTATTTCATAGGAGCATATTTAAATATATAACACAATTAGATAACATTTGGAGAAAGAGAACAGAATAATATTTAAGAAATTTCGGATAAGTTGTAGCTTCCCTGAATTCCTCTGTTGTCTTCCTCAGAGGTTGCAGAAGTATACATATATTCCTGGAGATTATATTTGAAGCATCCTGAAATGTTTAAAAAAGAATCACTGAAGATGTCATTTTCTTTCTCTTAGAAAATATTCTCATTTGTTAAGAAATAGCTGCTGATCTAAATAACATGAAATTAGCAACCAAAGTCAACTAAATCATGTATTCTGACAGTCAGAATTTTTAAGCCTTTTAAATCTCAATTTTTATTTTAATTAATTAATTTTTAGAGATTTTATTTATTTATTTGATGGAGAGAGAGCGCAAGTAGGCAGAGTGGCAGGCAGAGGAGGGGGGAGAAGCAGGCTCCCCACTGAGCAGAGAGCCCGATGCGGGGCTTGATCCCAGGACCCTGGAATCATGACCTGAGCTAAAGGCAGATGTTTAATGACTGAGCCACCCAGGCACCCCTACTTGCAGAGCTTGTAAGACAAATTGCTGGGCTTCACCTGCAGAGTTTCTGATTGAGTAGGTCTGGAGTGGGGCCTGAGAATTTGCTTTTATTACAAGTTCCCAGGTGATGTTGATGCTGCTCCTCTAGGCACCACACTTTGAGAATCACTGCTGTAAACGTATGTTGTTGGTTTCCCATCCCTGCATTCTCTGTGTATAGTAGAGTCAATAACAGCATAAAGAGAAATGTGCTGTGTTCTTTTTTTTTTTTAATATTTTATTTATTTATTTGAGAGGGAGAGAAAGTGAGTGAGAGAGAACACAAGCAGGGTGAAGGGCAGAAGGAGAAGCAGACTCCCGGCCGAGCAGGGAGCCCGACGTGGGACTTGATCCAGGGACTCCAGGACCACGACCCAAGCCGAAGGCAGACGCCCAACCAACTGAGCCACCCAGGCACCCTGTGCTTAGTGTTCTAATGAAGTATTTTTGTGTTTAATTTTTTAGGCCAAGTGATGGTAATAACAATAATTCATCGTGTAATATTGAAGTCATAAACTCATTGGACATTGAAGAAAGCATTTGGTCCCCAAGGTTTGGATTGAAAGGCAAAATAGATGTCACAGTTGGTGTGAAAATACATCGAGGATGTAAAACGAAGTATAAGATAATGCCATTGGAACTTAAAACTGGCAGAGAATTAAATTCTATTGAACACCGTAGTCAGGTAGGTATAAGTCTTAATAAGAAAATTGTCTGAATATTTAGTATACTGAAAAATATAGGTCTGCTTTATATATTTTGGTTCAATTTGGGTGATTTTTGTATTAAGTTTCATATAGTACTTTTCAATTTGGGATGTATCCAGGGTACTCAAATTGTTTATAAATGTATACATGTCTACAGCAGAAAGTTTTCTCTAGCAAAGAAATACAACAGCTGAATTTATAAGCCAGTGTTGCCAAGTTTATGTTGCCAAACTACTAAACAGATACTCCTAAAAAAAGAATTCCTTAGTGATAAAAGTTGAAGAAACCAAGTATATTTGGAGATTTAATGATGCATGGTAGCATATTAAAGTTTCTGAGAAATCAGAGTAATATGGATTTGGTTTAGGTATGTGTAAACCCATTGTTTCAGACGCCTGGGTGGCTCAGTCGTTAAGCGTCTGCCTTCGGCTCAGGTCATGATCCCAGGGTCCTAGGATCGAGCCCCACATCGGGCTCTCTGCTCCGTGGGAAGCCTGCTTCTCCCTCTCCCACTCCCCCTGCTTGTGTTCCCTCTCTCACTGTGGGTCTCTCTCTGTCAAATAAATAAATAAAATCTTTAAAACAAAACAAAAAATAAATAAACCCATTGTTTCCTAAACTTAATTTACCATGGAACTATTGTTTTCATGTAATATCTAACATAGGATACTCTTAGAAAACATCAGTCTAAATCCATTCTTTTATTTTTGACTCTTAATCTGATTTTAATGATTATTATCTAAAATGAAATATAGAACCATGTCTTACCATTATGTTAAATTCAAGTTTTTATTCATCTTTTCTACTCTTTGGTAAACATAACAATCTTTTGTTGTACTTCAAAATTATCTGAAACATTATTTATAGTGACTTAATTAACATAAATCTTTCTTTTCTCCTACCTAGGTATGTTAATTATAATGACTGGTCTTGGTATTTTGGGATTTCATGATTTATGTATTATTTATTTATTTATTTGAGAGAGCGAGAGAGCATGAGCCAGGGCGGAGTGGGCATCAGGGTAGAGGCAGAGGGAGGAGCAGGCTCCCTGCTCGAGGTGGGGCTCGATCCCAGAACCCTGGGATCATGACCTGAGCTGAAGGCACATGCTTAACCAACTGAGCCACCCAGGCGCCCCTGAAATTTTATGATTTAAAGACATAAATCCGGGACACTTGGGTGGCTCAGTTGGTTAAGCTTCCAACTCATTTTTTTTTTCCTTTTTAAGATTTTATTTATTTGTCAGAGAGACAGACAGCACAAGCAGGGGGAATAGCAGGCAGAAGGAGAAGCAGGCTCCCCTCTGAGCGAGCCCCAGGCAGGATTTAATCCCAGGACCCTGGGATCATGACCTGAGCCAAAGACAGACACTTAACGACTGAGCCACCCAGATATCCCAGGCTTCCAGCTCTTGATCTCAGCTCAGGTCTTGATCTCATGGTCGAGAGTTCAGGCCCCACACTGGGCTCCAGGCTGGGTGTGGAGCCTACTAAAAAACAAACAAACAAAGACATAAATTTTTCAACATTTTAATCTTGGAAATCTCCTGGAAAACATACTAGCTTGTTTGCAGGTTGTATATGACTAAGTAACTTGCTATTGTTGCTAAGGTGGTTTCATGAACTGTAAACCAGCTGTTTCTAACTTGTCTTAGATGGTTTCTTTGGAGAGTACCACATAAATTTAATGTAGCTAATAATGACTTATGCTCTGCAAAAAACAATGAACTTTGTATAGTCTCATTTAGTTGTCCCCGTAACTATGACATAAATAATATGCATTTTAATGTTTAGTTCACTTATTTATCTTTTATCTATTTATTTTTTTAGTTCATTTATTATTTGAAACAGGGGAAATAGTTTCTAAAGACTGTGAACTTCAGAATAGTTTGGTTAATTTCCTTCTTTTTTTTGTTTTTTTAAAGATTTTATTTATTTATTTGACAGAGACACACCTAAATATTTACTAAGAAAAATTCTATGTATTTTTTAAAAAAATATTTCATTTATTTGAGAGAGAGAGAGAATGAGAGAAAAACACAGCCAGGAGGAGGGGCAGAGCGAGAGGGAGAAGCAGACTCCCCATTGAGCAGGGAGCCTGATTTGGGGCTCAATACCAGGACCCTGAGATTATGACCTGGGCCAAAGGCACATGCTTACCTGACTGAGCCACCCAGGCGCCCTCTGTGTATTTCTTTATTGTGTAAAACTGAGAAGCATAGACAGTGTTCATGTTGCAGAAGTTAAATATTTGACATTGAATTATTGTGTTATCTGTATTAATTTCTGTTATTTTCAAAATAGAAATAGCTTAATTGACCTTTTGATTTATTTATTTTCTATTTATTTTTTTATTTTTTAATTTTTTAAAAGATTTTATTTATTTGACAGAGACAGCGAGAGAGGGAACACAAGCAGGGGGAGTGGGAGAGGGAGAAGCAGGCTTCCCTTGGAGCAGGGAGCCCATTACGGGACTTGATCCCAGGACCCTGGGATCATGACCTGAGCCGAAGGCAGACGCTTAACGACTGAGCCACGCAGGCACCCCCTGATTTTTGTATTTTTATTTTTTATTTTTTTAAAGATTTATTTATTCATTTTTAGAGACAGAGCACGGGGGTGTGCATGTGTGCTTACGATGGGGGTTGCAGAGGGAGAGCATCTTTCAAGCAGACTCCCCCCTGAGCGAGGAGCTGGTTGTGCGGCTGGATCCCACAACCCTCAGATCATGACCTGAGACGAAACCCATAGTAGTCGGTTGCTCAACTGACTGAGCCACCCAAGTGCCCCGACCTTTTGATTTTAAAATTCCAGTATGTGTTGATTGCTAAACACGCATGGATATATGAAAGTTAGTTTTCGTTGACAAAATGTCCAATGTTTTCACAGCTTGTTCTGTACACAGTGCTGAGCCAAGAGAGGAGAGCTGACCCCGAGGCCGGCCTGCTCCTTTACCTCAAGACCGGCCACATGTACCCTGTGCCGGCCAACCATCTTGATAAAAGAGGTCGAGCTGTTCTCTCTTTGCATTTCCTTCTCTGGGTTTTGTTTGTTTCCTTTAACCTTTAGTAATCTGTATATATACCTAAAAATCATTCACTGTACTTGTGAGGTCTAATATAGGTTGTAATGTGTAGTTATGGTTTTATTTATTTGCTTGCTTGCTTATTTATGTATTTTTAGTTGTGGTATTTTTAACCAACTTTTTTTTTTTTTAAAGATTTATTTATTTATTTATTTGAGAGAGAGAATGAGAGAGAGAACATGAGAGGGGGTAGGGTCAAAGGAAGAAGCAGACTCCCTGCTGAGCAGGGGGCCTGATGCGGGACTCGATCCTGGGACTCCAGGATCATGACCTGAGCCGAGTGCAGTTGCTCAACCAACTGAGCTACCCAGGCACCCCAGTTGTGGTATTTTTAAAAAAAGAATTTTAACAATATACTGTACAGTTGAAAAGATCTTTAACCTTTTAAAATTTTATTATACAAACATTTATTTTAAACTTCCTGTCTTATATTTGGGACATTCTAGATAGCTGTGTTTATCCATAGCATTTAGCTAAAAATACCAACTTCATAATATTTACTAGTTATGAGATATATGGTTGTTTAAAAGAACTTATGAAGTGAACAAAAATTTAAGCAAATATACGCCAAAATGTTCAGTTATTCTAGTGTATTGGGAAACATGAATGTTCATTTTATGTTTTTAAATCTGAAAGTTTTACATGATAAAGATATATAATAAACTTAATTCTTAAACACATCCCCACCTTCTTTTTCCATAGAATTATTAAGGCTAAGAAACCAGATGGCATACTCTTTGCTTCACCGTATTAGCAAATCTGCTATTGAAAAGGAGAAGACAAAGCTTGCTCCTTTGCCACAAATAATTGAGGACCAGCAAACTTGTAAATATTGTTCACAAATTGGCAACTGTGCTCTTTATAGCAGGTAAAAACATTGTCTTCCAAAATTATGTTTACTCAACTCAGAATGATTTAACTTTGTTTGTTGTCTGGTCTGGCACTGATGATTTCATTTTAGTGATTTTTCTTTGTGGGTAGTATTTTTAAAATGAAGGGTATATTAAAAAAAACACAGTTCATATTTTGTAACCAGCCTATTTCCTTGGGGAATGACAGAATGCTTTTTAAACTTTTTCCCAAAGTGGTTATTTTAATCTTGATGCACATAGTTTCTGGGGAAATGAAATAATTTTAGGACTTACTGGAATCTGGTTAAGAAGAGTGTAGTATAGGGGCATCTGGATGGCTCATTTGGGGGAGCATGTGACTTGATCTCAGGGTTTTAAGTTTGAACCCCATGTAGAGTGTAACTTAAAAATAAAAAAATCTTTAAATTTTTTTTCTTTTATTTGTCAGAGAGAGAGAGAGCACAAGCAGGGGGAGCAGCAGACAGAGGGAGAAGCAGGCTCTCTGCTGAGCAAGGAGCCCGATGCGGGGCTCGATCCCAGGACCCTGGGATCATGACCTGAGCTGAAGGCAGATGCTTAACCAACTGAGACACCCAGGTGTCCCCAAAATAAAAAAATCTTAAAAAAAAAAAAAAAGGAACTAGTATAGGAATTTTAAATATTATACAGCTTTTCTAAGTGATACTTTAAGAATTCTTCTATTTCTTAGTTACTATTTTAATTTTATGCCTTGTGTAGTTAAAAGCAGGGAAATTGGTTCTTCCAGACAGACAGTTTGATATGATTCAACAGACTTGTCTTTCTGTTTATATATGTTTATTTTTCTTTTCTTCTTTTTTTAAGATTTTTTTTTAAGATTTTATTTATTTGAGAGTGAGAGAGAACAGGGGTGAGAGGGAGAAGCAGTCTCCCCACTGAGCAGGGAGCCCAACGTGGGACTCGATCCCAGGACCCTGAGATCATGACCTGAGCTGAAGGCAGAGTGTAACCGACTGAGCCACCCAGGCACCCCAAGATTTTTTTTTAAGTGATCTCCATACCCAACATGGGGCTCTAACTTACAATCCCAAGATCAAGAATTGCATGCTCCACTGACTGAGTCAGCCAGGGGCCTAGATGTCTATTTTTCTACATGTGGGAAGTTTATTAGCTGTCTTAAGACCAGTCATTTGTATTTATACCTTCATAGGCCAGTGAAAGTTTTGAAGGACACAAAAAAGTAGTTAGATGTAAATACAGAGAAGGAAATAAGATAAAATCAAGACCAAAGTTCCAGTTCAGCCTAAAAATTCCCATAAAGGACTTTTCAAAGTATTATTATTATTTTTTAAGATTTTATTTATTTATTTGACAGAGAGAGACATAGCGAGAGAGGGGACACAAGCAGGGGGAGTGGGAGAGGGAGAAGCAGCCTTCCCGTGGAGCCGGGAGCCCGATGCGGGGCTCCCAGGACCCTGGAACCATGACCTGAGCCGAAGGTAGACGCTTAACGACTGAGCCACTCAGGTGCCCCAGAGAGTCTGTATCTTTTTTTTTTTTTAAGATTTTATTTATTTATTCATGAGAGACAGAGAGAGAGAGGCAGAGAGAGAAGCAGGCTCCCAAGGAGCAGAGAGCCCGATGTGGGACTCGATCCCAGGACCCTGGGATCATGACCTGAGCCGAAGGCAGACGCTTAACCATCTGAGCCACCCAGGCGCCCTCAAAGTATTATATAAAATAAATGATCTCTTAATGCAGAGGACAATGAACTATGGGAAGTTTGGGCCTATAGTACAAGCACATTTTTTGAAATCTTATTTTATTCTCTGTGTTTTGTATGCTATCCTATAACATAATTGTTTCTATATAAAAATTCAGAAATTTTGTATTAAGCACAATTGATATTCCACATAATTCTCCATGTTTTTATGTTGACTTTCTAATGGCCCAGAGCTGGATGTACAAATATTGTGATTTTGAGAAATGCAGTTGTACAAAAAGCCGAGACTTGCTACCATTATATTAATGAAAACTAGAGTATACCAAATTTAAGTAGCTATTAGGGTTATAGTCCTTAAAGGCAAAATAATGCTATACTCGGTTTCTTTAGCATTTCGTTTTGTAAAAAGCCATTTGGCTTATAGAATGTTGAAATGACTTTTAAAGAAAATTAGGACCTGTGGTTATAAGTTACAGTGATCATCATGTATGTATGCTTATTTTAGAAATAACTTCATTTTTATAGCTAGCCAGTAAAATGTTTTATATACATCTCTCTTTAGAGCTGTTGAACAACAGATGGATGACAGTTCAGTCCCGATTGGCATGCTGCCCAAAATAAAAGAAGAAACCCAACATCTAAAGCTTACACACTTGGAGTATTTCAGCCTTTGGTGTCTAATGTTAACCCTGGAGTCACAATCAAAGGATAATAAAAAGAATCACCAACATATATGGTTAATGCCTGCTTCAGAAATGTAAGTGGTCCATCTAATACAGTAAAACTTAAGTAATTTGGATTACCTAATGGAATGGTATCTGGAATTCATGAAAAATACAGGATACACGATATCCTGTCAGAGATGTGTAATTTCATATATTCATGCCAACTCTAGATGGCTGTCAAGGAATTGTTTCTAAGTAGAGCACTATTTTTATTTTCAGTAGGTTAAATATGTCTTGAGAAATCTTTTTTTTTAAACTTTTTTTTTTTATAAGATTTTGTTTATTTGTCAGAGAGAGAGAGAGTGCACAAGCAGGGGAAGTGGCAGGCAGAGCAGGCAAAGGAAGAAGCAGGCTCCCCACTGAGCAAGGAGGCCCACGTGGGACTCGATCCCAGGACCCTGGTATTATGACCTGAGCCGGAGACAGATGCTTAACTGACTGAGCCACCCAGGCGCCCCTAAATACTAGTCTTTAAAAAGTTTATATTTTCAGTGTTTTGATACAGATTCACATTTTCTAAAGTTGGTCCATCTTTTATTTTGTGAGATCTATTTTATTTAAAAAATTTTTTTGTAATTTAAAAATTTTTTTTAGTTTCAAAGGTAGAGTTTAGTGATTCATTAGTTGCCTATAGCACCCAGTGTTCATAACATCAAGTGCCCTCCTTAATGCTCATCACCCAGTTACCCCATCCCCCCACCCATCTCATGTCCAGCAACCCTGTTTGTTTCCTATAGAGTTCTTTTTTTTTTACAAGTTGCTTATAAAGAAGTAATTTTGTATATCTTTGCATAGTATTTTTCTTTTTTTGTTTTTAAGGATTTTATTTATTTATTTGACAGAAAGCAAGAGAGAGCACAGCAAGGGGTGAGGGAGAAGCAGACTCCCCACTGAGCGGGGAGCCTGATGCAGGACTCAATTCCAGGGTCCTGGGATCATGACCTGAGCCGTAGGCAGCCACTTAACTGACTGAGCCACCCAGGCACCCCAGTTTTTTTCTTTTTGTAGTATTTCATTTCATTGCTTTTGATCCACTTACTTAAAACTTTCCAGAATGAATATTGATTTTAATGTGACTTTAGAAATAATTGGATCATTATTTCCTTAATAGTAAATTTTAACATAAGGGATCATTACAGTGGATAAAATTTAAGTCGTTTTTGATAGACCACGTAAGTACAGGGAATATATCAAGTGTACATGCCAATAAGCTTCTGAAGTTGTATTTAATAGTAGTGTCTGAGAGATTGTAAATGCTTAATACTTATTTCTTAGAAGCAGTGGAATTATCAATTTGCTTGCCATTATTTTAATAACAATAATTATAAATCCTCTTGTAAATACAAAAGAAATAAGTACTTATTTTCTTCACATTAAGTTCAGGAAAAATATTACCATTTGTCTTCTGTAATATTATGTGTATCAGCATAGAAGTAGGGGTGTCATTCAAGGTTCAAAGTGCTGATACACATGTTATTTGGAGATCCCAGCCTGTGGGTGCAACAGGGGATATGCTCCCTAGCCCTTGTCTAGAGATCTTTTTTTTTTTTTTTTAAAGATTTTATTTATTTATTTGACAGAGAGAGACACAGCGAGAGATGGAACACAAGCAGGGGGAGTGGGAGAGGGAGAAGCAGGCTTCCCGCAGAGTAGGGAGCCCGATGTGGGGCTCGATCCTAGGACCCTGGGATCATGACCTGAGCTGAAGGCAGTCGCTTAACCAACTGAGCCACCCAGGTGCCCTGTCTAGAGATCTTTTGATGAGAGATTATTTTATAACTAATAGAATGTTTCCTTAGCATTTCTTTTATTTATTTATTTATTTATTTATTTATTTATTTATTTATTTATTTTTAAGATTTTATTTATTTATTTGACAGAGAGAGACAGCTAGAGAGGGAACACGAGCAGGGGGAGTGGGAGAGGGAGAAGCAGGCTCCTGGCCGAGCAGGGACCCCGATGCGGGGCTCGATCCCAGGACCCTGGGATCATGACCTGAGCCGAAGGCAGACGCTTAATGACTGAGCCACCCGGGTGCCCCTTCCTTAGCATTTCTAACACTTTAGTGTAGTTTGTGGAAAACGTAAAAATGAATGACTCAGTATTAGCATTATAGCTTTCAGGGGCCAGATGAACAAGTAAATTGTGGAAAAATGCAAATATAGTATTTATATATATGATGTAAATGGAAGCTTTCTCTGTCTTTCTGTTTCATAGGGAGGAGAGTGGCAACTGCATTGGAAACCTGCTTAGAACAGAATGTGTTAAGACAGTTTGTGATGGACAATATTTACATAATTTTCAACGTAAAAATGGTGACATTCCTGTCACAAATCTAATGGCAGGTGATAGAATTATTTTAAGTGGAGAAGAGAGAACACTGTTTGCTTTGTCTAGGGGATATGTGAAGGAGATTAACATGACATCAGTAACCTGTTTATTAGACAGGTAATGAAATGTTCCTTTGGTGGGGTAACAGCTTTATTGATATGTAAATTGCATACTATACACAGTTTATTCATTTAAACCATTATTCATCATTTTTAGTATATTCTTAGAGTTGTGCAGCCATCACCAAAATCACTTTTAGAATATTTTCATCACCCCAGAAAGAACCCTTGTACCCTTTGGTATTCATTCCCCCTGCTCTAGGCAATCACCACTTTCCTTTCTGTCTCTGTAGATATGCCTATTCTGAACATTTCATAGAAATGGGATCATATATGGTCTTCTGTGACTGGCTTTTTTTTACTTAGCATGCTGTTCTTTTTTTTTTCTGAGAGAGAGTGAGTAAGAGAGAGAAGGAGCAGGGTGAGGAGCAGAGGGAGAGGAAGAAGCAGACTTCCCGTTGAGCAGGGAGCCCGATGTGGGGCCCTATCCCAGGAGCCTGGGATCATGACCCAAGCCGAAGGCACACCCTTAACCCACTGGGCCACCCAGGTGCCCCTCTTCTGGGTATTTCATATAACTAGAACCATATGGTTTTTGGTTTTGTTTTGTTTTTTTTGCTAGCTTCTTTTACTTAGCATAATGTTTCTGAGGCTCATCTGTGTTTTGGCATTTATCAGTACCTTATTTCTTTTTTTTTTTTATATTTTATTTGACAGAGAGAGAGACAGCGAGAGGGGGAACACAAGCAGGGGGAGTGGGAGAGGGAGAAACAGGCTTCCTGCAGAGCAGGGAGCCCAATGCGGGGCTCGATCCCAGCACCCTGGGATCATGACCTGAGCTGATGGCAGATGTTTAACGACTGAGCCACCCAGGTGCCCCAGTACCTTATTTCTTTATGGCTGAATAATATTCCATTATGTGGATAGGCCACATTTTGCTCATCCATTCACCAGCTGATGGACATTTGAGTTGTTTCTACTTTTTAGGTGTTATGGCTAGTGTTGCTATAAATAGTCACATACACATATCTATGTGAATATATAGAGAGATTTCTTTATTTTAGAGGTGCAAGTGAGGGGAGGGGCAGAGGGAGAGAGAGAAGCAGATTCCCTGCTGAGCACAGAGCTCAACATGGGCTTAATCCCAGGACCCTGAGATCATGGCTTGAGCCGAAATCAAGAGTTGGGTGCTTAACCATCTGAGCGCCCATAAGCGCCCCTATGTGAATATATTTTTATTTTCCTTTTTAGATACCTACTAATGGAATTGCTGGGTCATGTACTAATTTTGAGTTTAACATTTTGAGGAACTACCAAACTGCTCAACTTTTGTTTAGTATATTCTGTTTTGTAACGCTAATGTGGACATAATCTTATCTAGTTCTCACCAACACGGGAATGGCAGCGGGCTAGATCCCGTTAGCCTTGAAGCTTATTTGTAGCCCTCTGGGCACTCACCATTTCATTTTTTCCTTCTAAAAAGAACCGTTTTGGGGCACCTGGCTGGCTCAGTCAGTCAAGCATGCAACTCTTGATCTCAGGGTTGTGGATTCGAGCCCCATGTTGGGTGTAGAGATTACTTAAAAATAAAATCTTTTTAAAAAACATTTTTTTCCATTTATAGTTGTG
The DNA here is from genome assembly GCF_011800145.1 of Mirounga leonina. NCBI lineage: Eukaryota > Metazoa > Chordata > Mammalia > Carnivora > Phocidae > Mirounga > Mirounga leonina. The sequence goes on along the minus strand of NW_023270232.1, from coordinate 4,080,374 downwards.
ACATAAAGTATATTTATCTTTGTTAAAGTGAGTTCATTTAAAGAAAAATATTAAGTAAATAAAATAGTTGATATGAACATTTGTGGTTGAGACTACTATCCATGCTCACTAATATCTATGTTCCCCTCTTCCTGCACTCCCAGCCTTCTTTACTTTTAAGTGCAGGCCATGCCTTGCCATATCTTAATGGATGGAGAGCAGCAATTGGGATGCAGTGACTTCTGGGTAACTGCCCTGGATGTGTCCAGGCTTGTTCTCTACCAGTCAGTAATTCTAGTTTGGCCACAGCCAGCCCTAGTCTAGATTTCATGATATGGGAATATGAGCCACAGTAATTCTTTTATCTGTTAGGATTTCCTGCGGTAGCTTGCAGTTATTTATTTAGTGTGTATCCTGCTTTGCAAATCCTTGAGGAGCTTATAATCTTGTGGGTAGACAAATAAACATATTTCTGGTCTAATATGACAAATGTTTGAATTGAAGAGAACATAGATGAGAGGCATTGAACTGAAGTTTAGAAGGCTTAGGGAAAGCTTTTGAAAAAGGTCATTCTGGATCTTCACCCGGTGGAATAATTAGCCTGGTGACAATGTGAGAAGAGTATGCTAGACAGAGGAACGTGGTGCATAATAAAGACATGATGGTGTGATACAGTATGAGGTGGAATGTTCAGGAAAGTGCAGGAATGTAAAAGATGAAGAAGGGAGTGTGATTGGGGAGGTCAGTTCATAGAAGGTCTTATATACCATGTTAAGTTGTGACTATTCAGATGTATCGAAGAGTTTTAAACAGAAGAGTGATAATAATCGGATTTGCATTTTTCTGTGAATGCATTGTGAAGAATAGTTAATTAATAGAGATGAAACTGAAAGCATAGAAACTAGGAAACTTGTAGTGGCCCAGGCTAGCGGTGATTGAGGGTGAGGTAGCTTTGGCAGAGAGGATGGAGTGATTTTGAGAAGTATTTAGAAAGTAAAATCGGCTGACATTTGGATGCTGATTGGATATGGAGTTTGGGAAGAGGGTGAGAGGAAGGGAGAGGGAAGGATAAGGCAGTGGTGTAGAGGCAAGTGCTATTGACTGGCATCAGACCCACAGAATGAGGATGAGGTTCAGCAGGGATGAAGATTTGTTCAATTTTGAATGTATTGAGCTTTCATAGCCTGGGTTTTGACCAAGTGGAAAGATCTTGTTGCCTGCTGGATATCCAAACCTGAAGCTTGGCTGAGCAACCAGGTGGAAAAGGAATGTGGGTCAGGTCTCAAGATGTAGATTTTGGATTTAGAGCTACATGAGGGCATAGAACCAAAGGGGAAATGACAAGAAAGAGCAGTACAGAGGACCAGGGAGGGGGGACCCTAGGGAACTCCGGGATTTTAGGAGCTGGAGGAGGAGTGGGAGAAGGCATCAGGGAAGAGACCTGTGCTCCAGACTGGAGGAGAGAGGGGCCATGTGCTCAGGATCCTTCTGGGGGTGATGAGCCCAGGCTAGATTGCAAAGCGAGGCCTAGTGAATTGCCAGCAGTATTGTAGGTTCCTGAATAATTGCTTTGACCTTAGTGTCTTGTGCCCTATTTTCTCCCTTTTCTGCCAGTCCACCATTCTTATTTGTCTGATTGGCAAGTATGAATTAGGGCCTGGTAGCCATTTTAATAGCTATTCTGACTCATTTATTCTTTTAGCAAACAGCAATGTATTTCTTTTTTTTTTAAAGAGTTTATTTATTTATTTGTCAGAGAGAGCACGAGCAGGGGGAGGAGAAGCGGGAGAAGCCGGCTCCCTGCTGAGCCAGGAGCCTGATGTGGGACTTGATCCCAAGACCTGGGATCATAACCTGAGCTGAAGGCAGGTGCTTAACCGACTGAGCCACCCAGGCTTCACACAGCAATGTATTTCTTATACAGACCCAACTGACCATGTTAAATGAAAAACATTCATGTACATCTGTTTCACTGTTTTAGGAACTTGTCAGTACTCCCAGAATCAACTTTGTTCAGATTGGACCAGGAAGAAAAAACTTGTAATATAGATACTCCCTTAGGAAATCTTTCTAAATTGATGGAAAATACTTCTGTCAGGTTTGTAACAATGAGTGAATTTGAAATTTACCCCACTTTCCTAAGGAATATTACTGAAGACATTTTTTTTTTCTTTTCAGCCAAAAACTTCGAGATTTAATCATTGACTTTCGTGAACCTCACTTTATATCCTACCTCAGTTCTGTTCTTCCATATGATGCAAAGGATACAGTTGCCTGCATTCTAAAAGGTATGTGATAATCAGCATGTCTCCTTCCATTGATTGTTCTTGGTTGTATTTATAATACAAAGTACATTCTAGTCTAGCAATTTTATAACTTATTAAACTTATAATTTTTAGACAGATTCTCTTGGGAAGTAGTTTATATATATACTTTAATCACCATGACATTTTCTTACTTTAAAAAGACGTATTGAAGAACAGACTTGCATAGAGGATGCTTTTCTTATAATTTGCTCATTGAAATCCAGCATTTTTTTTCCTGTTATTTTTAAATTTAAATGTAGGCTTGAATAAACCTCAGAGGCAAGCAATGAAAAAGGTACTTCTTTCAAAAGACTACACACTCATCGTGGGTATGCCTGGAACAGGAAAAACAACCACAATATGTACTCTTGTAAGGTTATTATTCTTTTGCTTAGAAACTAACGATTTAAATCAGCTTCTCAGTTCGGAGAATGTGATATTTTCTATCAAAAGGGCTGAATTTTAAATCAAAAGGCTTTATTTCAAATTAACCTTTTAGAAGGACATGAGAAATATAAAAAGCTAAGTCACAAAAAGTTGTAATCATGTTGTAGGTTTGTTGCATTTAGGATTCTCTGAGATCTTTTTCATTTGGGGGCATGTGTATCATTGTATGTTTTCCTTGCCTTAAAAAAATAATAAATTATACAGAGGTGTTGAAATAGATTTTTCTGGGATTTTTTTTTCCATGTCAGTAAATTTCTGTGCTAATCTTAGAATAATCATAATGATGGCAAGAAATATTGATTGATACTGTGTGCCAGGTGCTATTCAAAGTTTGTATTTTGTACTCAATTTTATTATTACTAATAATATATTTTAACATATCACTAATTAATAAGATAATGCCATGGGATTTTCATAAAACATTTTGCCTTTATAATTTTTTAAATATTTACTTTGGCTCAACTCTAAGATATGCTTCCTATTAAGTTTTCTGATTCTATTTGAAAAATATAAGCATGTTAATATCTGGAATTAAAAGTAATGTTATTTTCCTTTCTTTTATTCATTATTAGGTAAGAATTCTCCATGCCTGTGGTTTTAGTGTTTTGTTGACCAGCTATACACACTCTGCTGTTGACAATATTCTTTTGAAGTTAGCAAAGTTTAAAATAGGCTTTTTGCGTTTGGGTCAGACTCAGAAGGTACATCAAGACATCCAGAAATTCACAGAGGAGGAAATTTGCAGATCCAAGTCCATTAAATCTTTAGCTCTTCTGGAAGAACTCTACAATAGTCACGTAAGTACTATTATTGCATAATAACACCAGCCTGAGTAGCCAGACTGAGTGGAGAAACATTCTGGGGAATTCAGTCACATTGACCAGTTTTATTAATTTATAGTTTGCTGTTTGCTTTTGAACTGAAATGAGGTTTCTAGTTTATTATTCAGGGCTCCCATCTCCTAGTTTAAAATATCCTAGTTATGGAAAATGCTCGTCTCTCTCTACTCACAACACTTCTGACACTAGCGGAGTTAGTGCAGATTCCACAGCTTAGGGCTCAGCCCCTTAATAAGGTTGCACCACCCACTTCAGTTCTCAGTTATGTCCGGGGCCTCCTGTGCATCAGAACAACCAGCCATAAATCAGGGTTCCCATGACCCCATCCTACGGTTCGATAATTTGCTAGAATGGCTCACAGAATTCAAGATGTATTATATAGGATGCAATTCAGGAACAGCCAAATGGAAGAGATGCATAGGGTTAGGAATGTGGAAAGGGATACGGAGCTTCTATACCCTCCAGATGATCCACCCTCCCAGCACCATGATGTGTTCACCAATCCCGGAAGCTCTCTGAATCCCTTTGTTTAGGGTTTTTATGGAGATTCCATCATGTAGGCACGACTGATTAAATCATTGATTTGGTGGTTGGTGATTAGCTCAATCCCTATTCCCTCTACCCTTCCCTAAGTAGAGGGGTCGGGGTTGGGATGGGGCTGAAAGTTCTAACCCTTTAATCTCTAGATTGGTTCCTCTGACAACCAACTCCCATCCTCTCATTAGCATAAATGCAGGTATGGTTGCAAGGGATTTACTATGAATAACAAAAGATAATCCTCTCACCCCTAACACTACCGAAATTCTAAAGGTTTTAGGAGCTCTGTGTCAGGAACCCAGAGGAAGACCAAACATGTATTATTATAATATCACACCTAGAAAACTACTAATAATCAGGATTTTTTAGCCAGTTTGAATTCAAAGCAATGGTACATGAATAGTCTAACGATAAGTATTTCTAGACTTTGAGACTGTGATATAGAAGTTTTTATTTTATTATTTAATGTTTACATTTTTCTGGGAAGTTTTTATTTGTATTTTATTTATTTATTTTTTAAGATTTTATTTATTTATTAGAGAGAGCGAGAGCAGGAACACAAGCAGGTGGGAGTGGGAGAGGGAGAAGCACGCTCCCCGCAGAGCAGGGAGCCGGATGTGGGGCTCAATCCCAGGACCCTGGGATCATGACCTGAGCTGAAGGCAGATGCTTAACAACCACCCAGGTGCCCCTATTTTTATTTTTTAAAGATTTTATTTTTGGGGCGCCTGGGTGGCTCACTCAGTTAAGCGTCTGCCTTCTGCTCAGGTCATGATCCCAGGGTCCTAGGATGGAGTCCCTCATCGGACTCCTTGCTCGGCAGAGAGCCTGCTTCTCCCTCTGCCTCTGCCTCTGCCTCTGCCTGCCGCTCCCCCTGACTGTGTGCTCTCTCTCTCTCTCTGTCAAATAAATAAATAAAATCTTTTTTTTTTTTTTTAAGATTTTATTTATTTATTTGACAGAGAGAGACAAAGCGAGAGAGGGAACACAAGCAGGGGGAGTGGGAGAGGGAGAAGCAGGCTTCCCGCAGAGCGGGGAGCCCGATGTGGGGCTCGATCTCAGGACCCTGGGATCATGACCCGAGCCGAAGGCAGACGCTTAACGACTGAGCCACCCAGGTGCCCCAAAATAAATAAAATCTTAAAAAAAAAATAAATGAATAAATAAATAAAATTTCAGTTATATTTTCAGTTCTAAAATTTCCATTTGCTTTTTCTTTTATGCTCTATTTCTTTGTTGAGACCCTGTTTTTTATTTGATTCAACTGTGTTCATAGTTGCTCAGTGAAACATTTTTATCATGGCTGCTTTAAAATCTTTGTTACACACTCTTGATTTTGGGGTCATGAGTTCGAGTGCCACAATGGGTGTAGAGATTACTAAAAAAATAAAAATGAACTTAAAAACAATAAAATCTTTGTCCTACAATTCTAACATCTCTGACATCCTTGGTGTTGGCATCTGTTGCATGTCTTTTTTTCATTCAGTTTGAGATCTTCCCAGTTACGTTTTTTTTTAATGTATTTTTTAACTTTTATTTATTTTTTTAAAGATTTTATTTCTATTTGACAGAGAGAGACACAGTGAGAGAGGGAACACAAGCAGGGGAAGTGGGGGAGGGAGAAGCAGGCTTCCTGCCGAGCAGGGAGCCCGATGTGGGGCTCGATCCCAGGACCCTGGGATCATGACCTGAGCCAAAGACAGACACTTAACCAACTGAGCCACCCAGGTGCCCCTATGTACTTTTTTAAAAGATTTTATTTATTTGACAGAGAACACAAGTAGAGGGAGAGGGAAAGGGAGAAACAGGCTCTCCGCTAAGCATGGAGCCCGACTCGGGACTTGATCCCAGGATGCTGGGATCATGACCTGAGCCAAAGACAGACGCTTAACCAACTGAGCCATCCAGGTGCCCCCCGCTTTTTTTTAAGTAGGCTCCACACTCAGGCTTGAACTGACAACCCTGAGATCAAAACCTGAACTGAGATCAACAGTCGGACACTCAACCAACTGAGCCACCCAGGTGCCCATGGTTATGTATATTTTATGATGAAACCTGAACATTTGCATTATGTTATTTAATACTTCTGTTTTAGCTGGCTTCCTCTGACACTAGTCTGATAGGGCAAGAGGGTACCCCACCTCATTACTGCTGGGTGGGAGTTGAAGTGTAAGTTCCCATTTGGCCTCTTAACGTAATGATTAGGGGCTCCTCATTACTGCTGGATAGGGGTGATAGTCTAGGTTCCCCACATGGTCTCCACTGACGTTGGGGGCTTATTATCATTCAGCAGGGATTAAAGTCCTGGCTCCCTACTTGGCCTTCTCTGTAATTGCCCCAGTAGGATATTGGAGTTCCTTTGCTGGCATCAACAGGGCGTAAGACTACAGTGTTTTCTGTGGTCTTTGGTTAGGGTAGAGTGGCTATTGTATACAAGATTTCTGTGTACTAGGCTTTCCTTTTCTGTTCCTTTGGCTTTTGTTTGAGCTTTCTTTGGTCTGTGCCCATTGGCATTCCTGAGTTGTTAAATTCTTTAGCTCCAAAGTTGGGATATATGAGGGCCAAAGAAAACCCAGGGAACAAACTACTGTTCCTCCCGTCCCAAGGTCCCTAGATGGTCTACCTTTTCTCCACCTTTCAGAGTTCTTATGTTTGTTTTATATATAATGTTTAGAGTTTTTAGTTGTACTTTGTGGGAGGAGTGAGGAAAAGTACTCCAGTTTACCAGAAGTGAAGTCCTGACTGACATTTAAAAATAAATTATTGGGGCCGCCTGAGTGGCTTAGTTGGTTAAGCGGCTGCTTTCGGCTGAGGTCATGATCCAGGGGTTCTGGGATTGAGCCCTGTGTCGGGCTCCCCGCCCCCACTCTCTCTCGTGCTCTCTCTCAAGTAAATAAATAAAATCTTTTAAAAAACAAAATTAATAATAATTAAATTATTGGGGTGCCTGGTTGGCTCAGTTGGAAGAGCATGTGACTCTTGTTTGAGCCCTACATTGGGTGTAGAGATTGCTTAAATAAATAAAAACTTAAAAAATAATTAACTTGTTTCCTCTTGAGTGTTTCAGATTTCCATTTGGAAATATCCAAATTTGAGCATTGTTAAGAGTGTCCAGAGAATTTACTTGATTTTTCAATTTGTAGTAAAAAGTTAAATTTTTTTTGCATACTATAAATGTTTCAGAATTAAATAAAATTGGGGGATTCCTGTTGTTTGGGACAAAAATCTTTTTGAACTTTAAATTTAAAAAATGGCGGGGCACCTGGCTTGCTCATTTGGTAGAGCATGTGATTCTTGATCTTGGGGTTGTGAGTTCAAATGCCATATTGGGTGTAGAGATTAAAATCAATAAGTAAAATAAAATATGGGAAAAACAAGTTACATTTCTTGGATATGTTAGATAACCCATCTATTTTCTTTCTTTGTTCTTAGCGTATAGTTGCAACAACGTGTATGGGAATAAACCATCCAATATTTTCTCGTAAAACTTTTGATTTTTGTATTGTGGATGAAGCCTCTCAAATTAGCCAGCCAGTCTGCCTAGGGCCACTTTTTTTTTCTCGGAGATTTGTGTTGGTGGGGGATCATCAGCAGCTTCCTCCCCTGGTGCTAAATCGTGAAGCAAGGTAAGCAGACATTGAAATTTTAATTTTAAATTAGATTCTTCTTATGGGACCATGTCAGTGCACTGATAAGCCTGAATTTGATTTGTTGACAGAGCTCTTGGCATGAGTGAAAGCTTATTCAAGAGACTGGAGCAGAATAAGAATGCTGTTGTACAATTAACTGTGCAGTACAGAATGAACAGGTATTTGTGAGAGTGTCAGCTATGAGTGATTTTCATGTTTATTTTCATCTACCAAAACTAAAATTATTTTTGTAATTGCCTTAGTAAAATTATGTCCTTAAGTAATAAACTGACATATGAAGGAAAGCTGGAGTGTGGATCAGACAAAGTGGCCAACGCAGTGGTCAGCCTACCTCACTTTAAAGATGTAAAGCTGGAACTGGAATTTTATGCTGATTATTCTGAAAATCCTTGGATGATTGGAGTATTTGAGCCAAACAATCCTGTTTGTTTTCTTAATACAGACAAGGTAAGAAAAAAAAAAACCTGAATATTTTCTGTTTTTTCTCCTTTTGTCCTGTTATTTAAATTCTTCAGTTTTTAATAGCAAATGCTTTAATAGAGCTCAGTTAAAACTAGCTCTTTTCTTTTCTTTTTTTAATTTTTTGACAGAGAGAGACAGTGAGAGAAGAAACACAAGTGGGGGAGTGGGAGAGGGAGAAGCAGGCTTCCTGCTGAGCAGGGAGCCTGATGCAGGGCTCGATCCCAGGACCCTGGGATCATGACCTGAGTCAAAGGCAGACGCTTAACAACTGAGCCACCCAGGTGCCCCAAAACTAGTGTATTTCTTATACTTCAACACAAAAGAATCTTTTCTTTCTACAGAGCTAGTATCTTTGTTTTTTTTTTATTATGTTATGTTAATCACCGTACATTACATCATTAGTTTTTGATGTAGTATTCCATGATTCATTGTTTGCGTATAACACCCAGTGCTCCATTCAATACATGCCCTCTTTAATACCCATCACCAGGCTAACCCATCCCCCCACCCCTCCTCCCCTCTAGAACCCTCAGTTTGTTTTTCAGAATCCATAGTCTCTCATGGTTTGTCTCCCCCTCCGATTCCCCCCCTTCATTCTTCCCCTCCTGCTATCGTTGTCATCTTCTTTTTTTTAACATATAATGTATTGTTTGCTTCAGAGGTACAGATCTGTGATTCAACAGTCCTGCACACTTCACAGTGCTCACCATAGCACATACCCTCCCCCAATGTCCATCACCCAGCCACCCCATCCCTGCCACCCCCTACCACTCCAGCAACCCTCAGTTTGTTTCCTAAGATTAAGAATTCCTCATATCAGTGAGGTCATATGATACCTGTCTTCCTCTGATTGACTTATTTCTAGAGCCTTCTTTGGAAGGAGGTTTATTCTGGGGATTAATAGATGTGAGAATTGACTTTTGAAGTAGGAAAGCTAGAAAGTGAACTCAAGTGTATAATTATATTTCTTAGAAAAGAAATTGGCATTGATATTATCAAAGGGCTGGGTTTACAAATGGAGACTTTATTTACTAGAGCAGTTTTAGGTTCACAGCAAAATTGAGCCTGACAGTACAGATATTTATTACCTCCTGCCTCCACATATGCACATAAAGACCTTACAAACTTATCATTAAACAAAACTCTTCACAAGGACTTTAAATGACTTGGTTCTTATTTCTAGGAACTAAGAACGAAGTTTTGACCCTGTTATTTCTATAGTTTGTTTTATGTAGTGCTTCTCAGCATTGGTTTGGAAGTCTTTACATGACCAGAAAAAAAATAATGACCAGGGACGCCTGGTGTCTCAGTTGGTTAAGCATCTGTCTTTGGCTCAGGTCATGATCCCAGGGTCCTGGCTCTTAAGTCTCATGGGGCTCCCTGCTCAGTAGGGAGCCTGCTTCTCCCTCTGCCTGCCACTCCCCCGGCTAGGTGTGCATGTGTGCATGTGCTCGCTCTCTCTAGCAAATAAATAAAATCTTAAAAAAAAGTGACCAATTATATGTATGCGTATTACTGTAAAATAATTATATCTTTTGTTATTATGGTGGGTGGTTATTAAAAATAGGGCCCCACTTGCAGGGGCATCTGGCTGGCTCAGTTGGTAGAGCATGTGACTCTTGATCTCAGGGTCATGAATTCAAGACTGACGTTGGGCACAGAGTTTAGTTTAAAAATAAATAAATAGGGGGGCACCTGGGTGGCTCAGTCGTTGAGCGTCTGCCTTCGGCTCAGGTCATGATCCCAGGGTCCTGAGATCGAGCCCCGCATCGGGCTTCCTGCCCGGCAGGAAGCCTGCTTCTCCCTCTCCCACTCCCCCTGCTTGTGTTCCCTCTCTCGCTGTGTCTCTCTCTGTCAATAAATAAAATCTTTAAATAAATAAATAAATAAATAAATAGGGGCGCCTGGGTGGCTCAGGTGGTTAAGCAGGTGCCTTCAGCTCAGGTCGTGATCCCAGGGTCCTGGGATTGAATCCTGCATCGGGCTCCCTGCTCAGCTGAGATCCTGCTTCTCCCTTTCCCTCTGCCTGCTGCTCCCCCTGCTTGTGCTCTCTCTCTGTCAAATAAGTAAATGAAATCTTTAAAATAAATAAATAAATAAATAGGACCCACCCGATGTGCCATGATGGAATTTTCATTCTCTTGGATATTGCCCTTAGCATTTCAGGATCAAGGATTAACAAGTAGGGGCAGTTGGGCTCTGGGAAATTTTTTCAGTAAACTGACCTCACAAATGATTGCATTTAGAAACCTCAGTTCCAATTTATTACTTATAATTTACAATTATTTACCTCACCAATGAGCACTCAGATTCTTTGTTTTTGCTACTCAGGTTTCTTCTTTCTTAGCAACAGAATTCCAAATAAATTTTTTTTTTTTTAAGATTTTTATTTATTTGGGTGCCTGAGTGGCTCAGTTGGTTAAGCTTCTGCCTTTGGCTCAGGTCATGATCCCAGGGTCCTGGGATCAAGTCCCACATCAGGCTCCCTGCTTGTCAGGGAGTCTGTGTCTCCCTCTACCCTTCCTCCCTGCATGTGCTCTCTTCTCTCCCTTTCATGCTCTCTCATGTGCTCTCTCTCATATAAATTAAAAAAAAAAGATTTATTTATTTGAGAGAGAGAGCACAAGTAGGCAGAGGAGCAGAGGGAGAGGGAGAAGGAGACTGTCTGTTGAGTGGGGAGTGACGCAGGGCTCAATCCCAGGACCCTGAGATCATGACCTGAGCCGAAGGCAGATGCTTAGCTGACTGAGCCACCTAGGTGCCCCCCAAATAAAAGGTATTAAAGATAATCAAGATTGGTTACTTGCCTGGCTCAATCAGTAGAGCGTGCAACTCTTGATCTCAGGGTTGTGAGTTCAAGTCCCATGTTGGGCATGGAGCCTACTTTAAAAAGTTAAAAATAAATAATAATAATAATCAGGACTACTTAAGGCTTATGTAGGAGCAAAATAGTCCTTAGAGAGTTTTACCAGGTATGCTAGAACCTGGGGAACTTTATCTGCTCCATTATTTGTATGAAAGGCAACAAGAAAACGGCAAGAACACATATAGTAGAGCCCGATCCAAGTTTGAATCCTACTGATGTGATTTACTGTGAGGCCTTGGGCAAGTTACTTATCTTTTCTGACCTTTGATACTTGTAAACTAGGGGATAACAAAGTAAAGTATGTCAAGCCCAGTGTGTGGTTGGCTCTTAGAAAGATTTTATTTTTTATTTTATTTTTTAAATTTAATTTTATCTTTTAGAAAGATTTTCTTTATTTATTTGACAGAGAGCAGGAGAGCACAGGCAGGGGGAGTGGCAGAGGGAGAGGAAGAAGCAGGCTCCTCGCTGAGCAGGGATGTGGGCTCGATCCCAGGACCCTGGGATTATGACCTGAGCCGAAGGCAGTCACTTAACAAACTGAGCCACCCAGATGCCCCTCTTAGAAAGATTTTAATCTGAACTGTAGGATGTTTAAGATGGGTTTCCTCTAGGTGGCTTTCTGAAAGGTGACTACTGTCATTCATTTTTGTTAATTCTTTTACCTTCAACATTTATTTATTTATTTCCTTGTACCTTCAACTTTTAAAATAAGTTTATTTTTCATTTGTGTCCACAAGGGTGTTCTCTTTGGCTACCTGTGTACTGACCATACTCAACTCTTTTTTCTATTTAGGTTCCAGCACCAGAACAAGTTGAAAAGGGTGGTGTGAGCAATATGACAGAAGCCAAGCTAATAGTTTTCCTGACCTCTATTTTTATTAAGGTAATTTAGAATTTAATTTTGATGGATAATAAATATTAAGATGAAGTATAATATAATGTTAGAATGCAAGGAACTTAAGACCTAGCATTAATCCTTGTTCATTAACATGAGAGGACTGAAGCCTGATTGCTTTTGTTCTATTTTCGGAAAATTATCAAAGATGTAATTTTTTATAATGGCATTTTGGGTTTCCACTTAGGGTAATTTTTTGTAACATCAGATAATTCTGATTGTGTCAATATAGGGTTGAATCAGTGTGATTGGGGATTGGAAACTTCAGTGGAAGGGATCGTAGAAAGTGTAATGTATTTCTTTGTGCTTTTTTTCCCCCCTATGGCAGCACTGTTCTAGTGGCATGCAAACCATTATTCTGTCATTAATCTATAGAAATCAAGGGAGCAGTGTCTGAGGAAATTATTAAATCTCAGGAAATATGGATTTAGATTTAGAGCAAATTTAGTAATTGTATTTACTCCTTGCAATAAGACAATCTGTTGTAAACATTAATCAGGCACATTAGGTAAACATGTAATTTAATAAATTTAGTAAAGCTTAAATAACAAAAATCAGGATTTTCATTTTCATTGTGTTTCTTTTCTGTTTAGGCTGGATGTAAACCCTCTGATATTGGTATCATTGCACCCTACAGGCAGCAGTTAAAGATCATCAATGATTTACTGTTCCATTCTTCTATCAGGATGGTCGAAGTTAACACTGTAGACAAATACCAAGGAAGAGACAAAAGTATCATTCTGGTATCTTTTGTTAGAAGTAATAAAGATGGACCTGTGAGTTCATTGTATTTTCTGCTGATTTGTTTGGGACTTTTTTTCTTTTCTTTTTTTTTTAGGTTGTGGTAAAAACCCCACATAATATAAAATTTAAAATCATCACTGTTTTTAAATGTACAATTCAGTGTTGTGCAGCAGCTCTCTGGTACTTTTTCATTTTGCAAAACTGAAGCTCTGTACCCACGAATAACAACCCTCCAGTTCCCTCTCCCTCCAGGCCCTGGCAATCACCATTCTGCTTTCTGTCTTTGAATTTGATTACCATAGTTATCTCATATAAGTGGAATTATACAGTATTTGTTCTTTTGGGGTTTTTGTTTCTTTTTTTAAGATTTTATTTGTTTGAGACAGAGAGAGTGCGCTTGAGCACAAGCGGTGGGGAGGGGCAGAGTGAGAAGGAGAAGCAGGCTCCCCACTGAGCAAGGAGCCTGATGTGGGGGCTGAATCCCAGGATCCCAAGATCATGACCTGAGCCAAAGGCAGACGCTTAACCAACTGAGCCACCTAGGCGCCCCAGTATTTGTCCTTTTGTAATTGGCTTATTTCATATAGCATGGTGTCCTCGAGGTTCATCCATATTGTATTATGTATCAGAATTTTGTTCCTTTTTAAGGCTGAATAATATTCCATTGCATGTATATGGCATATTTTGTTTATTCATCCATCAGTGGACATTTGGTTTGCTTCCACCTTTTGGCTGTTGTGTTAGGGGCATTTTAAGCATAGACTCTTCCTTAGATATACTTTTAATTTTATATATAATTCCAGGTTTTGTGTTTTGCATGTTTACCTCCTTTTCATTCATTTTTCATGATTATGTGATACCTTCATATGGTTATAAAGATACAGTAAGAAGTCTCCTTTCTAACCAGTTCCTCTTCTACTCAGTTCTTACCCTTACAGATAATCACAATTTGGTGTTTTTTATTTAATTCCAGTATCATTAATATACAGTGTTATAATTTCAGGTATAAGATACAGTGATTCAAAAATCCCATACTTTACTCAGTGCTCATCATGATAAATGTACTCTAAATCCCCTTCACCAATTTCACCCCCAGCGCCCCCCCGCCCAACTTCCCTCTGGTAACTGTCAGTTTGTTCTCTATAGTTAAGAGTCCTTTTTTTGGTTTGTCTTTTTTCTTTGTTCATTTGTTTTGTTTCTTAAATTCCATGAGTGAAATTATATGGTATTTGTCTTTCTTTGACTTATTTCACTTAGCATTACACCCTTTAGATCCTTCCATGTTGTGCAAATGGCAAGATTTCATTCTTTTTTATGCTGAGTATTTTTCCATTTTATATATATATCACATCTTCTTTATTCATCTGTGGTTGGACACTTGGGCTGCTTCCATAATTTGGCTATTGTAAATAATGCTACAATAGAGGTGTGTACATCCTTTTGAATTAATGTTTTCGTATTCTTTGGGTAAACACCCAGTAGTGGAATTTCTGGATCATATGGTAGTTCTATTTTTAATTTTTTGAGGAACTCCATTACTGTTTTCCACAGTGGCTGCACCAGTTTGCATTTCCCCAACAATGCATGAGGGGTCCATTTTCTCCACATCTTTGTCAATGCTTGTTTCTTGGGTTTTTGATTTTAGCCATTCTGACAGGTGTGAGGTAGTAGCTCATTATGGGTTTGATTTGCATTTCCTTGATGATTAATTATTTTTTCATGTATGTCTTCTTTGGAGAAATGTCTGTTCATGTCTTCTGCCCATTGTTTAATTGGATTATTTGGGTTTTTTGGTTTTGAGTTGTATACAATTTGTGGGTTTTTTTTTTTTTCCTGGGTAACCTCTAATTCCTTTCCTTTAGGCATATACAAACAGATATGAATCAGTATTCATATTTCCCTTTTTTTTACACAGAAGGTAATATATACGCTCTAATGGACTCTGCTTTTTTCACTTAAATAGCTTGGAGATCTCTCCATGTCAATACACAGATTTCATTGTGTTCTTACAGTTGCATAGTGTACATAGGTGTCATGGTATATTTAACCACTCCCCTGAGTCTAAGGCTATTACAAGTTTTCATTACTGTTACCAATAATGCTACAGTGAGTGGAGATAGATAGCTCCATTTCCTTAAATTATGGCTTGGAAATTGCACCCAAGATAAAATATTTGGAAGTTGGCATTGTGCGCAAGTTTTTCCAACTGTCTAAAGAATTTTAAATGTGTCAATGAATCTTCTTTGGAATATATGCTTAAAGTAGGGAAATAGTTCACAACAAACTGTGTTCTTTGCTAGAACAAACTTAAATGTCTGAGAAAACTCAAATAATTGAAAATTATTTCTTTCAGCTTGGTGAACTCCTGAAAGATTGGCGGCGTCTTAATGTTGCTATAACCAGAGCCAAACATAAACTGATTCTCCTAGGATGTGTGCCCTCACTGAACCGCTATCCTCCTTTGGGGAAGTTACTTGATCATCTAAACTCGGAAAAATTAATATCCTTTTTGTTTTGTATATGGTCACATCTGTGCTATTGTGAATATTTATGTATTTATATAAATTAAAACTTAATGTTTTGTGTTTTCCATGGGCACATTTCAAAGACCTGATTCTACAAAGGAAAAAGAGAAAATAATTCACAGGAACTAATTTTTTTTTTTAAAGATTTTATTTATTTATTTGACAGAGAGAGAGACAGCGAGAGAGGGAACACAAGCAGGGAGAGTGGGAGAGGGAGAATCAGGATTCCCACTGAGCAGAGAGCCCAATGCGGGGCTCCTTCCCAGAACCCTGGGATCATGACCTGAGCCAAAGGCAGAGGGTTAACAACTGAACCACCCAGGCTCCCCTCACAGGAAGTAATTTTAAGCAAAAAGTGAAATAATGAAGGTGATGGAGAAGGATAGTTTGTGAAGTGAGAAAGGAGATGAAAAGGGACTTGGTTTGCTATCCTAGGGCAGGGTACATGTTTCCTAGAACACATCTAGGAAAAGTGGTTACCCCTTTTGGTTCTTCTCACCCTAATTTATAACCCCCCCTTTTTAAAATCTAGGACAAAGCATTAAAATTTTAAAAAAATTGAGAGAATTATAAATTGGAGAATTATTCCTTGTCATAATTGTAGATTATGACTAAAATAAATCATCTTTAAAAATGTTATATGAAGATCTTAGGCTAAGATATATAAACCTTATTGTTTAAGTACATTATTATCCATAGAATGCCATAAAAAATTTTTCAGCAGTCCTGTAAACCAAATTACAAAATGTTAAATAGTGTCATGGATGTTTTTGTGCAATTCCATTTTTTGTGAAGTATACTTTCCTTAATTTATGTACATCATGGATCTTCCATCAGAGGAACACGAAAGTCTTTGTCATGTATTGGGTGATTTTCAAAGAAGATAAAGCACTGTTTTCTTTGATTTCTCATACTGGCATATGAGAGCTCCTCTAAATATTACCTGTTATTTGCAATTTGGATGTGCTATGAAAGCAGTGCCTGGTTAGATTGTGAAGATGACTTTTATCCCAAGGGTATGAAATGGTGTAAATGTACTTTGTTGAGAGTTCCAGTTTTTTGTTTTCTTTATTTATTTTTTTGGTATAGTCTTGTTAAAGTTCTATCATTGTGTAAAATGTAACACACTATTAATTTTTTCAGTTTTTCCAAAACTGAAAAGTCTAAGTTTTGTAGGTACTATCAATGTGTTTTTGTGTGACCTAGAAAGAGTTTGATAAATTTTTACCAGCTTTAGTAATAGATTAACTTTTGGATCTGAGAAACTTTAAGTCTAAAATTTCAATACTGATTTGATTTTGTAGATTTCTGTCATATTTTGTTTATTTAAGAGATTAGGTAAAGAAAATTCATTTGTTTTTTCACTTAAGCACAATCTTGTGATGATGAGAACACAAGTGTGATTCTTTTCTGTGTTTTGTGGTCTGTGATCCAAGGCCATTTTGCTGGGTTTTTCTCCTGACTGTTGCATTTTGGTATAAGGTACATTTTCACTTTAAACCTAGGCTTTTAGGGACTCCTGAGTGGGTCAGTCATTGGGCATCTGCCTTCGGCTCAGGTCATGATCCCAGGGTCCTGGGATCGAGCCCCGCATCGGGCTCCCTGCTCTGCCGGAGGCCTGCTTCTCCCTCTCCCACTCCCTCTGCTTGTGTTCTCTCTTTCGCTGTGTCTCTCTGTCAAATAAATAAATAAAATCTTTAAAAAAATAAAAAATAAACCTAGGCTTTTAAATTATTATAAATTAATTATTTCCAATTAATTTCTGATTCCCCTTTCTTGTTATTTTTAGTATTCAGTATTCTACAGATTTTGATATAAAATGATATGAAAATAATTCTTTTTTTTTTTTAGTTTTTTTAAATTGATGACAAAAAGGTATATCCCTATTTTTTTTTTTAAGATTTTATTTATTTATTTGACAGAGAGAGAGACAGTGAGAGAGGGAACACAAGCAGGGGTAGTGGGAGAGGGAGAAGCAGGCTTCCCACTGAGCCCGGAGCCTGTAACGGGACTTGATCCCAGGACCTTGGGACCAGGACTGGAGCCGAGGCAGATGCTTAACGACTGAGCCACCCAGGTGCCCCAGTATATCCCTATTTTCACCTATTGTTCATATGCCCCATTTGTTTTGAGACACTACTCAGTTGTCTCAATTTTTTTGAATAAAGATATTTTGTAATTCAGAATTACCTCAAAGTGCTTAGTTAAGTATATAGTGACCAATTTTAACCTCAATGTATCCATCTTCGTTTGGGGGGCAGATATCTCTTTCTCTCAAAGTTGTTTTTTCTTTTTTTAAATGAATGTGAAATATGTTAAAATTGTTGTTTCTACCTCATGTTTTTTAAAAATTACTTGCAGTTTTTTATTAAATAAATCATTTTCTATTACGCCTTTGTGTGTCAGTTATTAATCTTGAATAATAAGTTCAGGGTTGTCCAGCATTTTTTCAAGTAGTAAAAAGTCAAATGTTGATAATGTTCTAAAGCTGCATGTAAGTACTATTATAATAGCATAAAAATGAAAATCTTTTTTTTGGCAAGGAAAAAATCTGAAAAGGCTTTTTGGAGAAGGTAACATATTAAAGTCTGGTAAAGACTAGGTAGAATTGCATAAATTGTAATGGAGGAACAGACAAATCTAGATAGAGGGGACAACAAATGGGAAAAGGAAAAGACATGTACAGGGAACAGCAAAAATAATTTAGCATAGTTACAGGAAATATGCAAGGAAGTATGAGAGGCCATGGGTTACAAACCATGGTTCCCAACCTATTACTGGCACATGAAAGCAATTTTAATAGGTTGCAACAAGCTTTGTTTTCAATGGAATAGAGAAAAATATTAGGGTGTATCACATGTAAAAAATACACAAAAGTAGAATAAAATAGTGAACTCCTATATACCCATCACCCATATTCAATAGGTAGAAGATTTTGCTGCAGTTGTTTTCTCAACATCTGTTTTTTTCCTTTGCTGAGATGTTTCAAAGCAAACTCTAGTTATCATTTAATTTCACCGTTATATTTCAGTATGTGATGAGCTTTTAAAAAATTGGTTTTTTTTTAAGATTTTATTTATTCATTCGAGATACAGAGAGAGAGAGCGCATGAGCAGGGGGATAAGCAGGGGGAGATGGAGAAGCAGGCTCCCCGCTGAGCCAGGAGCCAGACATGGGGCTCGATCCCAGGACCCTGGGATCATGACCTGAACCGAAGGCAGATGCTTAACCATCTGAGCCACCCAGGCGCCCCCAAAAATAGTATTTTTGTTACATGATGATACTAGTAAGTTTAAAAACCTAGATTGTTAGCTTTAGTAAATTCAGGGCTCAGAATAGATTAATATTCTACTTTAACCCTGTTCATTTAGTTTAAACATAGGCACTAAATTCCAATTCTGTTCAACATAAGGAGACTGGAGTATCCAGCAAATGTATATTTTGGAATTTAAGAATATCTACCTCAAAGGGAGAATTTATTTATTTGCTTGCTTGCTTTAAATAAAACTGGTTTATTGATGAGTTAAATTTCTTTCCTACTTTTTACCTATGAAGTCACTGGGGGAAAAGCAATCTAGGAAATAAAGCTCTTTTCCTTTGTTCCTGGTTCTATAAAGTAAATATATACTTAATTTTATTTGCTTCTTTAAATGTACGTAAAATACAAATACTTCCTTTTTTACCCATCATTTGGAGAAGAAAAATGAACAAGTCAGTCATATTTCAATGTTTAATAGCAAGATGGAAGGGGTTAGACATGCAATGAATTTTAGACTCCTTGAAACACTAAAAACCTACATTTTGAGATTATGGAAATCGACGCTACTTTTGTATTGGTTCAAATTCTGGTTCTGTCATTTAGTTTTTCTGAAGTCATTTGACCTTTCAGAGGCTAGTTTAATCTGCAAAGTGGAGACAATTCCATCCTCATGGGGTGGTTTTTGAAAATGAAAAGACTTTGGCCTAGGAACTGATATATAATTACATGCTCACTGATACTAGAGGGAATATGGAAATCAGTGGTGAGAGGATAATGGGATAGTTGGCTATACTTGTAGAAAAAATGAAGTTTGATCCTGTTCCACACCATTCACTAAAATCCAGTCTGGGTGCAATAACAGGCCTAAATATGAAAGATATAGCTTGTAACTTTTTTTTTTTAAGATTTTATTTACTGCCCCTGAAACAAATAATATATGTTAAATAAAAAATTTTTTAAAAATTTACTTATTTTTAGAGAGAGAGACCATGAGAGGGGGAGGGCAGAGGGAGAGGGAAAGGGAGAGAATCTCCATAGACTCCCTGCTGAGCGTGGGAGCCCAACAACAGGGTGCTCCATTTCATGACCCTGAGATCATGACCTGAGCCAAAATCAAGAGTCGGACGCTCAACCTACTGAGCCACCCAGGCATCCCGCCCATAAATTTAAAGAAAGGCAGACTTTATTTTCAGTTATTCTATTCTTAATTATATGCTCTAATGACTCTTGGACATTGGCATAAGGATATATATACAACTTTGAAACACCCCAAACACCCCAACCTGGAACTTCTCTTGGACATGGATGATCTTAACAAAAGAAACAAGTAATTTATGGTGTTATTCCATTTGTGAAAAGTTTATAAACAGACAAAAATAAATTACATGGTTTAGGGGCACATCTTGCAAGGCAGAAAACAGAAAAGCAAGGAAACGATTCTCATAAAAGCCAGAATGGTATTTACCTCAAGGGGGATGGTGAGTAGTGGCTAGGGGTAATTCCCAAGGACGATGGCTCCATCCTGTGCTCAGTTTATCTGGTGGTGGTCACCCAGCTGTTCACTTTATAATGATTCTTTAAACTGTATGTAGAGAGCAAGATGGAGTCATTTATGTCAAGCAAGGGCCCATGTCAAGCAATGACGCAAACACTTAAGGGTACTGCATTAATCAGATACCCACACCAAGACCAACACCAGCTGACGGTACCCCAGAATTGATAACAAGCTGAAGCAGAGGAGCTCTGCAGGGGCCTAAGACTGATTAAATCCTTTTTTAAAAAGGGAGGTTTTTGTTTTTGTTTTTGTTTTTTACAGGCCAGCAGGTTTATTCTTTTTAAAATTTTGTTAAATTTTTTTTTAAGATTTTATTTATTTATTTGACAGAGAGAGACACAGCGAGAGATGGAATACAAGCAGGGGGAGTGGGAGAGGGAGAAGCAGGCTCCCCGCTGAGCAGAGAGCCGGATGCGGGGCTCCATCCCAGGACCTGGGGACCAGGACCCAAGCCGAAGGCAGACGCCTAACGACTGAGCCACCCAGGCGCCCCTGATCTGCCCCGAAATTTTGTTAAATTTAAATTAAAAAATTTTTTTATTATGTTCAGTTAGCCAACATATAGTACATCATTAGTTAAAAAGGGAGGTTTTTTTTTTTAGCAAACTGTCATACTCCTCAGACACCCTCTATGTCTAACCGCTTAAAAAAGGCAGCCGCTGGGGCGCCTGGGTGGCTCAGTCGGTTAAGCAGGTCTGCCTTAGGCTTGGGTCATGATCCCTGGATCCTGGGATCGAGCCCTTCCTCCAGCTCCCTGCTCAATGGGGAGCCTGCTTCTCCCTGTCCCTCTGCCTGCCTCTCCCCCTGTTTGTGCGCTCGCTCTTTCTGTCAAATAAAATAAAATATTAAAAAAAATAAAAAGGTAGCTACGGCTGAAGGCTCTGCTTAATTGATTAGAACAGAACTTAATAAGCAGTAAGTGCCTGGAGGTGGCCCTGACAAGACGAGGCCTTATCTCAGCTGGGCACACACAGACTAACCTGTTTGGTTCCTTAACTTCCTACTCCCTGTTATCTTTTGTTGTGTGGCTTGTGTTCTGCTTTGTGTGCCTAGGAAGAAGCCACGTTAATCACATGGTGAAATGTCATTGAGTTTGAAATCCTGAACTTGCTTTATAATTACGTTAACCTTGCCTTGTGACTGAATAAAGCTGACATTGTGGAGAGGAGACTCGTGCGGGCACCTTCATAGCCTGCTCATTACGGTTTGTTTTATACTTTTCTCTCCATGTATCATTATCTCACAGTAAAGAAAATTAAAAAACCAAAAGAGGTAAAGAAACATAAAACTATACTGGCCGAGGTGATGAAGAGAAAAAGAGCCGAAATATCTCGGTCTTTCTAGCTGAGCCACTGTCTTAACAATTGCTAATCTAACTACGTAATAGCTTACTTTCCCCAAACTGATACAGCTTAACCTAGTGTCATCTGACCACGAGGGTTCTTCTTCCTCCCCGAAATGAGAAAAGGCTAACTTTATCTCTACAGGTCTGCCCCTTGATAAGTGCGGCCCTTCCCACTGCCCGTGCATTTACTGGTTTAAATGCCCTGCTTGGGCTGCCTAGTTGCAGCAGAGGTCTGCCCCCTGTTAATTGCTTCGGGTCTTCTAAATTCCTTTGCTCCCCTAAGACCTTGTGAGGCGTGAAGGGAAGCGGTCAGGTGTATCAGATGAACCCCGCCGCCGCGTGGACGAAAACGTTTGCACGTGGCTCGCACCCCTTGGCAAAGCAGCCCCAGCGCCCTGGCGAAGCCCCCGGGGAGAGGTCGGTAGTCCGACCAGGGCCGGGCCTCCGGCTCCGCACACGCGAGGTCTCCTTCACGCTCCTCTTCCTTCTCCTTCCGGTCCGGCTGGACGCGAGGAGGCCCGGCGAGGGCGGGTTTCTCTCCCGCCGGTGGCAGGCCGCGCGGCCCCCCGCCCCACTCGCGGCGCCGCGGGGCCGCCCGGGCGTCCTCCCGCCGCCGGGAGCGCTGTGGGCCGCGGCGGGCCGGGTGGCAGACGCCGTGGCGGCCGCCGCGCGCCTGAAGGGAGCTGCTGGCGGGGCCCAGGGCGTCCCCGCCCGAGACCGCGCCGCCGCCGCCATGGGTAAGGGGAGCGGACCGAGAGCGGACGCCCCGCTCTCCGTCCGAGGCTGAAGGCCGCGGCCGGGCGAGGACTGCTGGTGGTGGGCACCGAGGGCTCGGGCAGCAACTGGAGCCCGAGCCCGAACCCGGGCCTGGGGCTGGGCGGGGGCAGCGGGTGGCTCGGGGGCGCCCGGGGTCGCCATGGCAACGCGCGGCCGCCCCCCGTTCCTTCAGGTCCCCGCCCCGGTTCTAGGGCCTAATGGCCGAGGGCTCGCGGTCCGGCGGCTTCCAAGGAGCGAGGACAGGGCCGCCCGGGGGGCCGCTCCCAGACCGGTGGAACAGTCGGGGATGGGCGATGACTTTTCAGGTTTGGGGGTGGCGGAGGGAAGACGCGTCTCCGGTTTTGGCCTGGGTGCCCGACGCCGAGGGCGGGAGAGGTGCAGCGATGCCGCGCAGGACCCCGGGTGAGCCCTCCGCGGGGGTCCTTGGGCGCCCCGAGCCCTTTGGGCAGCCTTGCTGCGGGGAGGAAGGGAGGCAGAGAGGGGGCTCCAGGCCCGGGCGAGATGCGGGGACTGGCCGTTGGCCTTGTTGGGGCTGCGACCCGCAGGACACATCTGCGAGCCCGGGCGGGGCGCGGCCGGCGTGTAAACGCTCCTGGGGCGAGGAAGCTGCCGGCCCCCAGCACGGACCCGCCTCGGAACAGCTGCAGATGCGCCCTTTGTCTGCTTGTCGCATCGCAAGTCGCGTATCGTAATGGGCACTGGAGGATTGGTACAGATTATGAAACATCAAGTGGCTCCCCCCGCCCCGAAAAAAAGAGGGAATCATACGACGATGCAGATTTGAAGGAATGATGTGTGTGCAGATTTTCTACCAGCTAGCTTGGTCATAGAGATTGTGGCTGTTTGCGTTTTTAGTTGCTTAGGATTCCGTGTCAGTCTTCGCGCTTAGCTATCAGCTCAGAACTCGCATACTAGATAATTGGGAACCCTGGACTTTGTTCAGTGAAGGAAAAACAGACACTTGGTTCACTTGGACTAGTAAATTTGCCAGAGATTATGAAACGTTATACTAAGTGCTTCATTTTTCTGCACTTCATTTTGTCATCTGTTTGCTGAAAATATTCCTGCCAGTCACAGCAATGGTGAGAATATGTGGGAACAGTGGCGAGAATATGCGGGAACATCTGAATTTCTAAGTTAACTAAGGATGGAATTTGTGGGAAAGAAAAAAATAGCTTTTTGTGAATTGAAAGTATCAATTACTAATCAGTTTTTCTTTTTTTTTAAGTGCATCTATTAACTTAGTTTTTGACTGAATCAGCTGTGTGGGCAAGGAACTTAAATGAGAAACAGGACTGCTTTTATTTCCTCTGGGAAAATAAAGGAGTTATGCAATACAGAATTACAGTTGCAATGAGAAAACAAGATGGAAAGAGGTTAAAATGAGTGAAAGAATTGAATGGCTTCTCCTGTATTCCTTTATTTGTCGGTGTGTTTTAACCCATCATGTTTATGGATGATACTGTAATCTTGGAATTGTAACCACCTTTTATTGCCAGTTTATTCTGAACGTTTTTTGCCTTAAGATTCATCCTTGGACCGTGCCTGCTGTCCACCTTTTGCACGAGACTCTTAAATATGTTGTTTATTACTCCAATTTTATCTCCACAAAAAGTAAAAAAAAACAAAAACAAAAACCTCGTTCTCTCTGAAGACGTACCACAAAAGTAAAATAAATACCAGAAAATAACCAAGTTGCAAGATTTTGAGAATAATTCATAAACTTTGTCTGGGGTGGGCATGGTAGTGTTCTGTGGTATGTGTGAGAGAGACATAAAGAGAAGTTACCTAGGGGTGTGGATTAGTTAGGGAGACTAATTTGTCAACCAAGGAAAAACAAACCATTGTTGTTTTTATAGGGGAATGAAAGGGTTTGTGTATTTTTCAATGTCATGTCTTGCAAATGATGTTGGACTCCTTTCTTGTGCTTTCAGCTACAAAAGACCCCACAGCTGTAGAGAGAGCAAACTTGTTAAACATGGCTAAATTGAGTATCAAAGGACTCATTGAATCTGCTCTAAGCTTTGGCCGCACTTTGGATTCTGACTATCCCCCCTTGCAGCAGTTCTTTGTTGTTATGGAACATTGTCTGAAACACGGTCTTAAAGGTATCCTGAGATTTTAAAAAAACTAATTAAGTTTAGAATCCCACTATTTCCGTCTTAAACATCCTTGAAAATGTGATATTTGTTGAGACCATAATTATTGTTGCTTTACATTTAAAATTACTGGGTGGGTTGGCTTGGGGAGAGAATAGCCTACTGCTTTATGTTTTCTAATAAGTTGTCTTCAGAGAATACCTAGTTAGTGTTTCGTAAAAACATTTGATTTTTCATTTTTTCTCAATATAATCTGATTTCTATTTTCTAGGACAGTTAGAGTTATTTAAAAATTTTTAAGCTTAGTGATTCCAATATGAAGTCTTATTACTAGTTTGAGCCCTATTGAACAAATACATTAAAATAATTGTTGAAATATAAACCTCGTTGGCACTGGAACGTATCTAGAAAGACTGTCTTTCAGATTGGATTATTGTAGAAATGTAAGTGCTCCCTGGGAATGATGATAATACTGGATATTTTCTTCTACACAGTTGGCACTGATTTATCATTTCATGTAAAATGTTTATGTTAGATTTAGTTATTTAATATACATTGTATAATAACTGTTTTTTTTTTTAAAGATTTTATTTTTCTGACAGAGACACAGCGAGAGAGGGAACACAAGCAGGGGGAGTGGGAGAGGGAGAGAGAGAAGCAGGCTTCCCGCTGAGCAGGGAGCCCGAAGGAGGGCTCGATCCCAGGACACTGGGATCATGATCTGAGCCGAAGGCAGACACTTAACGACTGAGCCACCCAGGCGCCCCTATAATAACTGTTCTTTTACTTATTGTAAAAACAGTTGTTGTTAGTTTTGGTGTCTACTTCCTTTGATCAGCTGTGTGGAGGGCTATGTAAGAGTTTATTTTATTTTAAAGATTTTATTTAATTATTTGAGAGAGAGAGAGAGAGAGAGCCCAAGAGGGGGTAGGGTCAGAGGGAGAAGCAGACTCCCTGCTGAGCAGGGAGCCCGAGTAGGACTGGGACTCCGGGATCATGACCTGAGCTGAAGGCAGTCGCTTAACCAACTGAGCCACCCAGGCGCCCCTATGTAAGAGTTTATACTAAAGTGACTGTTCTAAAGCTAAAAGAAGCTTGGTTCCTTGTGGGTATACTAGGAACATGGGTAAGTTGGGAAGGCCCAGAAGTTCTGACTAAGGTACATGAAAGTGGGAGTAAATGTAAACAGCACAAAACATAAACATGGTTTTAATAAAATGTACTTCAAATTTTAATAAAAGGTACTGCCAAAGGAGCCTTGGCATCAAAGTTTGAGAAACCCTATGTGATGTTATTAAAGTACTCTTCTTTTTTTTAAATTAAAATTTTTTATTGAGATATAATTAACATATTAGTTTCAGGTACACAACATAATGATTTGATATTTTTATGTATTGCAAAATGATCAGCACAATAAGTCTAGTTGATATCCATCACTGTACATAGTTAAAAATTTTTTTCTTATGAACTTTTAAGATTTACTCTCCTAGCAACTTTCAGATATACAACAGTATTATTAACTGTAGTCCTCATGCTGTACATTACATCCTTATGACTTATTTATTTGATATCTGGAAGTTTATACCCTTTGACCGCCTTTACCCATTTCCTCTTGCCCGCACCCTCTGCCAGTCATCAGTCTGTTCTCTGTATTTGCGTCTGGGTTTTGTTTTGTTTTTATTTTTATTTTTATTTTTATTTTTTTTAAGATTTTATTTATTTGACGGAGAGATACATAGAGAGGGAACACAAGCAGTGGGAGAGGGAGAAGCAGGCTTCCCGCCGGGCAGGAAGCCCTATGTGGGGCTCGATCCCAGGACCCTGGGATCATGACCTGAGCTGAAGGCAAAGGCTAACTGGAGCCACCCAGGCACCCCTTGTTTTGTGTTTTTAGATTCCACTATTTCTTTGAAGACAAAGTAATTTTTAAAAAATTATATAATAGTGAAATCTACTCTCTTTGTACATGAATCAAACAACATAGAAGCACCTAGAGCAAAAACCATTTCCTTCATTCTCTTCCATTCATTTCCCTAAAGGGAATCCTTGTCATTCTTCTCTTTTCCATTTTTTTTTCTTTTACTCAGCATAGAATTATGCTATAAGTATTATTATTCTGTGACTTTGTTTAAAATTGATATGGTTTGGAGGTTTTTCCATTTATATAGAGGCTTTATCACATTTTTAATGACTGTAAAATTTCATAGTATATGTATACCAAAACTTACTTAACTGCCCTCCTCTTAATGTACCCTTAGGTTGTTTCCAGTTAAACACATTAAAATTGTGCTGTTTGTATACTTGTTCTTTAGGATAGGATTCTTAGGAGTAGAATTACTGGGTCAAAGGATATAGGCAACTGGCCTCTATGAAGGCTTCATGGATTTATCAAACATCAGTGGATGTTAGTGTTTGTTTCCCCACATTTTTGCCTGCTCTTGATATTATCAGTTTCTGCTTCTTTCAGTACACCAGGAACTCACCAGTCTGATCTAACAACCTTAAGGGTTTTCTGGTTTTAGTTTTAGTTTTGTTTTTTAATTTTTAAAAACATTTAGGGGTGCCTGGGTGGCTCAGTCATTAAACATCTGCCTTTGGCTCAGGTCATGATCCCAGGGTCCTGGGATCGAGCCTCGCGTTGGGCTCCCTGCTCTGCGGGAGGCCTGCTTCTCCCTCTCCCACTCCCCCTGCTTGTGTTCCCTCTCTCGCTGCGTCTCTCTGTCAAATAAATAAATTAAAACACACACACACACACACACATTTAAACATTTTTTTAAATTTTAATAACACCTTGAGTTTTAGTTTGCTTTTTGAAAAACTTTTTATCTTTGTTTTCCCTTAGGCTGCAGAAATGGAATTTGCTAAATGATGGCCAAACAGTTAAATTTTAAGCTCTTCCCTGAGTTTAAAATTCCTTTGCTTGACAAAATATCATAAGGCATGTCCTAACAGTCATATCATAGGCTTGTCTTGATGAATCATTATGAAGCTCCTTTGTGCTGATTTTTTTATCCCCCAAGGAAAAATTGCCTATCTTGGTGATTGTCCTTGGGTGGTGCGTATGATAGGCGCCCTTGATCTGCAGGAGATCTGGTCAGGATTAAGAAAGAAATGTATAGTGATTTCATGGTTTTCTATCACCTGATTCTCAGTATAAAATAAGTCACAATTTTTCATGTTAAGAGTAAAATAACTTTTTGTCCTTGGTTTATTTAATAAACTGATAAAGATCAACCTGCTAGGGCTGTCAGCCTTTTTATTTTGGTACTGGTAAAGAATAAGGCCAGTTGTTTTTTTACTTTAATTACCTGCCTGCATATTTCTGATAAGGAAGAATGGCCAAGCTGCATATTTTCTTTCCTTTTTTTTTTTCTCCATTTTTTTTTTTTTTTTTACAGATTTTATTTATTTATTTGAGAGAGAGAATGAGAGAGAGAGAGAGCAGGAGAGAGGGGAGGGTCAGAGGGAGAAGCAGACTCCCTGCCGAGCAGGGAGCCCGATGCGGGACTCGATCCTGGGACTCCAGGATCATGACCTGAGCCGAAGGCAGTCGCTTAACCAACTGAGCCACCCAGGCGCCCACTTTTTTTTTTTTTTTTAAAGATTTTATTTATTTATTTGACAGAGAGATAGAACAAGTAGGCAGAGAGGCAGGGAGAGGGAGAAGCAGGCTCCCCGCCGAGCAGGGAGCCCGATGCGGGGCTTGATCCCGGGGACCCTGGAATCATAACCTGAGCCGAAGGCAGCTGCTTAACCAACTGAGCCACCCAGGTGCCCCATTTTTTTTGCATATTTCTGATAAGGAAAAATATCAGGATCCTGATGAACAGGTTCCTGATCCACAGGACTGTGTAGTGATAAGAGCGGAAGGTCTTTGAATAACTGTATTTTAAGTTAGAAATGTTGAAACTAAATAAAAGGAAGTTATGACAATTTTATATGTTGAAGTTGTATGCATTATATATGCTTTTTTTTTTTCTCAGTAAGAAAATCATTTTTGAGTTATAACAAAACTATCTGGGGCCCCTTGGAACTGGTGGAGAAGCTGTACCCAGAAGCAGAGGAAATAGGAGCCAGTGTCCGGGATTTGCCTGGTCTTAAGTAAGTAATCTTATTGTTCATTTCTTTTTTTTTTTTTAAAGATTTTTTTTTTTTAATTTATTTATTTGAGAGAGAATGAGAGAGAGAAAGCACATGAGAGGGGGGAGGGTCAGAGGGAGAGGCAGACTCCCTGCCGAGCAGGGAGCCCAATGCAGGACTCGATCCAGGGACTCCAGGATCATGACCTGAGCTGAAGGCAGTCGCCCAACCGACTGAGCCACCCAGGCGCCCTTATTGTTCATTTCTAACTGCAGAGATATATTTACTGTTCCTTGAAAGTACTTCACACTCTATTATCTTCTCTCAGCCTTAAATAGCCTTATTCCATTCTCTCCTAATAAAATTCTGTTCTTTCTTTATAGCTCAGTTCAAATTTCATTTCCTTTATGAAATTTCTCTTAGTCCCTTCAGTAGGAATTAACTGCTTTTTCTTCTATACCCTATCACTATATTCACTCCTTTATTATATCACTTTGATTCTACATTGTATTGCAGGAAACAGCAGGTCCCTTTAAGATAGGATGTATCAATTATGCATTTGTTTCCTGAGTGTTAAGCTAGTTTGCAGTAGTAAGCTAGTTGGCAGCCAATAACTATTTGTTGAAGACTAATTTATTTTTATTTATTTACTTTTTAAAAAATTTTATTTATTTGACAGAGACGCAGCGAGAGAGGGAACACAAGCATGGGGAGTGGGAGAGGGAGAAGCAGGCTTCCCACTGAGCAGGGAGCCCGATGCGGGGCTCGCTCGATTCCAGGACCCTGGGATCCTGGGATCATGGCCTGAGCCGAAGGCAGATGCTTAATGACTGAGCCACCCAGGCGCCCCTGAAGATTGATTTAGACCAAATCCAGGGCAAAGGCTCAGGAGATTAGAATTCTCAGATAAGCCATTTATATATATGGGGCTTGTGCAAATTCCTTTTCTTTCTCTAAAAATTGGGACCTATAGTGTCACCTGCCCATTTCACTAGACAAATATATATATAATGTAAAAACTGAATAAAGGCATAAAGGTGTTGTTAAGGCTAAATTCTTACGCTTTCCTTTAGTTTATCTTAATTCTTGTGAATGAGATAATCTTTTTTTCTTAGCATTTTCTGTCAGATTACCAGTTTGCTTTCTCTTAGCTTTATAATTGAGGGTTTTACAGTTGTTTTTTTTAAGATTTTTTATTTTTGCGAGAGAGAGAGAGAGAGAGAGCTTGCAAGAGAGGGCGCGAGAGAGCGCAAGCACGCAGGAGCAGGGGGAGGGGCAGAGGGGGAAGCTGACTCCCGCTGAGCAGGGAGCCTGATGTGGTACTGGATCCCAGGACCGTGGGATCATGACCTGAGCTGAAGGCAGACGCTTAACTGAGCCACCCAGGCACCTGAGGGTTTTACATGTTGTAGGGAATATGGTAGTGTTTTCTGGCTGATAACACAACATCCAAATATTTCTAGGTTGTATTTAATTGAATGATAAAAGTAAATGGCTACTATTTATTAAGTACTGTCTCAGGGTAATAAAATAATTGGTTTACATGAATTATCTCATTTAGTCCTTACATCAGTCTTAGAGGGTAGAGATTATTACAATAATTGCATAGATGTTAAAAATA
Organism: Mirounga leonina; assembly: GCF_011800145.1. Classification (NCBI taxonomy): domain Eukaryota; kingdom Metazoa; phylum Chordata; class Mammalia; order Carnivora; family Phocidae; genus Mirounga; species Mirounga leonina. The sequence continues at coordinate 4,050,388 of NW_023270232.1, read as the reverse complement.
AAGGTCAGAGGAGTTAACAGTTAAAAAGTGGCAGAGCCAGGATTCAAACCCAGTTTTTAAATTTTATTTTATTTATTATTATTTTTGTAAGTAATCTCTCTGCCCAGTGTGGGGCTTAAGCTCATGACGCTGAGATCAAGAATTGCATGCTTGACTGAGTGAGCCAACCAGATGTCCCTCAAACCTAGTTTTTAGAGTGAAATAGCAAGGGAATCATAACTCTCAAAAAGAGAGTAGAGCATGTGACTCTTTATCTCTGAGTTGTGAGTTCAGGCCCCATGTTGGGTATAGAGAATACTTTAAAAATAAAATCTTAAAAAAAAAGAAATAAGATTTGGTCATTTTAATATGAAAATATATGTTCAAATTGTTTTTAAAAAGCCTAACTCTTCAAAAGTAAAAAATGTTTTCTGAACAATGGTATTCATTCAACTGCTAAACCATAAGAAGCTCATTAGCTGTTAGTAGTGAAGATTAACTTACCTCCCACACTACATGCCAAAACATTCTTTGTATAAGAAAACATAAAAGTGTGAATGATAATCTTTCTCTTTGAAAAACCATACATATTCTGTAAAAGTTGCTTTTACTTTTACTAAATGATCAAACTTGGATAAGAGGTAGGAGATTGAATTTTTTAAGGACAACCTCCTAGAGAAACATTTGAAAAATAACAAGCAGCCTGGTGATTTCTCTCTTTTTGATTACCAGCTTGGTGCCCTCCTAGCTTTGTTAGGATTTTTTTTTTTTAATTTGTTAGGATTTTTAAAATTCAGATATCATGTCAGTTACTTTTTGAAGGCATTATATTGCTTTATTTGATGCATTTTGCATATCCATTTTTAAGACTGATGAATCACAGACTTGTACCTCTGAAACAAATAATACATTATATTTTTAAAAAAAAAAGTAGGGAAAAATGAAGGGGGGAAATCGGAGGGGACACGAACCATGAGAGACTATGGACCCTGAGAAACAAACTGAGGGTTCTAGAGGGGAGGGGGGTGGGGGGATGGATTAGCCTGGTGATGGGTATTAAAGAGGGCACGTATTGAATGGAGCACTGGGTGTTATACTCAAACAATGAATCATGGAACACTACATCAAAAACTAATGATGTAATGTATGGTGATTAACATAATAAAATAAAATAAAATGTTTTTTAAAAATCTTAAGAAAAAAAAAAGTAACCTCCATACCCAGTGTGGGTCTTGAACTCACAACCTGCAGATTAAAAATCACATGCTCTACTGACTAAGCCAGCCAGGTGCACCTTACATATTTATCTTTAGACAGTTAAGCCCATTCGGTCAAAATATTTCTTGTAGAGATAATCCTCAGTATTTAGAGCATCATCTCTTCCAAGGCATAAAATGGTACCTAGATGTCCTGTAGGTGCAGGTTTACCTTAGATACTTAAATAGCTCCCAGGGGGGCGCCTGGGTGGCTCAGTTGGTTAAGCGACTGCCTTCGGCTCAGGTCGTGATCCTGGAGTCCCAGGATCGAGTCCCGCATCTGGCTCCCTGCTCAGCAGGGAGTCTGCTTCTCCCTCTGACCCTCCTCCCTTTCATGCTCTCTGTCTCTCATTCTCTCTCTCGCAAATGAATAAAATCTTAAAAAAAAAAAAAAATAGCTCCCAGGGATTGGTTTGCATGTTCAAAGAGCTGGCTTAAAAAACTAGAAACAAACAAAAAAACCCAAAACACCTCTAGAAACAGACAAAACCATGATAAATTGCAGTTTTCCTTTATTAATATGAACCTTGACAGCAATAGAATATGTAGTCTATTATAATATATGGACTGAGACTGTCTTCTGACCAGTTGGTTTTGCTTTTTAGGACCCCCCTGGGTCGTGCAAGAGCGTGGCTTCGATTAGCCCTCATGCAAAAAAAAATGGCTGATTACCTGCGTTGCTTAATTATTCAGAGGGATCTCTTAAGGTTAGTACCATTAAGTCATGTTCATTTCCATTTTTGAAATTTCATTTATATCCTGTTTTCCAAAAAGAATTAAAGATGTAGTACAAAAGGATACATAAAATACAATAAGATGGCATTAAAAAAAAGAAGAGCAACATGAGAGAGAAAATCATGTAGGGACATAACATGGATCAGGAACTAGCCTAAAAACTGAATACCATAAGCTTTGTATTGACCAATAAGAGGAAAATTTATTTATATGTTATATTTCTAAGCTAGTTTTATTTTTTTTCTAAATTACAGTTAATTCTACAAATAAAAGTCTGTATTGGGATTGGGAGCTTTAATCTGACAAATTTCTTTTTATTTTTTATTTATTTTAGAGAGGAAGATGGTGGGTGGTGCAGAGGGAGAGAGAGAGAGAACCCCAAGCAGATTCCCTTCCCAGGGCGGAGCCCACTTGGGGCTCAATCTCACAACCCTGAGATCAAAGTCAAAATCAGCAGTCTGACACTTAACCAACTGAGCCACACAGGCACCCCAACAGGTTTAGATCCTGAATGTCTAAACTGTTGCTTTGGCCGTATTGTGGGCACTTTTTAAATTGTCAATTGAAGGCCAGTGAGTGCTGGCAATTAAGTGGTATAGTGAAGATGACTGGAAAACATTAACTTGTTATTGTTAGTTGACATTGTGCTGAGGTTGATGGGAAGTCGAGCTTATAAATAGCCTGGTCTATGCACTGACTTTGAAATCTGCTCAATTTCAGGAATACATCTTATCATTCAGACCATTCATTGTTTACCTTTGAAGCTTTTTATTTAACAGAGAATGGATTCATCCTTTTAAAAAATGTAATACTGAACATAGCTGTGATAACACCCCCACTGAAACTTTTGTTTTCAGTATTAACTTCTTGAATAAATTGCCTTCATGTAGTAAATATATAAATAAGTAAATAATAGAAGGCCAGATGTTAAAGACAGACTTTCAGAGTATGGTAATCAGTTGTTAGAGGGGGTGACCCATAGCAGTCCCTCTGTTTGCCCTTGTTCTCTTGGAGTGCCTGTCTGATATTCTGGAGAATCTGGTCATTTTTGGTAGTACTTATGACTCTGGTCATACATCTTGGTTTTCCCATTTGTTAAATGAGAATGACTGTACTTTAAGCACCAGTAATTTCTCAATAATATTGTGAAGGTCAATTAAAGTGATTAAATAGTACATGGAACTTCTTGAGGAAGGCATGAGACAGTGATAATTAGTTCTATGAATACATAATTGTCAAGTCTTAGTTTTTAGACTGTCCTGTTTCTTTCACAGATCTCGTTTGAACATTTTTTAGGATATAGATGTCCTACCATCCTTAGTTGATGATTATTAAGAACACTTGCAATATACATATCAAATACACTGATTTGAACATGGGCTTTGGAAATGTTTCATATGTTCATTCCCTACCTTAGTCTTCATCCCAAGATTCTTAATAAATCCTAGAATTAAAAAGTCAACTCTAATAAAAAGTATTGTAATCAAATCAGTAACAGTCAGTATGTCTTCTGAGAGTCCCAGACATTCCAGGCCTCAGTGATGCCTCTTTTTCTTTTGATCTATATCTCTTTGCTTCTCTTTTCTTTCTCTCAAAATTCCTTTTCCTCTTTCATCTCTTTCAGCCCCATTCTTTTACCTTGTTTACATGGACATTAACATTTCAAAATGTTTAAGTTATTCACATATAGAAAGGCTAATTTGAAGAGACCAAATTTGTATGGGCTCCATGTTTATATTATGGGGCTGAGATTTTAAAATTTAGTGTTTGAAGTAAATTTGTGTTTTAAGGTTTTTATTTTAATTTCCACAGTGAATTTTATGAGTATCATGCACTAATGATGGAAGAAGAAGGAGCAGTAATTGTTGGGCTGCTGGTTGGCCTGAATGTGATAGATGCTAACCTGTGTGTAAAGGGAGAAGATTTAGACTCACAAGTAAGTGAAAGTGACTTGTACCAAATGCAGAGTGTTTTTAGTTTGTGCTGTTCCTCTTGGATCCAGTTGTAAACAGTACTGTTAAACACTAAAGAAAAATTAAGAATGAATTTCAGTTGCATGTTAACTGTACTTCTAATATTTCTCCCCTTTAACTAAAAATAACATGATTTACTTTAGGTTGGAGTGATTGATTTTTCCATGTATTTAAAGAATGAAGAAGATATTGGAAATAAAGAAAGGTATGATTTTCATAAGTTATTTCACATGTATTTTTTTTTTTAAAGATTTTATTTAGGGCGCCTGGGTGGCTCAGATGGTTAAGCGTCTGCCTTCGGCTCAGGTCATGATCCCAGGGTCCTGGGATCGAGTCCCACATCGGGCTCCCGGCTCAGCAGGGAGCCTGCTTCTCCCTCTGACCCTCTCCCCTCTCATGCTGTTTCTCTCTCGCTCGCTCTCTAAAAAATAAATAAAATCTTTAAAAAAAAAAAAAAAAAAGATTTTATTTATTTATTCGACAGAGAGAGACAGAGGGAGAGAGGGAACACAAGCAGGGGGAGTGGGAGAGGGAGAAGCAGGCTTCCCACCGAGCAGGGAGCCCGATGGGGGGCTCGATCCCAGGACCCTGGGATCATGACCCGAGCTGAAGGCAGCTGCCTAACCGACTGAGCCATCCAGGCGCCCCGCACATGTTGTATTTTTTATGTAGCTCTTTACAAATCACCATGAGGTCCATCTATTGATAATGTAGCTTTTTTTTTTTTTTAACAATGTAGTTTTTATTTCCTTATTTTGTGTGTAGTTCCTGCTTTGTTTCATTTAGCTTCCATATACAAGTTTTACAAAGCAGAAATCACATAGAAGGAGGTGGCGTTAGTCTGAAGTATGGCTTTTGGTCACACTTGTAGTTCCTGAGGCCCATTTTAATTGCTGGTTTTTTTGCTGTAAAAGAGATGAAAGCTTATTATTCACAAGCTTACAAATGCTAGTTTATTCCAAGATCTGTGTTTAAATTTAAAATATACTTACTCCAAATAAGAGAAAGAAAGGATAATTATGTAGCATAATAGAGGTGCTAATTATTGCTACAGTGGCAATCATATCACAAATGTATCACATTAACATATACACCTTAAATGTATAGTTATATGTCAAATGTATTTTATTTTATTTTTTTAAAGATTTTATTTATTTATTTGACAGAGACAGGGAGAGAGGGAACACAAGCAGGGGGAGTGGGGGAGGGAGAAGCAGGCTTCCCGCTGAGCAGGAACCCAATGCGGGGCTCGATCCCAGGACCCTGGGATCATGACCTGAGCCGAAGGCAGACGCTTAACAACTGAGCCACCCAGGCGCCCCTGTCAAATGTATTTTAATTAAAAAACATACTGATGCAAAAGAGTTCTTAAATATACTTTTTAATGGTATTGTTAAATAGATTACTTGCTAATACTAGACTTAACAAAGGTTATAATTAGTACACAGCCTACTGCTACATTATTATAAAGATTCTTGAATTTTATTTAAAGGCAAGATAATGTTTTTTGCCATTATGGTTTTATAACAATTTTAGGCGACGTAGACATTTTTTTGGTCCTTCAGTAAATACCTTTCCAACTGACACAAAGCTGCTTTTCCCCCTCTTTAGGAATGTTCAAATTGCTGCCATATTAGACCAGAAGAATTATGTTGAAGAATTAAATAGACAACTGAAGTAAGTATTATGGATACTTGGATATTTGTGACTATTGTCGTAGAGGTTTTTTACACCCTTTTCAGGTCCACTTTACCCTATTCCTTCCTACTAAACATCTTTTTTTTTTTTTAATTTTATTTATTTATTTGAGACAGAGAGAATGAGAGAGATAGAGCACACGAGAGGGGGGAGGGTCAGAGGGAGAAGCAGGCTCCCTGCCGACCAGGGAGCCCGATGCGGGACTTGATCCCGGGACTCCAGGATCATGACCTGAGCCGAAAGCAGTCGCTCAACCAACTGAGCCACCCAGGTGCCCCCTACTAAACATCTTTGAGAAAGGGTTGAGGGAGTAGAGAATAGAAATTAAGAATACAGAGAATTATTGGAGCTAATTCATTTTCAAAAATGAGAGTCAGATTTTTTTTTTTTTAAGATTTTATTTATTTATTTGAGAGAGAGTGAGATTAGAGCACAAGCAGGGGGAACAGCAGAAGGAGAAGCACACTCCCCGCTGAGCAGGGAGCCCGATGCAGGGCTTGATCTCAGGATCCTTGGATCATAACTTGGGACAAAGGCAGCCGCTTAACTGACTGACCCACCCAGGCTTTCCAAGAGTCAGATTTTCAGATAGAACATTTGGAGAATTTAAAAATAGAACTTCTGGGGAGGGGTCAAAAAAATAAAGACAGAATTTCAAACTTATCCCTGTATCCTTGAGAAGAAAAGGCTAGATAGGGTGGAAGTTTATATCATTTTTATGGTTCACAAATTCATTTTTCCTACTTCAAAGAGCTTCATGTGTAAATGTGGCTGTCGCCTCCCATGGTGGGAGTTTTTCCTTATATTTTATTTCCTTATATATGTCACCTGGGCATTGAAGCTGTCAGTGAATACTTGTAAGAATTTCTGAGATCAATATGTAAAATAGTATAGTGCAGTTCTGACTAATAGAAATAAAATGTGAGTCATATAGATAATTTAAAATTTTTAGTAACCACATTAAAAAGGTAAAAAACATGAAATTAATTAAAAATATATTTTATGGGAGCGTGGGTGGCTCAGTTGGTTAAGCGACTGCCTTTGGCTCAGGTCATGGTCCTGGGATCCTGGGATCGAGTCCCACATCAGGCTCCCGGCTCAGCGGGGAGCCTGCTTCTCCCTCTGGCCCTATCCCCTCTCATGCTGTTTCTTTCTCTCTCTCAAATAAATAAATAAATAAAATCTTTAAAAAATATATATATATTTTATTCAACCCAGTATACCCAAAATATTATTTCAATATGTAATCAATATAACAATTATTCATGAGGTATTTTATATTCTTTCTTTGTATTGTCTTCACAAGCCAATGTGTATTTTACAGTTATAGTACATTTTAGTTTGGACTAGATAGCACAGGTAAAGTGAATAATATTTGCTACATAGTTAGAAATGGAGACTGTTCCCATTAATTAAAATGAATAATTAGCAAAAATGACTGTCTCTGGGTGATGAAATTATGGATAATTTCTATTTTATTCTTTATACTTTTCTGATTTTCTAAGTTTCGTTCAGTAGTCAGAAAATAAAATTAAACATTTTCCCATTTTAGAAAGATAAGAAGCTGTAACTCTTGCTTTCTCTGAAGTTGGAGAGATAGGAAATATCTTGTATCATTATCTTTTTTTTAATCACAGTTTTAATAAAAGATGTCATAGGAAATATATGTGTATGTATGTGTGTTTTCTAATTTGTAATTCTGAGATTATATTTCTAAATGCAACTTTGTATTGCTTATTTACTTACTCTTAAAGCTTTATTCACTTTTGGCAACAGGTAATATATTCACATAGTTTGGGGCGCCTGTTGGCTCAGTTGGTTGAGCGACTGCCTTCAGCTCAGGTCACAATCCTAGGGTCCTAGGATCGAGCCCTGCATCCCCTGCATTGGGCTCCCTGCTTGGCGGGGAGTCTGTTTCTTCCTCTTCCTCTGCCCTGCTCGTGCTTGCTCTCTCTCAAATAAATAAATAAAATCTTTAAAAAATATATATATAGTCACATAGTTTAAACTTCAAAAGGAACATGAACAAAAAGCCTCCCTCCTCCTTGATACCCAATCACCTGGTTTCCCTCTTTGGGACTAATTAATAGGCTCTCGTGTATGCCTCCAGAGATACTTTATACAAATAAGAATATGCATATATTTTCTTAAAGTTCCCTTCCCCTCAGTTTTTTTACACGTAAAGTAGCATAATTTTTACACTATTCTGTAGTTCACTGTTTTTACTCAACAGTTTATCTTAGAGTCTGTTCCATTTGGTTCAAGGAGTTTTCTCATTCTCTTTGAAATTGTGTTTTAAATCATTTACAGCAGTGCTAGTGCCTTAGTTTTGTACATTTTACGGTTTTAAAAAGGTTTCATTGTTTTTCCAGTTAGAATGTTTTTGTATATTTAGAGTACTTAAAAAAATATAGAAAACAGATAAAGAAAAAAATAGAACTCACATATTATCCCTCATTCAAAGAAAACTATTGAGGGTTTATTTTCAAAAGTGCTTTTTTGATTAATATTTTATTGATTCTTACATAAAGGTAGGACAGATATTATTATCTGATTTTTTTTTTTTTAAGATTTTATTTATTCATTTGAGACACAGAGATAGAGAGAGAGAGAGAAAGCATGAGCAGGGAGAGAGGCAGAGGGAGAGGGAGAAGCAGGCTCCCCGCTGAGCCAGGAGCCCGATGCGGGGCTCGATCCCAGGACCCTGGGATCATGACCTGAGCCGAAGGCAGATGCCCAACCATCTGAGCCACCCAGGCGCCCCTATTATCTGATTTATAGGTAAAGAAACTGGAGCTCAGAAAGGTTTTACAGCTTTCAAGGTGACACAGAAAGTAGAAAAGCAGGGACTCTAACTTTGGTCCTCTGTCTCTTAGTCCCACACCTGTTAAGGTCTCACCATCCGGATACCCTGTTGCTGTTTGTGAAAAACTCAAGTTGTTTCCCTAAGAATGATAATATTTAAAAATGATTTAATATGAATGAAAAAAGATTTGTTTCACTAGTTAAAATGCCAATATTTATTTCTGAGGCTGGTATAAAATTTGTTTAAATCTATGATAGGTTTTATTGTGATGTAAACAGCATATTATGTTATTAAAGCTTGAGGTGGTAGAAACAAGGTCTTGAAAAACAAACTAAATAAAATGTACAATAATGTCCAGTCTCGGAGATGCCAAGGGAAGTGTGTGCATTTTTGATAACTGTGTACTTCTGGTGACTGTACAGTTTGAAATACGATTTTTTATCAAGATTTATAAAAATGCAGGAAAAAAATGTACAGTAATGTCCAATCTTGATCAATTTAAACAAAAATACAAAAAAACCAAGTTCATTCGGCTTAACCTGACTTTTAGCTATATCCTTGAAAGTCAGGGTGTTTGCTTAGCTGCTGGCTGTCCGGGTACCTGATGTGAATTTCATATTCACATTTCCCAAACTATGGGTGACTTTAGAGGTCTTTAAGTGATTATGAAAGTGGAGAGTGGAAACAGAATGGGCTTGTGTTGAAGACTGCTGTAAATGCTTATTAAGCCATTTAATTATAAAGTGGATGTTTAAAGTTCATCCTTTAAAAGTTAATTTTTAATTTTAATAATACTTGGTAGTCTTTGTGTGGAATTCATTCCTAAGTATTAAAATGTAAATGTAAGAAAGACTCTAAGAAGACAGCAAAAAATAATGAGCAGCATAAAGTGGAATTTTAATAGAAACGAGTTTTTTGCTCCAGTCTTTATTGCTTTCCTAGCCAAATCTGGTTATCCAACTTAATGAAATTTCCCACACTCACAAATTCAGGATAGTCGGTGCATGTTAGTTAACATGGTAAGTCCAGGATAACATACCTTTTCTTACTTTTGTGAATTTGTGTGATTTGAATGAGTTTTTTCTTTATTAATTTCAGCAGCACAGTCAGCAGTCTCCATTCAAGAGTTGACTCATTAGAAAAGTCAAATACTAAGCTGATTGAAGAGGTATTGTAACCCAGCCATGGATAGTTGTCTTACACGGACTGAGTATTTTTGATCCTTTTCCATTTTAAGTATGAATACACTAAGTGTGCATGTGCGTGGGTGCACATTTTCATCCTTATGATGGAATATTTGCAATATAGTTATAATTGATGATTATAAGTTCTAGAGAAACCACATTTTCTCAGGTAAATTCTCTGGTAAATCTGTGAGTTGTTTGAGATACTCCTAGAAATGAGCCCCAAAGATGACACTTATACAAGCCCTTCTATGAATAAGCTGTGATTCTCTTTAAAATCTGGATGACCTCTATTTAGTGAATCACCTATAGGTAGAAATTCCCATTAAAATGATACTGTTTGTCTTGTTCCACTATTCAGATTACTTTTCTTTACAAGCACCACTACCTGCTCATGGCCACCCTTTCTCCACCCAACCAAGTATAAACCTCATCCCGTGTGCTTTGGTTTCCTGCGTTGTCAGAGCGCCTATCTGGTGGTCCCAGACTGGAAATTTATCTCTGCTCTCTTTTTAATACTATTTGTAAAGTTGCTTTAGATAAGTTTTTTTTTTTTTTTAATCCACAGAGTTACTGCTTTCTATTTTCAGAATTATTTAGGCTAGAGGAAGAAATCTGTCATGAGTGCTCTGAACCCTACTTCCTGTGTTAATTAAAATTCTTAATTCTTTTAGAACTGGCCTAATTTTTCCAAACCAGGGAGCACATGATTACTTGCATAACTGCAAATGTATCTTTATTTTGATAGTTTGGGACCGCTTGATAGTGTTCTCTTTTGTTTCGTTTTTTAATTATGGTAAGTGTATTCTTTAATCCCCATCACCTATTTCATCCATCCCACCACCCATCTCCCCTCTGGTAACCATCAGTTTGTTCTCTATAGTTAAGAGTCTGTTTCTTGGTCTCTCTCTCTCTCTCTTTTTTTGACTTCGCTCATGTGTTTCTTAAATTCCACATATGAGTGAGATCATACAGTATTTGTCTTTCTCTGACTTATTTTGCTTAGCATTAAACTCTGTAGCTCTATCCATGTTGTTGCAAATGGCAAGATTTCATTCTTTTTAATGGCTGAATAACATTCCATCCACTCACTACATCTTCTTTATCCATTCATCTATCAGTGAACACTTGGGCCACTTCCATAGTTTGGCTATTGTAAACAATGCTGCAGTGAACAGGGATGCATGTATCTCTTTGAATTAGTGTTTTTGTATTCTGGGGGTAATACCCAGTAGTGCAATTACTGGATTGTAGGGTAGTTCTATTTTTAATTTTTTGAGGAAACTCTATACTGTTTTCCACAGTGACTGCACCAGTTTCTATTTCCACCAATAGTGCACCGAGGGTCCCTTTTTTTTCCCCCACATCCTTGCCAACACCTGTTGTTTCTTGTGTTTCTGATTTTAGCCATTCTGACAGGTAGTCTTTCATTGTAGTTTTAACTTGCATTTCCCTAATGATGAGTGATGTTGAGCATCTTGTCATGTGTCTCTTGGCCATCGGGACCATTTGGTAGTTTGATAGATTGGGACCATTAGAGCTGCTCTCTAGTTTGTGCTTCTTCTTGGCCTTAGGCACACTGTGAAGTTCAAGTTATATCCCTGATGAAGTGTTCAGAAATTTATTTATAAGCCAACATTGGGGATGGTCCCTGCTTTCCTTTCCTGGAATCCCTCTTTTCATTGTAGGCCTCAGAACCAAGCCACTTAGTTTAACTCCGATGGTGAAAAATGTCTCATATTTGTGATGGTCACTCAGTGTTATCTATTTCAGAGGGTGTCCTATTTGGTTATCATGAAGGTCTGTATCACATTTTCAATGATAGCACAGCCTTCTTATAGATTTTTTATCTTTACACAGGTCTTTACAGTCTTATTGTTTCATGATACTTTGTATTCAGAACATACTTAAATCAGATATGCATGATATGTTTTAACTAACAATATATTTTGACTAATAAAAGGAAATACTAGAAATAAGAGTTCAATTTTTTTATTGGTATCTTAGGATACTAGCACATTTTTCTTATGAAAGCTTCTGTAGATGTGAAACATTTGACTAGTTTTAAGCTTTTGTATTCTATTGTTTATAGCGATGATCATAACTTGTAAAGCAAGTATAAGTAAAGGTGTTTAAAATCTTTTTTCTTGTCCCTGTTTCATAATTTTTAGTTAGCAATAGCAAAAAATAATATCATTAAACTCCAAGAAGAAAATCATCAATTACGAAGTGAAAATAAATTGATTTTGATGAAAACACAGCAGCACCTGGAGGTAAGTATGGACTGTTTGCAAACACACAGTCTTGTGTCAGAAATTGCCACTTTTGGGGACTTCTGCATAGACTGGATATTTATTTCTGTGCTGTATTGATAGTAGTGATGACACAGTAAAAAGCTTGATGTTTTCTTCTTAGGTTACCAAAGTGGATGTGGAAACTGAGCTTCAAACATACAAGCATTCTCGGCAGGGGCTGGATGAAATGTACAACGAAGCCAGAAGGCAGCTTCGAGATGAATCTCAGTTAAGACAGGTAGTTTACATTAGCAAAAATAATCATAATAATAATTTACCCTTAAGCATCACTTAAAATCTTTTTTTTAGCTTTATCTTCCTTGCTGTGGGATAGAAATCTCACCCCCTTACAACCCCTTCAGATTCTTTTTTTATCAAGTGTTTTTAAACTGTGTTATAATCTGAAATGAATGGATTGTGACCAGCATTAAAAAAACAAAATAGATGGGGCGCCTGGGTGGCTCAGTCGTTAAGTGTCTGCCTTCAGCTCAGGTCATGATCCCAGGGTCCTGGGATCGAGCCCCACATCTGGCTCCTTGCTCAGGAGGGAGCCTGCTTCTCCCTCTGCCTGTTGCTGCCCCTGCTTGTGCTCTCTTTCTCTCTCTCACATAAATAAATAAATAAAATCCTTAAAAAATAAAAAGACATATACCTAGTGACATGAAGCCATTAAAAAAAAATAGTCTACATAGTGAATAGAAAATTCTTCATGTTGTCATTAACTGTCGTGTGTCTGACTTTTGACATCCTGAAGTGGTATGTGAATTGAGGATATGTTGAAATTGCAGGATGTGGAAAATGAGCTAGCGGTACAAGTTAGTATGAAACATGAAATTGAACTTGCCATGAAGTTGTTGGAGAAAGATATCCATGAGAAGCAGGATACTCTGATAGGCCTTCGGCAACAACTAGAGGAAGTTAAAGCAATTAACATAGAAATGTATCAAAAGTTGCAGGTAAGGATCATTTTTTAAAAAAATTTTTATTATAATTATAGTTTGTTAACCTACAGTGGAGTAGAAATCAGTGATTCATCACTTACATACAACACCCAGTGCTCATCATAACAAGTGCCCTCCTTAATACCCATCACCCATCTAGCCCATCCCCCACCCACATCCCTCCCACAACCTTCCGTTTGTTCTCTGTCATTAAGAGTTTCTTATGGTTTCCCTCTTTTTTCTTCCCCCTTCCCATATGTTCATCTGTTTTGTTTCTTAAATTCCACACATGAGTGAAATCATACGGTATTTGTCTTTCTCTAACTTATTTTGCTTAGTGTAATACATTGTAGCTCCATCCATGTCGTTGCAAATGTTAAGATGACCTTCTTTTTGATGGCTGAGTCATATTCCATTATATATATATATATATATATATATATATACACACACACACACACATACACACACATATATACACACACATATAACACATCTTTATTCATTCATCAGTCAATGGACATTTGGGCTCTTTCCATAGTTATTGTTGATAATGCTGTTATAAACATCAGGGTGCATGTACCCCTTTCAAATCTATATTTTTGTATTCTTTGGGTAAATACCTAGTGGTGCAATTGCTGGATCATAGTGTAGTTCTATTTTTAACTTTTTGAAGAACCTCCATACTGTTTTCCAGAGTGGCTGCACCAGTTTGCATTCCCACCAGCAGTGCAAGGGGTTCCCATTTCTCTGCATCCTTGCCAACACCTCTTGTTTCTTGTGTTAATTTTAGCCATCCTGACAGGTGTGCGGTGGTATCTCATTGTGATTTTGATTTGTATTTCCTGATGATGAGAGATGTTGAGCATGTTTTTATGTGTCTGTTAGCCATCTGGATGTCTTCTTTAGGGAAGTGTCTATTCATGTCTTCTCATTTTGTAACTGGATTATTTTTTGGGGGAGTGTTGAGTTTGATAAGTTCTTTATAGATTTTGGAGGTAAGGCTCATTCTTAAATTCTTAGAATTTCTTGAGTTTAATGTAAATTGAAAATAACTTTTGTATGAAGGATTTGGTTTTTAGCTGTGCTATATTGGTAATAAAAACCAGTGACTTTTTTTCTGTATGGAAGCTTAAGTAGTGTAGCAATGGAATAGGTATCAAAGAATAAACAAATCACCTATCTGAATTTCTTTTTTAATGCCAAAAGGTTAAGTATGAAGATTAAATCTTTTGGGAAAACTCAATCTAAATATGCAGGACATTTCTGTGAATTCTTTATACAGTGTAGTCCTGAGAAAGATTTATTTTTTCTTAAAAAGATTTTATTTATTTGAGAGAGAGAGAGCATGAGCTCGAGGGAGGGGCAGAAGGAGAGGAGAAGCAGACTCCCCGCTGAGTGTGGAGACCAAAATAGGGCCTGACCCAGGACCCTGAGATCATGACCTGAGCTGAAGTCAGACACTTAACCAACTGAGCCACCCAGGTGCCCCTTTAATAATTATTTTTTTAAGATTTTATTTTTTATCTTATTACTTTTTAAAAAAAATTTAAATTTTTTAAAATTTATCAATTAAAATTTATTAAAATTTAAGATTTAAATATTTAATTTTAAATTTAATTAATAAATTTGATTAATAAATTTAAATGTAAAATTTAAATATTTAAATTTAAATTATTAAAATTTATTAAATTTAAAGTTTAAATTTAAAAATTATTTAAAAATTTAAATTTATTATGTTAATCACCATACATTACATCATTAGTTTTTGATGTCGTGTTCCATGATTCATTGTTTGTGTATAACACCCAGTGCTCCATGCAGAACGTGCCCTCTTTAATACCCATTTGACAGAGACACAGCGAGAGAGGGAACACAAGCAGGGGGAGTGGGAGAGGGAGAAGCAGGCTTCCCCCAGAGCAGGGTGCTTGATGTGGGGCTTGATCCCAGGACCCTGGGACCATGACCTGAGCCAAAGGCATCAGACACTTAACGACTGAGCCACCCAGGCGCCTCAGGATTTTATTTTTTTAAGTAATCCCTACACCCAACATGGGCTCAGATCTACAACCCCAAGATCAGCAATGTACATGCTTTACCTACTGAGCCAGCCAAGGGCCCTGAGAAAGATTTAGTTTTGACTGAAATGCTTTACTGTAGAGGCACCTGGGTGGCTCAATCAGTTAAGCGTCTGCCTTCAGCTCAGATCATGGTCCCAGAGTCCTGGGATCCAGCCTCATGTGGGGCTCTCTGCTCAGTGGGAGTCTGCTTCTCACTCTCCCTCTGTCCCTCCCTGCTGCTCGTGCTCTCTCTCTCTCAAATAAAAAAATCTTAAAAAAAAAATGCTTTACTATAATAATCGTTACAATTCTCTCATAAAGTGACATCACTGTTTAAGTAGATTTGTTGCCAAAAACTCTTTATTTAATTGGAAAAAAAGCATAGTTTACAAGAGTTTATTCTGTTGTCTTCCAGAAACACTAAAGGCAGTTCTTTTTATTACATTTTAATTGAAGACTAATAGTACTGCTGCTTTATATCATAGGAGTATTTTAACCTACAAATTAGCTCTACTCATTTCAAAGTAAAAATTCCATAGTGAAATGGTATACAAAACTTAAAAATATTCAGGTTTAAAAATCAAAGCCACTATAGTTTTGTTTTTTTTTTTCCTTTCTACATAGGGTTCTGAAGATGGCTTGAAAGAAAAAAATGAAATAATTGTCCGACTAGAAGAAAAAACCAATAAAATTACTGCAGCCATGAGGCAGCTGGAGCAAAGGTACAGCATTTTCAGTCTTAGTTTCTTTCTTTCCTTTTTTTCTCCCTTTTCTTTATTCAACTCTGACACCTGCCACAAAAACCATTAGGAAAATTTATTAGGCCTTTTTTTTTTTTAAGCCCAGCAGGATTTTGCCTTTTTTGTTTTGGTTGTTGCATGGAATCAAGTTGCTTTATAGTAGGCTGAATTCATTTGAATTTGCCATTTTGTGGATTTTCTTAAAAGATTTAATATCGGCAATTTCATGTGGTTCAATCGATGACATAAAACAAATACACAAACAAAAACTTTAAAAAAGTGAAAAACGAACAAAATCTATGGTGGAATTATCCCTGATTGATTTCCATGCATATTGATTGTCATATCCTTTGTCATTCATCATCTCTTTATCTGAAATCAAGCTTTGAGTTGGCAGTTTAGTTGCGTTTCTTTGAGCTAGGACCCTCAACCCAAACCAATAAATAATTTTATTTAAATTGAATTGTTTTGTATTGGCATTTTTCACTTTTATTGTTGGAAAATGTAATGTATTTCCATTGACCTGTCATGTTGGTGTCAACATATGTCTTATCATTGCTTTCTTTGAATCTACTTATGAAAAACATAACTATTAATGCTTTATTGACATGAATATTCTTTTATTGACATCCTCTTTCTTCTTTTTTCTTTTTTGTTTTCTTTATCCCCATTTTTACATTTTGGACATCTTTATTACCTTTCTCTGTCTTTAATTTCTGTCCATTCCATTATGAAGTGACAGTGATTTGTTAACTCAAACTAGGACAATTGCAATGTCATTGGTGAAATATGCCAGCAGTGACACTCAGGACCAGTACAAGCTGGTCAAAGATATATCTTTCTGAAAACCACTTGTATTTAAACAGACTAAAAGAGAGTCAACAATTTTATAATATATTAAATAGAAAATAATTTATGCTATTAAGTATTTGAAAAGGGTATTAAGAACCCTGTCCACTTCTTGATCAGCTGCTGTGGTAATACACTGCCATGAAGCAGAGTGGGTGCACTTGGATTTCCAAAAACACATTCCTCAAACCTTGTGCACAAAGGCTGATTTGAGTATTGACCTTTTGGAGGTCAGGATTTTCAAGTGCAGTTTTATCTTTTTAGCTACTTTTTGATGGAAACTATAAACATTGTTTAAAAATAAGTTAACCCTTTGGTTTCACAGTGTGTTGGCACAAATTTTCCCTCTTGGCCCACTCTTGGCCTAATGGCTTCTTTACTGATTTTTTAATATGTTTTAAAATAGTTTATAACCCAGATTGGCCATTCTCTTGTGCTCTAGCACCTCAGTTTTCCAGTTCCCTTAGCCCTCTTCTGTGATAGCACAACTTCAAGCCCTACCTCACTCTGAGTTTTATTTTAGTTTCTGTAATCTTAGAGAAATACTTGGGTCCCTGTCCCCCTACGTTAATATTTTAAAATTAAATTTCAATTTAGAGATAACTTGAATGTTATTCTCTTTTGCTCAGAAGTGGCATTTATACTTCTCAAATGTGTCAGGTTGCCCCACTGGTATGTTTTTAGGAAGAAAAGAAGAGGCAGTGTTTTCAGCTAGTTGAATAGAAATTTTGCCTGTGATTCCCTACAAGGAGTTAATGTCTCTTTAATACGTGGGAAAAGTTTTCTTATAAAAACATTGAAGTTAAATCTAAGAAATCCTAGATGGGAGGCAGGGAGTGGAGCTAAGCACAGGGAGAAGCAATGACTTACAAATAAAAACAACAAATGAAAATCACATTTTAAGCTAATATTTAAACATCAGTGATGAACAAAAATGATCTCTAGAGAATGTTGCCAACTAATACTATATTCTTTCGAATCTTAACATACACACAACACACACACACACACACACACACACAGCTTTCGGCATAATGTAGTAAATGCATAAAGATCCTACAGGGAGGACTTGGCTGTTCAAAATAATTGCAGGTCTTTGCTCTTGGCCTTGTAGCACACTTGATTCCTGGCATACACATCCTAACATAATAAATAACAATGTGGCTTCTTCACCTAGTGTAGACGTAAATACTGTGCTTTACATGGTTTTGTAAAAAGGCAGTAACACACCCATTATACTTTCGAAGTTAATTCATTCTGCTCTACGTAAGTGGTAAAGGCTGTATTGCTTTGCATTGTTAATTATGAACAAGAAATAAAATAAATTTGAAGATAGTATTCTGGGCATATTATATGTTATATTGAAAAAAAATCACATAACAATTTCTAGACATTGTGTGGCTCTTTCACGTTTGAGTTTGTGAGTTTCCCCCCAAACTTTGTTTTCATTTAGAAATGTTTCTATTTCCCCATTTTTCTTTTATTTGTCTTCTTCACCCTTTTACACCCTAGTTCTAGCCTCAGTTTTACCCAAAGTTGATTTGAATTACACCAGATTGCAGCAAGCAGAGAAGGCGCAAATGGAAGCTGAAGATGAAGACAAGAAATATCTACAAGAGTGTCAGAGTAAATCCGACAATCTGCAGAAACAAATCTCCCAAAAGGAGAAACAGCTGTGAGTATTTCACTCTTGGAAATAAGTACTTGTATTAACATAATTCCCACCCCTTCTTTTTTGCACATAATGGTAGGATACCTATATTTTCCTTTAGTTAATGATGCCAGCTAGATTATGGAGTTCTCCTTGAGAAATAAAAAAAAATTAGAAAACATAATTGATAAAACTTGTGTTTTTTTGTCCCCTTATTGTTTTCAGAGCATTTCAACTATCTTGTTACCTTGCTCAAGGAGAATTTTATTCTTTCTGCTGGTATATAAAAGCAGATGGCCATTATATTTCTAGGTACTGAGTGTAATATGCCTTTGTAACTGAAAGGGACTTATCAAAGAATAAGAAGTTTTTTGAGAACATTTTTATTAATACTTCATATGACAGATCTATATATCTATTACCAGCTAAGAATGATGTCCATATACGTCATTGGACTGAAAAAGGCAAGTTGCAGACAGTATGTGAGGTATAATCCCATTTTTTAATAAAATTAAAACTGTGCATATGTGCATATTTACATATATATATAAAGAGAGAAAAGAGTTTAAACAATACAGATTCTGGGGAATGATTATCTTAGGGGAGTGATGGCAGATTGGCAGGGGTATTTTAGTTTTTACTTTATTAAACATCAGTATTTTCCCCCAGTCAATATGTGCTACTTTTGTTATTAAAATAAAGCAACAATAGAAAATAGTTATGTATTATGTTTAACAGATCATTAAACAAGACTACATGCCATTTATGATGTATAACTTGCTAAGCTGCCTTGAGATCCATTGGTTGAGGTGACATTAAACTCCTCTCAATTTTTGCTAATTTTCTAATAGTTCTGTCAATTATTGAGAGGGGATTTGTTGAATATCCCAACTTTAATTGTGGATTTGTGTATTTCTACTTTTAGTTCTAATGGTTTTTGCTTCTTGTATACTGAAGTTCTGTTGTTTGGTGCCTACACATTTAGGATTGCTGTATCTTTTTGGTGAATTGACCTTTTTATCAACATAATATGCTTCTTTATCTCTGGTAATTTTCTTTATCAGATGTTAATAGAGCTACTTCTTTCTTTTGATTAATATTGTCATGTAATAAAACATTAACATTCACACTTTTCGGTCTTTAAACTTTCAGCCTAATCTTTATTATCATCATCAGTATATTTGAAGAAAGTTTCTTATAGTTCATATTTTTTTTATCTGTTCTGACAATTTCTTAATGATATATTTAGTCCATTTACATTTAGTGTAATTGTTGATATGAGAGCTTAAGTTGCTGTTTTATTGTTTTTTTGTTGTTTTGTTTTTCATTCCTTTATTTCTTTTTTCCTGCCTTCCTATGGATTACTTGAATATTATTTAGAATTCCTTTTTGATTTATCTATAGTGTTTTTGAGTGTATCTCTTCATATAGATTTTCTAATGATTGCTGAAGATACTGTCTTATATATTTGCAACTTTTCAGTTTATTGGTGCCAACATTTTACTACTTTGAATGAAGTGTGGAAGCCTTACTTCCACTTAGATCTTTTTACTCTCTCCCTTTTATAACATAATTGACTTAAATATTTTCTCTGCGCAAACCATATCAGACAATATTAGAAAGTTTTTTTTTTTAATATAAACTAAGTCCATTATTGAGTTTGAACTCATGACTCTGAGATCAAGAGTTGCATGCTTTATGGCTGAGCCAGCCATGTGCCCCCACATCAGACAGTATTATAGTTTGTCCTTCAAACATTAAACATAATTTAGAAAACTTTATTGTTCTTTCATCATTCCTGAAATTCCAAGTTTTCTTCTGTATCTGAAGAACTTTTTTTGTGTTTCTTTTAGGGTAGGTCTGTTGGCAACAAATTCTCTTATTTATTTTTTTTCATCTGAGGTCTTGATTTCACCTTCATTTCTGAAAGATATTTTCAGAATATCCTTAGAATTCTGAGTTGACAGTTCTTTTCTTTCAGCACTTGAAAAGTGTTGTACCACTTTCTTTTGGTTTTCATAGTTTCTGATGAAAAATACTGTCATTTGAATTCTGTTCCTCTACCCAAGATTATTTCTTTGGATTTATCCTCTTTAGGCTTTGGTCAGCTTCTTGAATCTTTATCTTTACCAAATTTGGAAAATTTTCAGCTTTTTTTCTAGATATTTTTCCCAGCTCTTTTTTTTTTTTTTTTTTTAAGATTTATTCACTTTAGGAACACCTGGGTGGCTCAGTCAGTTAAGCATTTGCCTTCGGCTTGGGTCATGATCCCAGGGTTCTGGGATTGAGCCCCGTATTGGGCTCCCTGCTCAGCAGGAAGCTTGCTTCTCCCTCTCCCTCTGCCCCTCCTTCCCACTCATTCTCTCTCTCTCTCTCTCTCAAAGAAATAAAATCTTATTTAAAAAAAAAATACTTATTCAATTTAGAGAAAGAAAGGGAGTGGGGACAGAAGGAAGTAGGAGAAGGGAGAATCCTAAGCAGACTCCTTGCTGTGAGCATGGAGCCTGACACGGTGCTTGATCTCATAACCCTGAAATCATGACCGGAGCCGAAATCAAGAGTCGGATGCTTAACTGACTGAGCTTCCTAGGCTCCCAAGCTCCCCTCTCTTCTCTGGAATTCTGATAACCTTGAATATTAGATTTTTTAAAAAAATAGTCCTAAAGGTCTCTGACACTTTTTTTTCCCCCAGTCTTTTTTGTCTCTTGTTCAGATTGGGTAATTTCTATTGTAGTGTTGTCTTTTTTTTTTTAAGTAGGCTCTGTGCCTAATGTGGGGCTTGAACTCACAACCCTGAGATCAAGAGTCACATGAGTCTACTAACTGACCCAGCCAGGTGCCCCTCTGTTGTAGTGTTTTGAAATTCATTCTTTCATCATCTTCATTCTCCTACTGAGCCCATTTAGTGAGGTTATTGTATATTTCCTTTTGACTATATTTCCTTCCTCTCTCTCTTTCTTTTTTACTTGTCTATGTCCGTACCACCCTGAATGTGCCCAATCTCGTCTGATCTTTTTTGCTAAAACTTACTATTTTGTTTCAAGTGTGTTCTTAATTGGTCATAGCATTTTTATGATGACTGCTTTAAAATTCTTATCTAGTCAGAATTACCTGACATGTTGGCATCTATTTTTTCTCATCCAAGTTAAGATTTTTCTTGGGTCTTGGTATGACAAGTGTTTTTCAGTTGCATTCTGGACATATTGAGAATTATGTTATGAGACTACATCTTATTTAAATTTTAGCAGCTCTCCACTGAAACCACACCAGCAGGGGAATATAGATGCTGACTCCTCTCTTTCTCTTTTTTTAAGATTTCTTTATTTATTTTAGAGTGCAAGCAGGAGGCACAAGGGCAGAGGGACGGGGAGAGAGAATCCCAAGCAGACACCACACTGAGCATGGAGCCAGATGCAGGGCTCAATTCCATGACCCCAAGATCATGACCTGAGCCAAACCAAGAGTCAGACACTTAACAGACTGAGCCACCAAGGTGCCCCAACACTGACTCTTTATACGAAGTGGGGATAGTAGAATCCTAGAACCATTCTGGATGGGATGGAGAAGGGTGCCTAACTACTGGGCAGGGATTGAAATCTGTGCTTTCCACTCAGTCTCTACTGACACTGTGGAAAAGAGGAGTGGTGCCTTGTTACTCTCAAGTAGGAGCGGAAGTCCAGGGTTCTGCCTTGGTCTCTGCTGACACCATTCTGGAAGAGAGGTAGAGGTACCTCATTTCAGTGGGCAGGGGTAGAAATCTAGGCTTCTCATGTGGCTTTCACTGACCTGGGGAGGGTGAGAAATACCTTATTGATGTGGGGTTAAAAGTCCAGGTTCTCAATGTGGTCTCCATAAGAGGGTGCTGGGCAGTAGTGAAAGTCCAGGCTTGCCACTTGGACTTCTCTGATATTACCACTTTGGGGATTGGGAGAGACACTTTATTATTGCCAGTGTCGGATGGCAATCTAAGCTCCCCATTTGGCCTTTGCTAACAGTGGTTGAGGGCCTATGGCTTTTTCTCTGAGTTTTTTTGTTTTTTGTTTTGCTGCAGTAGGGCATTTATTGTCAAAAAGGTTTCTATCAATTCTAGGCTACCTTTTCCCAGTTCTTTAGCAAGAGAGAGCAGGCTTTTCTTTGGACTTTTTTTTTTTTTTCTGTATCCATTACAGATATTGGACTTCTTCAACACCCACTCTGAGCTATACAGGAGGCAAAAAGAGGCCTCAGGGAACTCCTCACCATGTTATTCTTTGTCTTCTGGGGTTCCTGTTGCTATGGGGCTAACCTAGTTAATAAGTCTTGGATACAACTCTAGAGAGAAGATGTTTGTTTCTGCTAAAACCATGAAAATAATTTTGTCTCTCAGTTGGTGCCATTTTGGTAGAGCATGAACATGTGAACAGTTTGGAGATCAGGGAATCCCTGATGGCTCAGAAAAATTGTAACGGTTTCTGTAGAAAGGGGCAGCTGGGACTCTGTTCAAGAAAAACAATTACCATTTTTCTCTCCTAAAATGGAAATAACTTTATTGATTTCTGACTTTGAAAATATTACATGCTGTTGGAAAATGTAGGAAAATGTGAAGAAAATAAAAATTAGAGATAGTTGTTTTGGTTTTTTTTTTACATTTTGATGAATATCCCTTTTTTTGGTATACATAGATGTTTTTTATGTATTTTAGAAAGAGGATATACTACATGCTTTTTAGTATCTTGTTTATTGCATGTGCTATGTCATGGGCAATGTATCATATCAATTAATACACCATTGTATCAGTTAATCTAAAGGAATCCTTTAGCCTGAAAAATTGTGCTTTATCGTTTGAGTTTGTATCTTTGATTATTGGTGGGATCCTTTTGTATTTCCTTATTTTATGAATTGCCAGTTCTTATCTACTTTTTCCCTTGGAGTGTTCAGCTTATTAATATTTACTTGTAAGAGTTATTTATTTACTCTGGGTATCTCACATACACTGAAATATTTTCTAAGTTTACTGTTTTTAAACTTTGTTCATAGTGGTTTTTTAATTTAGACATTTTAAAGTTTTTTAAAGATTTTTAATTTTTTTTAAAATTTATTTATTTGACAGAGAGTGAGACAGTGAGAGAGGGCACACAAGCAGAGGGAGTGGGAGAGGGAGAAGCAGGCTTCCCACAGAGCAGGGAGCCCGATGCGGGGCTCGATCCCAGGACCCTGGGATCATGACCTGAGCCGAAGGCAGATGCTTAACGACTGAGCCCCCCAGGCGCCCCTAGACATTTTGAAGTTTTAAATAGTTTTTCCTTTATGGTTTCTGCCTCTTGTGGTCAATGTGTATTTTGACAATATATTTATAATAACTTAAAAATATTTTTCCTTTGCTTTTTCACTTTTTTTTTCTGATTCTGGATGATGAGGCCACTCAAGGCACTCCATACTTTGGTTACTTCACTTTTAGTAACATATACCTGTCTCTGTATTCCTTTTGAATTTGTAGTGAAATAGTATTTATCAACAATTTGTAAATTCCATTTAGGGGTATCTCTTCTCTTCAACCTGAATTATAAAATCTAAAATTTACTTCACAGAAAAATAATATGGCTATAGATAGAAATGCTAACTTTATGAGGAAACAAAAGTAATCAAAATATCAACACAAGAGTATTAAAATGATATATTGTGAAAGTCTCAATATTATATATTGATATTAAAATTTAAAGTATTAGAGGGCACCTGGGTGGCTCAGTTGGTTAAGCATCTGCCTTTGGCTCAGGTCATGATCCCAGGGTCCTGGGATCGAGCCCCGCATCGGGCTCCCTGCTTCCTGGGAAGCCTGCTTCTCCCTCTTTCACTCCCCCTGCTTGTGTTCCTCTCTGTGTCTCTCTCTGTCAAATAAATAAATAAAATCTTAAAAAATAAAATAAAATTTAAAGTATTAGAGATTGTAGCATTATTTGTTTATGCCTCATCTGTTATACCTACTTATGAGCAATAATTTTCAAAATGATTTCTCTTTGGTATCCTAAAGTGTAGGAATTTGATTACTTTTGTTTTGCCGGATAGCACCTGTTAGAATGATGATGTTAGCGCTTTCGAATGTGAATTGGCATTTCCAGGCTGTATGAGTTTTCCTCTTGGCGTCTCTTGGGCTTAACTCTGTCCTGTAAGCAATCTGTAAAGTACCAGGGTTGATTTTTCTGTGACTAATGTTTAATTGGTTTAGTGGTTGCTGTAATTCTTATATCAGAACAATAGTTAGTTGTAAAATTTTGTACATGGCACAGAAATGTAAATAATTAAAACTTCACATTTTTCTCCTTTGTTTTATTCCCCCAAGATACAACCAGTTTTAATAGTGTGGTATACCCTTCAAGGCATTTTATATGCTCATATGGCATTTATGTACACAGAATTTAAAAATGACATAAATTATTGTTTAGGAAGGAGTTTTTGTGGTTGGCAAATATATTGATATGTTGGGATCAGAAAACCTGGTGCTGCTGAACTTGTTTACAAAAAATATTTATGAAAGAAAATACCTGAAGAAATGCACAAAAGTGAAAATAATCAAAAAGATGGTGTTATTGAAGAAAGACAACTGTCATGTGAGATATAGCACTAAGCTTCTGTGTGTTTGTCATTCAAGGGTGCAGCTGGAAACTGATTTGAAGATTGAGAAGGAATGGAGGCAGACTTTGCAGGAAGATCTTCAAAAGGAGAAAGATGCCTTATCTCATCTTAGAAATGAGACCCAACAAATCATTAGTCTTAAAAAAGTAAATGGTGGTAAAACTTTAAAAATTATATCTTTGAAAACTAAGTTACTTAAAAAGAGAAATCATAATTTATATTTATACCAAAGAGACAGAATATACTGGTCATCTTTAAAAATACCAGTAAGAAGGGGTGACTCTTTGGGGTCGTGAGTTCAGGCCCCACATTGGGTGGAGAGTTTACTTTAAAAAAACAAACCATGGGGCGCCTGGGTAGCTCAATCGGTTGAGCATCTGACTCTTGGTTTCAGCTCAGGTCATGATCTCAGGGTCGTGGGATTGAGCCCTGAGCCTTGTGTTGGGCTCCGTGCTCACTGGGGAGTCTGCTTGAGATTCTTTCTTTCCTTCTGGCCCTCCCCCCCTCAAATAAATAAATAAATCTTAAAAGAAAAGAAAACCAGTAAGGAGATTAAATGAATGGGAAATAGGTGATAGTTGATGGAACAGCTATGAAAGAGCTTGGACATAGAGTTCTGTTTTTTATAAAAAGCTAAAGGATATATGTTCCTAATTATTGGTATGTATACAATGGGGAGTTTTTTGTTTATTTCTTTTAAATTGCATTTTCTGTCTTTTATTGTTTTGAAGGAGTTCCTTAACATCCAGGATGAAAATCAGCAGTTGAAAAAAATATATCATGAACAGGAGCAAGCTCTTGAAGAACTTGGCAACAAACTTAGCGAGTAATTTCTCTTTTTTCCTTCATCTATATAGTCATTGACATTTATAAAGGTAGGAGTGTGCCAAACCAAGTAGGCAGAAGAGTTTAAATATAGAAAAAAAATATATAAACTATTAAAATCAAAACCAAAAACCTTAAAGGTAAACATGCAAGACTGGATTGGAGCGATTTTGTTAAAAGTTAGGTTCAGTTTAATACATTTTAACTTTAAATGCTTTCCAGTAGATGAAAGTTAAGACTCTTGTTTCATTTCTTCAAATTAGAGAATTCAGAAGTTCATTTAATATATTTTCCCCAGAGCAACAGAAACCAAATTTCCAAAATACCTGGAGAGATCATTTTCAGACTGTTTTGAGAAGGAGCCAACATTGTGAGAAGTGGAGAGTTTTATGCTCGAGTTGGGGCTTAACTCCATACAGTGTGGTTGGTTCTTTGCAGCCAAGTGTTACTGGGTTGCTAGAAAGACCAGAAGAAGTAGTGTTCTGTCTTTCTCACCTTCCTCCTTGTTCCATGTGGTCTGTGTTTTGGGTTAGCAGCTTCATCTTTGTGCCCTGATTGAACATATTGCCAAGTATCTGGGATAAGCCTCGGAAGGTTTAATTTAGTATTGAATGTATCACTGCCATGTTAAAAAAAAAAAAACCACCAAAAAAGAGAAAAGTAAAAGAAAGCTATAGTGCCCATAATCTTATCACCTGTATAAACCCCTTTGGTGTTTTATGTGGTTAAAAATTCAAATAGCACAATTTCCTCCCTCTCCCAAGTATCAATCCTCAAAGTTAGTGAGCCTTAGTGAACCTCATAACAAATTTATATGTGAATATCTCATCATATATCATTAGTCATATATGTACGTATATATCATTTGTAACAAACAATAGAAATTGTAACTGGAAAGGAGACTTCATTGCTAAAGATGAAGTTCCATTAAGAAATCTTGAGACCAATTTCTAAGGCCATAGGAGAGTAGTTCACTAAAACCACAAAAGGAAATACTAGTTCTCAAAAAGATAAAGCTGTTGGGGTGCCTGTCTGGCCCAGTTAGTAGAACATGTGACTCTTGATCTTGGGGTCATGAGTTTGAACTCCACATTCGGGGTAGAGTTGCCTTTAAAAAAGAAAAGATAAAGCTATTTTTGTTTCTATAAATTCAAAGAACAATTTACATTGTGAGTCTAATAAGCAAGATTTCAATTCTAATCTGGCATTCACCTAATGAGCACTTTGACCTAGACCCTATGCTAAGTGCTTATTACCTTATTTCTCATTTATTCATTTGACAAATACTAAGCTTGTATTACGTGCCAGGCAGTATTCCAAGTGCCAAGGACTCAGCAATGCACAATCCCCACAACAAAAATAATATTTACATTTAAGATCATAAAGGTTTAATATTAAAACAGATTAGAATAGTAAAAGGGGAATGTGTATATTACCTTCCACCCATCTCCCACGCAGTGCTAAAAACTGTATAGTTTATTAAAGGCATAATCATTTTAATATTTAGATAGCTGAATTCACTTTTTAAATTTTATTTAAGTTCAAATTAATTAACATATAGTGTAGTATTACGATTTCAAGAGTAGAATTTAGTGATTCATTACTTTACATATAACACCCAGTGCTCATCCTAGTAAGTGCCCTCCTTAATCCCCATCACCCATTTGGCCCCCCCCCACCCCCCAGCAGCCCTCAGTTTGTTCTCTTAACTATAGAGTCTCTTATGGTTTGCCTCCCTCTCAGTTCTTATTTTTACGTCCCTTCCCCTTTGTACATCTGTTTGTTTTCTTAAATTCCACATACGAGTGAAATCATATGATATTTATCTTTCTCTGACTTATTTCACTTAGCATGATACCCTCTGATTCCTCACTTTTTTTTTTTTTTAAGATTTTAAGTAATCTCTATACCCAATGTGGAGCTCGAACCTACAACCCTGAGATCAAGAGTTGCACGCTCAGGTTACCTGGGTGGCTCATTTGGTTAAGCATTCATCTCTTGATCTTGGCTCCGGTTTTGATCTCAGGATCATGAGTTCAAGCCCTGCATTGAGTAGGCCTAGCATGGAGCCTACTTAAAGAGTCGCATGTTCTACCAACTGAGCCAACCAGGCACCTCTGAATTCACTTTTTTCCCCTTTTTCCTTTAGTCTAGTTCATTGTTTCTCAATTTTTGGTTTGCATGAAAATTACTGCTCAAGGTTGGACATACTCAACAATCTATACTGAACTTTATGGGCTATTTAAGGAATTTTCAAGGGTTATTTTGACTAATTTTTTTTTTTTATTAAGTTTTTTTATACATGCCTACCTCCTCTGTAACTACTGTATGCATGTTCTTCTGAAGTTTGTGAGTTTGTTTTTTTTACTTAAGAATATGTTAGAACAGGTTTTTCCAAATCAGTACATCAAGATGTTCCATAGGATGGGTGTGCTATAATTTAAACTTTCTAATTTTTTTTCTTTTATAAATGATAATGCTGTGAAATCCTTGTATGCTTGTGTTGATATATCTTGATACACTTTTTTTAAATTTAATTTTTATTTATTTAAAAAAATTTTTTTAAATTCTTATGTTAATCCCCATACATTACATCATTAGTTTTAGATGAAGTGTTCCATGATTCATTGTTTGTGCATAACACCCAGTGCTCCATGCAGAATGTGCCCTCCTCAATACCCACCACCAGGCTAACCCATCCTTCCCACCCCCCTCCCCTCTAGAGCCCTCAGTTTGTTTTTCAGAGTCCATCGTCTCTCATGGTTCGTCTACCCCTCCGATTTCCCCCGCTTCATTCTTCCCCTCCTGCTACCTTCTTCTTTTTTTTTTTTTCTTAACATATTATCTTGATACACTTTAATGAATATATCTGAAGAGTAGGTTCCTAAAGGTGATTGCTGGGCCAAAAAGAATGTGCTTTAAAAAAATTCTGGTAGGGTCAAATTCTCCTCTATCTCCAATATTAGACCCCTTCAATATTTCCAATATTAGTAGGAGAGAATGTTTTTGCCCGTCTGATAGTTGAAAATCTTACTGTTTTGATTTGTATTTCGTTAACCATAAGCACAGTTGAGCATCTATATTTATCTCTTTAAGTAATCTCTATGCCCAACGTGGGGCTCAAACCCACAACCCTGAGATCAAGTGTTGGATGCTCCACGGATGGAGCCAGCCAGGTGCCCCTGAACGTCTATATTTATTTGTTTTCCATTTGTATTTATAGTTTACTGCCTGTTCATATCCTGTGCATATTTTTGGTTGCTCATCTTTTTCTTAGGGGATTTTAAAAATTGTACACATTGTACATCTTCTGTTTGTCTTTTGTCTTTTTACTTCATTTTTGATATGTTTTTTCCTTGTTAATCTTTGAATTGTTATGGCACAGATTTATTAGTTTTCATCTGCTGTTTCTGGGGCCATAGTCTCTAAGACATGGATTGGACCAGCTTTGAGTCAGAACTCCTTTTATCCTTTTCTTTCTTTCTCCTCCCCCGCCCCCCTTTTATCCTTTCTTAACCGTAGTCCTCTTGAGTGGTGAGAATAATTTATCAGGGCTAGAGGAGAGACAGCGGCCCCTGTGAGGTTTTCCATACCACACCAGGTTATCTGTGAAAGACTTTTATTCTTCCTCTTCATCCTCCGGCTCCTGTGATTATAAGCTATCGGGTTCCTCCCTAATACACAGGGTGATGAATATCTTTTTAAAAATTTGTTGATGAGGAGGGACTGAGGTTGGATCAGTACTTTTTAATCTTTGCTTCTAATTTACCAGAAGCCTTTAGGCTTTATATAGTCCATTTGGGTATTATTTAAAATGCAGAGTGGGAGGATAAAGGTCATTTGGAATAATATGAACCATATTTAATTTTATTAAAAGGGAAAATACAGGTTTCAGAAAGAACCATGCAAGACTGTGTTTTCAAGTTATGATTAAACTTAAAAATTAGTATTCATTAGTATCACAGGAATAAGTATTCCTCTACCATTTACTAGTTTTGTGACTTAGGGTTATTTAACATCTTTAAGCCCAGTTCCACATTTGTAAAATGGAGTGTTATAAAATCCCCAAAGGGTTCTTTTTCTAATTGAGAATAAGCATGTGAAAACCCCTAGCACAGTACCTTTGCTTATCACAACCAGAGTATCAGTTTTCTTGTCAGATGAGGTTGGATGTGAAAATTACTTTCTAGTGCTCACTTTCTGAACCTGTGATTTTAAATGTAAATGATTAATTTTAATTAGAAAAGTACTTTCACTAATGAAGCATTTGATCTTACTGATTTCTTATTAAAGGATTCTTAAAAAGAATTTTTGATAAATTTTGAAAGGTTTTAAATGTTATTCTGAATAAATTGTAGAGACGAATTAGGATTAAACAAAATGAAAGTGAGCTGTTCACATTTGAAGAAAATGTGGAACATGAAATATTAGGATGGAATATTCAAGGAAGAGAATCTAAACTAATATGTCTGTATTATAATGACTGGGTTTAAAATATGTGAAGGATGATAACCAGCTTTTTTCTTATCCTCATCAAGGCTTAAATTCCAAGAAGAAGAATTTTTAGTTTAGAAAAATAAATTTCCAGGACTCTTCCAAATGTAGTTTTCTGTAAAAGATATTCTTTCCATGTAAAGAAAATTACAGATTTTTTTTTTCTTTCCTCAAAGCAGAGGTTTCAGGATTATCAGAGGCTGTATCATTTATGGGTGTTTTTCCTATGGTGTCAGAATCGATTGTATCACATTTATTATAGCCTCATGTTTTATCTTGGCCCTTCCCTATGCTGTTTTCATGCCATGGTCAAATATTTTACACAAATATTTCTAAAAGCTAATTAAAAGGAACGATACGGACCTCTGTTTCCTTCCTACCGAGAGGAGATGTTCTGGCACATTGTGTTTACTGGCCCTGGAACTGCTGCTCCTTTCTTTAGCTTAGTTTGGCAACTCGTCTCAGAGGGGGCGATATTTCCAGTGTCCGTATTTGTGAATAAAGGCATTTTAACCAGAAATATAGCAACGCCAGTGAATTTCCATAACGATCTTTATAGCAAATGCCATTAAGCTACTTTTATTCCATGTTCAGGTTTTCTGTGTAGCAGTTACTGCTTTGGCTCTTACTCCCCCCCGCGTCAGTTTTCTTCAGGCACATTTTGTAGATGTGAATTTAGCCAAGAAAATTTTAGTATTGTGTTTGTATTTTTAATCTGTGTAGTTTTACATTGATTATTTCCACGGTAGAAGTATGTGAACCGGATAAAAAACTAACATTTTTGGGGTTTTTTTTTGGTCTTGGAACAAGGAGCGCTTGTAGTATGAAGCAGTTTCCTACTGTTCTGCCTCAGGAGCAGAGACTTGATGTACCTTTTGATCCACTAATTTCATTTTTAAGTTGTTTTCCTAAGAAAAATAATACAAATATTTTGGTCATTCCAATTTTAATGAACAATTTTTGTGGCGAGAAATTTGAAATAAGTTGAAAGTTCAGCAGTAGATAATTATATAAACTACTTTATATTTTTCATTGTTTATCATGTAACCATTTTACCATAATGATGTGGCAGATACTTAATGACAAGTCAGTAGCTCTCAGCCTTTCAGGATATATTAATACCTGAAAAGAGCTGTTTATGGAAAACTATATAAATGATGACTCCATTTAAAATATACACATACTCGGGGGGATGGCGTAACTGGGTGATTGGCATTAAGGAGGCAGATGATGTAATGAGCACTGGGTGTTATATAAGACGGCTGAATCACTGACCTCTACCTCTGAAACCAGTAATACACTATGTTAAATAATTGAATTTAAATTTAAAATATACACATATCATCAACATGTAGATTATCCTCTCTGGGTAGTAGGATCACAGATAATTATTGCTATTTATAATCTGCGTGTTCATTAACATGTATTTTCAAAAGGTGAAAAGTATCACAATTCTCTTTTCCTTAATATTCCCACTCTTACCATTCTTTTGCTTCTGGTAGAGAAACGGGTGTATAACGGCTAGCATGGGCTTTAACGTCACAAAGACCAGGGTTTGCATCCTGGCTTCCCCAGTTACTACCTCTGTGACCTGTTGCGAGTGATGAAACCTCATTAGGCCTCACTTTATTGATATTGATTGATTGATCTTTAAAATAGGTGAGTTTTTTGGGGCGCCTCGGTGGCTCAGTCGTTAGGCGTCTGCCTTCAGCTCAGGTCATGGTCCCAGGGTCCTGGGATCGAGCCCCGATCGGGCTCCCTGCTCAGTGGGAAGCCTGCTTCTCCCTCTCCCACTCCCCTGCTTGTGTTCCCTCTCTTGCTGTGTTTCTCTCTGTCAAATAAATAAAATCTTTAAAAAAAAAAGTTTTAAAATAGGTTTTTTTGTTTTTTTTTTTTTTCAAGATTAAATGAGCATATACATGCAAAGGTCATATAGCATGAAGTCTGGCGCACTGTGAGCCCACAGTAAATGACAGCGTTTACTGATATTGTCACAACCGCATGAAAATGCCAGTATTCTTTTGTTAAAGCAATTTTTAAATTTAAAAAGGATATTTTTGCTTAGGACATTTAGAGAATATAGGGAAATATAAAATATAATCCCACTAGTCAAAGAAGATCATTAGAATCCTGTAGTATATACAGTTTTATATCCTATGAAAAACCAATACCTTAATGAATTGCTAGATGTTCTATATGTAATATATTTACTGAAACATGGACCCATTTGTAATCTTTTCAGATCAAAACTTAAAATAGAAGATATAAAAGAAGCCAACAAAGCATTGCAGGTGAGTAGAAAGTGTTTTCCTCAAGTAGGAAAGTAGAGATATATGTGAGTCCCCACTAGAAGGTAAAGCCTATATAAACCTGAGGTGCTGAGTCCCAGGATGTATAGAGGCAGAAGCACCGAACAGGGAGCTGGGATGATGGGGATCCAGCTCCTCCCTGTTACGCCTCTAGAAGCAGTCAGTAATCATACTGGAAATGACCTTGGAGAGAACTTTGTCTACCTTCCTACAAAGCATGGCCTGATGGAGTGAAACTGCCTTTGAGAGTCCTTGAGTCCCTGTGCTGGTCTGTTAGTAGTTTTGACCATCAAGAAGTTCCCTCTTCATGGAGTTTGTTCCCTCTTCTGAATGGCTTCTGAAACACGCAGAGGATTTTGCACAGGGTTTCTTTGAATACTGAGGTTAATATGTGTGAAAAGTGATTAGTACAGTGGTTCAGTGTATGGTTCTGAATGCGTCTGGAGGCAAGAATCCCTTCTACAACATAGGAGGAAATAGTCTCTCTGTGAGTAGTTCAGTGAGATTACTTTCTACCACACAGCTTCCCATTCTGTTTTTTTAGCGAAGTGTTACATGAAAGTAATTTAAAAAGTCAAGTAGTGCTAGAAAGAATTAAAAAAAGTAGTAGTCTCCTGTTCTTCACCCCCTTGTCCCTCATCCCCCCTAGCTCCTGCCACCTGAAGGAGGCAACTTCCGATTCTTTTAGTCGTTCCTTCTGGCTTTACCCCCCATTTCTAAATAATAGGCAGTATATATTATTCACTCATTTATTTAAGACCTATTTTAGACCTGTCTGTATAGCCTGGTTAGCATGG
Organism: Mirounga leonina; assembly: GCF_011800145.1. Lineage (NCBI taxonomy): Eukaryota > Metazoa > Chordata > Mammalia > Carnivora > Phocidae > Mirounga > Mirounga leonina. The sequence continues at coordinate 4,017,188 of NW_023270232.1, read as the reverse complement.
TGGATGAGGAGTTTTGCCCACTCTCACCCTGGTCTGTTTGCTCTTCATTGTCCACCCAATATAATTAAAAGTTTTCATGGAATTCACTTACTATATATTCTTTGACTATTTAAATATTGCTCTTTGCTGGGCCATGTAGTTTGTTGTGATTATATTTTCTTTCTTGAACTATTTCTTTTTTCTTCTGGAGTTAATAATTGCCTTTCCCCTGAAACTAAAAATATACTATATGTTAACTAAATTGAATTTTAAAAAATTTTTAAAAAAGTTTTGTTGAATTAGAGCATTTGAGTTTTCTTATACCTTCAAACACCTTTATAATATGCTTTTTTCTTTTTTTTTTTTTAAGATTTTATTTAGGGACACCTTGGTGGCTCAGTCGGTTAAGCGTCTGCCTTCGGCTCAGGTCATGATCCCAGGGTCCTGGCATTGAGCCCCATGTCGGGCTCCCTGCTCAGTGGGCAGCTTTCTTCACCCTCTGCCTGTCCCTCCCCCTGCTCGTGCCCTCTCTCTCCCTCTCTCTGACAAATAAAATCTAAAAAAAAAAAAAAAAGATTTATTTATTTGAGAGAGAGGGTGTGATAATGGGGGAGGGGTAGGCAGAGGGAAAGAGACGAGCAGACTCCACACTGAACACTCGGGGCTCAACGCAGGGCTCCATCATGACTTAAGCGGAAACCAAGAGTTGGATGCTCCACTGACTGAGCCACCCAGCCACCCCACCCCTAACATGGTTGCTTGCTTGCTTGATTTATTTTTTATTTGTATTTATTTTTTTCCCCTAACATGCTTCTTGATTAAAGTTTTTCCCATGTTGAGGTGCCTGGGTGGCTTAGTTAAGTGTCTGCCTTTGGCTCAGGTCATGATCCTGGGGTCCTGGGATTGAGTCCCACGTTGGGCTCCCTTTTCAGTGGGGAGTCTGCTTCTCCCTCTGCCCTTCACCCTGCTTGTGCTCTCTCTTGCTCAAGCTCTCTCAAATAAATAAAATTAAAAAAAAAAAAGTTTTTCCCATGGCAAAATGAATCAGGTAATTATTTCGTTTGTTCTTTTTTCCTTGGAGTCATCCCTCATGGAGTTCTTTGCTCTCCTGCTTCAGTCTGGTCACCCCTGTCCTGACATTTTCCTTTGCTGCCATTCTTAGAATTCCTTTTATCCTTCTCATATGTTAGGGTTCCTGTTACCTAAAAGGGTTCCTGAACCCTTTAAGTTCTTTCTTGGTTTGCTCCCTTGTTTTGGGAAATGCATCCCTTGGTAGCTTCCTGGAAAATGCTGAGTTGAAAAGATAAAGGTTTTAAGAATTTGTGCATCTGTGTATATGCCTTTTATTTTGCTCTCACATTTTTTTTGGATGGGTAGGGATGTCTGCCCAACTGTCATTATTTAAGCTCTGTAAAATTTTCATTATGAAACATACCATGTATATAACTGTATAAATACAACTTAACGCTAGCACAGGGCGCCTGGGTGGCTCAGTTGGTTAACTGTCTGCCTTCAGCTCAGGTCATGATCCCATGGCTTGGCAGGAAGCAAAGCTGCTTCCATTAGGCTTTTGGACATTTGGGAAGTCGCTTTACTTGTGTGTCTGATATGAGCTGTCCAGGTTTTTTTTCCCCTCTAGCTTACTTTATTGTAAGAATAAAATAGTATATGTATACATGTAATACATATACAGTATATATGTTAACTGTTATTGGTAAGGCTTCTGGTCAACAGGTTATTAAATATAAAGTTTTGGGAGGAATCAAGAGTTATATGCAGATTTTTGTCGATGTGGAGTTCGGCACCCCTAACCCCCAGTTGTTCAAGGGTCAGCTGTACTTGGTTCTTCGGCAGCAGCAACGTGGCTTAGTCATGTGATGAGGTTAATCAGAAACATTGAAGACTGTTCCTTCACCTGGGTCTTCTCATATAAAACTGGCGTCATTTAACAAAACTGCTTTTGTAGGGAAAAAAGTGTTCCTAGCCAGGATCTTAGATGGGTTAAGAATGGGTCAATTTAGAAATTTCAGGTGTCACACTCTCACCTGTTAATAACTTACAATACATATGTTTTCTACTCATCTACACAGTAGCCATTACATTTGTTATAGAATTTAAGGGAAATTAATAGCCATGTAAGACTTAAGGTGAAGTCTCCTCTAAAATAATGAATTCTAACATCTGATTTCCAAATTCTCTTCAAATTTTAAGGACTTACTGTGGTATATGGTATACATAATGCCAAACTCATATGCATTTCATGGTGAAAATGTATCCTTAAATTTTGTTGGACTAGATAATCGCTAAGGCTCTTTATTCCTTAAAGAAAATTCCCATTAATTTTTAAACATTTTATAATGGAAATGTCCAAACATAAACAATTGTACAGAGAAAAATTAACCCATTACCCAGTTTGAATGTTTAACAGTATATGGCCTATCTTGTATTTATAGTCAACCCCTATCCCCCCTTCCTCCTCATCCAGATTATTTTGAAGCAAATCCCACACTTACTCTCCAGCTATTTCAGTATCTCTTAAAGGACTCATTTCCAAGTCCTCTCTCTCTCTATTCCTACAAGATGTTCTTGGTTGAAAATGTTTTCACATGTAGTTTTTAAAGTGTTAACAATTTGAGCATTAATATTCGTGTTTCTTCCTTCTAGGGACTGGTTTGGTTGAAGGACAAAGAAGCAACACATTGTAAACTTTGTGAAAAGGAATTCTCACTCTCTAAGAGAAAGGTAAGGGAGATAGGAAGTGAGTCCAAAGGACTTGATGCAAACATGGCTTCTAATTTAACTCAGTTTTTTTCTTTGATTTTTCCATTTAATAGCACCACTGTAGAAACTGTGGGGAAATTTTCTGTAATGCTTGCTCTGACAATGAACTGCCTTTGCCTTCTTCACCAAAGCCAGTACGGGTTTGTGATTCCTGTCACGCATTGCTGATCCAGAGATGCTCATCTAATTTGCCATAAGACTCCAGAATTAAGTCCTTATGTATGAAAGTACCTACAATGAACGGTTAATGTATGAACCATGTACATGATGTATTTAGACAGCCCTTCTTAAGCAGCTTTCAGACTGTATTGGTACCAGTTTTATCTTCCATGTATTCAGTTCATGGGAATTAGAAGCTGTAGAATAGCTCATTGTTATTCAAAAAGAACTTTCAACAGGGCATGCTTTAAAATAACTTAATTCCTAATTGATGTAATAATCATGTAACTTATGAAGCCACCAGAAAGGCCAGATAGCAGAGCTAACACACATTTGCCTTATTTTGTAAAGGCCTTCTTAAAAATAGGGATTCAGATTCTTTTATTCTGCATATTGTCAAGTTGGTATTTGATGGTGCCTGTAATTTTAATGCACTTTAAAGCTTCACAGTTCTCAGAAAGATCAGAAATGCGTTGAACTTTTTACAAGTATTAATATTCCAGTTCAACAGACTTTTCATTAGCTTGCTAAGGTTTCAACCTTAATTACTTGTCCTTTCTGCCCCACTTCCTTTGCCCATTTTGCATTAGAAAAGGCCAACTATTTTATTCTATAAAATTTCCTTTTGGTCTTCTTCTAATCAATGTATTTATTGATACTTTTCAGATATAGTAGGTTAAAGAGGTATTATTTTACCTTAACTTTTTCCTTATTTTGAAAGGAAGTTAAACCAGCCTTTTACATTATGTTGTTACTTGCACAACTTTCCATATGCTGCACCTGACTCGCCAAATTGCTGACTTTTTTAGGGAGGGCTCACACCTCTTCAAATTAAAAAGGAAAAATCCATCCCCAGAAAAAAAATGTTTATTAATAGTAAGCGATTACAGGCTCCTGATTGATTCTCCTCTAAGCATTAAAGGAGAAACCTCAAATAGTTTGTCTTTGATAGGATTTGAGTAATTAAAAATTTTATTCTATTTCCATTCCAGTAACTTTTAGGAAGCATTACAATGTAGTGATCCACAACTGCAGTTATGTATAGAGTGAAGTATCAGCCCTGCCATGAAATACTTGATCTGTTTCAAGCACGAAAGACTTAATAAACACTAATCCCATTTTACCATACTTCTAGCACACCAAGAATATGTAAAATGTTACCCTTGTATAATTAATCCTTTGAACAGCATCACCACTTGGGAGATCCCCCCCCCCTTTGGTATTAACTTCAGCCATGCACTTTAAGTCTGAACCTTCCAAACAGGTTAGATAGGAATCTTTGGTTACTCCCTAGGAGCATTACATTGAGTGAATTAATCATGTCCACCCCCCCTCCCACCTAAGACGGGGTAACTTATTCTGCAGGATCCTCTCCTCAGAGTATATATACTTTCACTAGGGTTTAAAATTAATTTTCTAAATTGCCAAAGTATGAAACCAGTATTTTGAGATTTTCTCCATATCCAGTTAGCTTTTGAGGTCTTCAGTTAGAACTGTACAGATTTTTAGGTGGTCCTTCTTGAATGCCAACAGAAATATTGTCAAGAGAATTATATTCTTGAACTGTTTTGTATTGATGGGATGATTAACATTTTTATGATTGTTAAAAATGAGAATAAGCAAATGAAATTTCAAATACTAGGTTTATTATTACTGTGCTTATTAGTACAAATCTTAAAATGTGATTTTGCCTAAATTCCAAAGCTGGGTTTCATTCAACAAGTAAAACCATGATTTTCAGTTCCCCCTTAAATTCTTTGTTATTCAAAACTCCTGTTTAATCACCATTGATTTTTGGGCTTTTTGTAGTCAAGCTTTTATGGCAGCAATACAATTTGCTTCATTTAGTTTGGGCTCTTATTTAAAAGCCATTTATACTAAATGTTGGATTTTGTTATAAAACTTCCAGTTTGTATTGTGAACCTACACTTTCTAATCTTCAAGATTTGCTCTCATAGAAAGTATTTATCTTAATAAATTTCACATACCATTCCCTTGTCTAGCCAGTACTACCATAATAATGCTATCATGGTGCCAAGGAATTGTGACTGTAATTCTTCTACTCTGCAATGTTTTAAAATGTGAATTTTATAAACCAAATAAAAGATATGAAAAAATTAGCCTTTCAAAGGGCAACTTGCATTTACAACTTTTTATACCTTTATTACTTAGATTTTAATAAGGCAGGTCCTAGGAAAATAAAAGCACACAGTATCTTTAAAAAAAGGTAAATGGTATGAGCCTAATATTTAAATGGGTAATTTAAGGGAGGGGTACAAACATTAAAACGGATCACTGCTTGAGCCGGTAAGTTCCATTTAAGCTAACACAACTTCCTTCTCTAACAGAAATCACTCCTTAGGTGTCACTTTACTTAATGTTCACTTAAGAGTATCTTCTACCAATTTTACAATCAGTAACTGACACAAAAGCATTCTAGGACAGAGGCCACACTATTATCTCCCACATTGATATTTATTACATTAATAACATTTCTAGCAAAAACAAGTAACAAGGTCAATAACTGAATTCACATTGACAGGTTTCATTTTGATCCATTAGCCAATTTGGAAAAAAAAACCATATTGATCAAAGGGATTAAAAGTAAAAAGCACCTTTTCCTTGCTACATATAGTATTTTTTAACACAATAGCTCTAAAACTCCAAACAGATACCAAATATAAAATCCGACTTCCAGGACTCATTTTAATTGAAACTATCACATGGACTTGTCTCTTACATTTGTTTAGTCATTTATACAGTTATTGAAAAACCATATGCTTTATTGGGCAGGAAAGCTGAAAATACAGCTGTGAGAATTATACTCCACAGTAAATATTCTTGTACTGAATTCTCATGTCACTGAGAATCTTAACCTAGTCTAAGACATTTTGAGATCACTTACTTACAACTATCACTTTTTTGGAAACATTTTTTGGTACTCCAGTCAAGTGCTGAGTGAATTTTATTCTAAAATCTAAGGCTAGAATTTACTTCCAACATTCTCATCCCCAGGTAACACAATTATGAATATTCAGAAATCCAGATACCTCTTAAGATATTCAATGTTTCAGAGCTATGCCTGGATAAATGGCATTTGAAAAGAATGACTAAAATAGAAATTAGCTGAGTTTATACTCCTGAAGCCACCGACACTCATCTTTAGGTTTTTATATTTACAGTATTGTCCAGGAGAAAAAAAAGTTACACTATTTTCCAAGTTCTATTCCAGATGTCTGCTTATTAATAAGACTTGTAGTTTATGCAAAGGTGAACCACTGTCCTCTAAAATTGCACTACACTACTTCTTGTAGAGCTAATAGTAAAATACATCAACCCAAATCTTATGAAAGCAGCACATCTTTCGGGAGTAACTAGTATATAAAAAGTATCAACATCAGTGGTTTGAATATAAAAATTTATTTTTAAGTCAAAGTATGCAACAAATAAAACCTACAGAAAACAGATTTTCCCATCACAATCTGTTGCTTTACCAAATAATATTTTGAAAACACATTCCTTCAGTCATTATAAAGTTCTTAAAATACAAAAGAAATTAAATCTGTAAGAAAGTCTAGTAGACCAGACGCTGTTGTCAGGACTTTTATGTTGGTGGTTATGCTTTAATACATGCCACGCCATCCACCTCCACTCATGCCACCTTGCCCATAGTAACCGCCACTGCCTCCACCACCACGGCCTTAAAAAAAAAAAAGACTTGTTAGCAGGAAATATCCGTGCGTACTTCATTGAAGATAATACATGAATTTAAAAGTATCTACATACATGGGGACTAACAAATCAAACCACAGTAACCAAGGACACTTACCATAACCACCCAAGCCATCAGGAGTACCATATCCTCCACTGTAATTGTTACCCATGCCCATTCTTCCAACAGATCCATAACCTCCCTGATTATCTTTAAAAGGGAAAAAAAAAGTGTGAGATTGTTTGCTAAGTGTGTAACTCTGCTCATTTTAAAAACTTTACCTACCCATTCCATCTCTGCCGTAGCCACCCATTCCAGAACCTCCCATTCCAGAACCGCCTCCAGGAGTAGAATTCAGGAAGAGTTCAATGTACCGATGTTCTTTAAGACAAAAAGTAATAGGGAAGCAATGATGGATCAAAATTTATCAATAAAAGGATAATTGGCAAATATTAACCTGTGCTAGTATTAGCCTGAAAGTGTATTTCTATACTTCCTAGTGGAGTGATGAATGCCAGGTAGGGCTAAAACCTAACCTACCAAATTTTGTTCAAACTGCACAACACTACACATAAAACGTGGTCGGGGCCTCCGTTTCCTCATCTATAAAAGGGGCTGATTCATTATTTTAGAACCAGTCACTGTGCTTCTTAAAAATACATTCCATGTCCAAAGAAATGAATTCCAATCATGAAAATGTCCATGAAAACTTATTTACTGACTACAGCTTAGAATAGCTCTGATGGCATGTAGAAATAATTACCCAACTAACTTAATGGATGGGTTAAAAAGTGGTAATTTGCAAATGGCATGGGAACTCAAGTGAGTGCCAAGTAATATACCTATTTTCCCTTTTTAATTGAGCTCAGATAACCTGTCAAGTATTGAGTCTGAGTTAACTCTTCAATAAAAAACCCCCTGGAAAGCCATCTTAGAGGCCATATGGCTTCAGGTCCCAGTGACTGCCAAGAGTTACCTACAGACCCTGTAACATCTTATATTTGAGGAATTACAAATGTTATTTCATAAGCAAGTTCACATCTAAGAAAAGAGATAGCAAGCCAAGGATACCACTTACGCATGTTATTCTTATCTTTAGACATGGCAGCTACAGCATCTTCATGTGTCACAAATTCTACGTCTGCCTCTCCTGTTGCTCTGCCATCAGCTCCGATATCAATATGCACTCGTATGGGATTTAGTGGTGAGAAGAACTAAACAAAAGAAAACAATTACTAATTTTTCTTTTTTAAAAGATTTTATTTGCCAGAGAGAGAGAGAGGGAGAGCACAAACGGGGAGCAGCAGGCAGAGGGAAAGGGAGAAGCAGGCTCCTTGTTAAGCAAGGAGCCCCATGTGGGACTTGATTCCAGGACCGAGATCATGACCCGAGCCGAAGGCAGACGCTTAACCATCTGAGCCACCCAGGTGCCCCACTAATTTTTCTATTTAGATTATTCAAAGTAAATTACCACATACTTTGGTTTTCCCTCATCCATTAAAACAAACCTTTTTACTGCCCTGTATTGCAAAGCTAACAAATCAACTACAAAGGTTCTGGAAATATAAACTAATGCACTTAAGAGGAAAATGCAAAGAAACGATCTCTTTAAAATAAGCTACGTGGGGATGCCTGGGTGGCTCAGTCATTAAAAGCATCTGCCTTCGGCTCAGGTCGTGATCTCAGGCTCCTGGGATGGAGCCCTGCATCGGGCTCCCTGCTCATCAGGGAGCCTGCTCCCCCCTCTCCTTGCTGCTCTACCTGCTTATACTCTCTCTGTCAAATAAATAAATAAAACCTTTTAAAATAATTTAAATAAAGTAAGCTAAGGGGGGGGAAGCTAAGTGAGTAAAAAAAATTAATAATAAAAATCTAACCCAAAGCATAGTTCACTCTAAATAAATGAAAACGTCTCATACCCTACCACTAAGAGGGAGAATTTAACTCCTCCGTTCCCACTCCTCCCAAGAAAGATATTTCAAAATTACTGTTTGAAGGATAAATAGGTCACCAGAGACTTAGAAACATGTGCAGAGAATTTAGGTGTTATGATTCAGACCAATGGAATTTGACAAACTGACACAAACTGTACATGGATATCTCCAAAATATATCACTTAGTTGTAAATCACAAGTTAATCAGGTTAAAGGAATCTTAAAACGTACCTGGAACTTAGGACCAATCAGTTCCCAGTAAGATCTATAGGTAAATTTCTTTCAGAGCTACGTAGTAAATAGTCCTGGCTTTGTAGGCCACTAGATGTCTACTGCAACTACTCAACAGGTAAATGAATGGGTGTGACTAGATGCACATGGACTGAAGTCTGCAGATACTCTAACCAATTTGAAACCGACCAGTTTCAAAACAGCAATAGCATCTACTCCCATTATTTTCACAGCTCCTGTTTCTAATCACGCTGTAGCTACAAAGCTGAACCAAACAACTAAACCTTATTCACTTTTTATATTTTCCACTTTCAAAACTTGACACAAGGGCAATTATCTTCCAGTCCTCTCCACTCTATGCCGATCAATCTTTTCACTAAATTCTTAACTAGACTTTATGAATACAACTTTCTACTTGCTTGAGTCCCAGATAAGTCAGCATACAATGGACAAAAAAATGTTCATCAACCAGTATGATAAGAATATGTACATATTTCCTATTAAAGGGATTTTGACATTAAAACTATAAAGAAAAAGATGAGAGCATTAAGAATGCTTCAAAACTAGATACCAGATAAAATATAAAATCACTGATAAATTACTCACATTAGCAATGTCATTTTCAGTTGCACGAAAAGGTAATCCTCTCATATGTACAAAATGACCACCATGAAAACCTGAACTTGCATCACCAGCTCCACCATAGCCATGTCCTCCCATACCTAAGAGAATAAAATTTCCAAAGATTATCAACTACTGATACATGTAGTAAAGCATTTCAACAAAACACTTCTTCCCTACACATACCTTTTCCTATTTATACCTTTTTCTTTGACAACCAATTAATCTTAGTAGTTCTAAACATCGAATCGAGAATTTACCTGTAAGTATACATCTATATAAAGCCCCACATAGGTATGTTCTGAAATATGCTCAAGCTGACGATTTCATGCAAGTCACCTTTTACCACCACTAAATGGTTGTAAAACAAATACTTAACATTCACCTAAAAAGGAGTATGTCTTTAATATTTACCTCTTCCATCTCTCATTCTGTCATCAAAGCCATCATTTCCATAGCCATAATTATTATAGCCACCATAGTCATCAAAACCTCCATAACCTGTATAATTTAATGAGAAATACATGAATACACTTTCAAGAGATAAATTTTATAATCCAGTTTATAAAATCATTTTGTGGTAAGCAGTCTGGTTATTACAAGTTTACAACTCCCAACTTAGTGCATGTGAAAAAAAGCAGTAACACTCGGTGGAAATAAAAAAAACTCAAAAGAATACATTTAAGACATCAAAATTAACTTTCATCCTGATGTCAAACAGAAAGTGTCAAAATATGCCAATATCTTCATTTTAATTTCTGTATAACTTCTCTAGGTGCCAATATGTGCATCAATCAAGTCCCATAGCTGGCCACGGGAATCCATATTTTCATGAACAGGTTTTAAAACCTAGTAGGTACTGAAATTACTGCCATTTCTATATTTCTTGACAAAGTGTCAGGAACATTAAGAAAATGACAACAGAACCTTTGTTCATTAGATACACATACCACCATCATATCCATCACCTCCTCGTCGCATTCTGTCATACATACTTCCACGCCCAGCTCCATAATAACCCCCTCTTCCTCCTATCGGTCTATCATATGGTCCCGGTCGCTGGCCCAGCAATCTTCTTGGTGGATCATAAAATCCTTTGATTTCACTCCTGCTACTTCTGAAGATCTCAATATACCTATTTAAAAAATGGTTTAAGGTACAGGTTTCAGCGTAAATGTATTAGAATAAATAAGATATTGGGCAAAAATGCAGTAAGTTTTTCTACATCTAGATACATAACCCAATTTAAACTGCCTAAATACACCATAAATTAACATTTTTTACACCTACAAACTTAGTTAATATTTAAGTTTTACATAGACAAATTAGTCACTTGAAAATAATTCATATAATATATATTTTTAGCTTGTTTCCTTTAGTACATAATAGGTGTTTAGAGAAAATAGCTGATTATACAAAAGCATTTATCAACAACATCCTACAGAGAAATGGAAACAATCTAATTTTAATTTAAGCAAACTATTAGCATTAATTCCCCACCCAAATCTGTAGTTTCCAAGTTAAATTTAGATAATTATCAATTCTTTTAAACTACCCCAGAAAAATGTTATTGTAAACCCCCCATTAAGCAATAGTGACCCACAACCCCCAAAAAATAAAAATTTAACACCATCCCAAACTCTCCATCCCCACCTGTGCCCTATTCTTTCCTTGTGTTTCCCCAGAGCATTTTCTGCTATCTCCTTTGAAGCAAACTGCACGAAGGCCTCCCCTGTGCTTCTCCCCTGGTAGTCCATCGTCAATGTTATCCCATTTGGCACGATTTCCAACCCTTTAACCCAAGGACAAATAACCCCATCAAGGGGAACAGTGTTAAAGGCTGAAACATTCCCATCTGAATCAAATATTTAAAACAAGTCTAAACAAAACAAAAACAAAACAAAAAAGCTTAAGTTTCCCATCACCCCGTAATACAAGCGGAAGATTTTTTCAAATATTACTGGATTACATATTTTTTTGCAACCAGTCTTTTTAAATTACACACACTAAAAGCTCACCTATATTACATTAAAAAAGCTAAATCAAATTTAACTATGCTCCATATAATTCATGGTTCATTTCATCATACATAATTATTCTCAATTAAGCTTAATGCACATTAGTTAGGTTTTACATATTCTACACATTCTGTATTCAGTACTAACTGGAGCATATTTCATAATACATTAACCAAGATATCGTATTCAAAAGTCCCCGAAACAAATGGGTTTTACAAATTAAAAACTGAGTAATATAATAAAAATATAAAATTAAAATACTACTAAACTTTTACTAATACTAGAGGTACCTTGAAAGAACTGAACTATTTCCTCTTTGCTGCAACCAAATGGCAGTCCACGAAGTCGTACTGTCCCATCACTAGCGTCATTTGGACCATTATGTTTCATAACCCAATCCATCTCAATAACGTTTGATTTAAATGCTATAAAAAATAAACAAGCACATAAAGCAGTCAATCAAAATATACTCTTGCTACAGGTACTGAAGAAACATCATCGCTCAGTGGTGCACAACAGGAAATATAACATATGGCTTGTTGACAATGCCACAATTCAAAGGCATGACACCTTCCCATTTTGAGGTAGGCAAAAAGACTGGGAAAAGTGAGTGATACCTGACCCTCCCCTCCGAAAAGTACCAAATTTCTAAGGGCCAAATTTTATATAATGCCCAATCTTAAGAAAGCTTACACAATTACAATATTAGTCTTCAAATTCTATTTCTTGTCATCTTGACATCAACTCTAGTCTTTTCCTCATCTCTCAAATTTTCATTCACATTTTTTCAGGTTTTACTTATTATTCATTTGAATCATGTAAATTCTTTAAAACTTAATTACTCAAAAGCTGCACATAGCACCACTGTCCACTCACAGCAAGAGCCTAAGTCAAAAGGTCAATGAGTACTTCTCTGTTAGAAAAATGGCATTACAAAAAGTCTTAACTTTTTAGATGCACTTTTAATTCTGAACACATCAAATTGTTTTTGAAGGAGGAAAAATTCCTATCTCTAAAGCAAGTTTTAAAATGAGTTAATTAGGGTGAGTTTTAAAATTGAGGTAAAAGTCCACTCAAAAGTGAATGCCTTCCAACAGTACCGGTGTTTTTTGAAGCTACCTACTGGGAAGTTACTGGAGATAGTACATTCAAAACCAGTTCACTCACTGCTTTACATTTAAACACAAATTTTAAAAAACGTAATACATTAACATTCAAAAAGTATTTTAGGGTACAGTGAGAAGCCCTCCTAGCCCTCCAAAAAGAACCCATCCACACCCAGTTCCCTTCCCAAAAGACAATAGTCCTTTCTTTTAGAATTCCAGAACACTTTAAGGAGGCTAATGCAGAAGTCCTTCAGCTGCAAAAACTTACCAGATCTTACAAATTTCACTAAGCAGCTGTAGGAATCCTACTCACCTGAGTATTTCAAACCTTTCCCTCACCACCTCCTCCCCTGTAAACAAGACAATTTGTTCACTTGATTCCTTTACGCTTCAACATAGTTCATAACAGTGTTCACTAATACTTGATTTCACACCATCTAATTATATCACTCCAACTGTTAGGGGGAGCATCTGCAAAGAGTAAAATTTTTTTCCTAGAATATGTGCATTTAAAATAACCTAAGGTAGAAAATTTCCGAATGTGTTTATTAATCAAATACCTCTGCGTATGAATCACCTTGCATACTTGTTTTGCTGTTTTAAAAATCCTGGCAGTCACTCTAGACATGGAGATCCAAAGTGGGAAGACTAAGATTTTTTTTATCAGACATTACAACTAATTTTTAGGCACCTAAAATGGATATGCATTTTTAAGGGGGAGAGAGAGAGAGAGAGAGAGGGAGAAAGAGAAACTGGTTTTGAATCCCTATTCTGCCATTCACTGGCTGGTTGATTAAACAAACTTAACCTCTGTGTTCAGCTCTAAAATATAACAGTGGTGCCCATACCTCTCTAGACTGTTTTAAGACTTATTTATAATGCTTAGTCTGCAGCATGGCATTCATTCGATGGTAGCCTTGTTACTGGATTTTAAGGGACCCTCCTGTAAAACTACTGAAATATACCATAAAATAAATGAACCTTAAAGGATGGAAAACTATCCCCAGTCCTGAAAAGAAGTAAAGATAGTTACAAATTGTTTCCAAAATCAACTTAGGCTTGCTTCCATAGAATTTGTCAAGGTGGGGGGGTGAGGTGAGGATTTTTGGAAATGTTTACTATAACATGTGTTAGCTAGATAAAAAATACTGTTCTAGAGTAGTCCCGAAAGTACACCCTGATTGAGTCTGGGAAAAAAGTTGAGACATACTGAAGATCTCTTAAAAAACAAAAAAAAGCCCCCAAAACTTAAAACCAAACAAACAAAAAACAAAAAATCAAAACAAAACAAAAACACTTCTCTATAAAGGATGATTCAAGAATGGAAGAAAAAAGTGGAGAGGAGGTAACATCACGTTACTTCCTCATGAAAAATATTTAGTATTTTGCAAAACCAATCTAATCTGTTGTGAAAAGACAGTGTGATGCTTTTTATCATTTAGCCCATTTCTTTCTTCATTGTAACACTGGGGAACACACACAAAAAAGGATGGGAAATTGACTTATCTTTACTATAAAATTTAGCCCTTTCCAAGAAACACCAGCAAGCAAACTAGTTTTGGTTTTCATCAGTCCACACCAAAGAGACCTATATAAAACAAAATATTAAGTCTATAAAAATCACACTATCCTATTAACGCAATTTTAAGTTGACGAAAAATTAACCAGATTCGGAAGACAACTATTTTATTGGATGACTTTCCACCGCACATGTATTAAGAGTACACAAAGCCACACTAGACTTCTTCAAAACTCAAAATGTGACTCTGAAATTCTACTTACAAAACAAAACCAAGACAAACTCTGGAGGCATACAAAAAGACAATCTGCTGTAGTACATTAATAAAGCTGTCCCGGAAACTACCTCGAGTTTACTAATTATTCAGGATAATCCATCTCAACCTTTCTTTCCAACAATGTCATGACTAATCTCAATTCTGCTTTAAGACTGCCAAGTGTTAGCACCAATTAAAAATACCAGCAGTTGAACTAAGATAACTGTAGTCAGTTTTGAATAGAAGTTTAATTTCCTAAAAGTTATGCTAAGTGAAAGAAGCCAGTCACAAAAGTCCATGTACGGTATGGATTTTAAATGGGTGAAGTTTATGGTATGTGAATTGTATCTCAAAGCTGCTAAGCACCTAACAGAGGTCAAATGAAACACTGAATTCCTTTGTAACACAGAGGCATATACTACTATCTTCTGAAGTATAATACATAAAGTTAGGGTGTGATGCACCAATAGATAACTTTATAAATGGTAGCCAGCTGGTCCTAAAAAAAAAATGAGAATGTTCTTCAAACTTTGGCAAAAAGCGGTACTAACTAAAATGAAAAATTTACATCATTTCCCCTTTCCAACGTGCTTGCTCCTTAATTTTCCAGTAGAAAAAGTAGACACACAACTACTACCTAAAGGGAGGTGAAGTCTGAATGTATAAAGGAGTTCTTCTCTAAAACAAAGTTACCATCACCTACTGCAGCTCAGCCACTTGTTTACCAAAGTAAGAACACCAAAAAAATAACCTGGTTATTAAAAATATAAAGGCAATCAGATGGGTTTCCAGATCATGATGCAGATGAAAGAGGGCAGAAAAAGGTTTCTAGAGTAATCCAATCAGGAAAGCGGTTTTATGATGTACTATTTTACAGGAAACTGGCCTTTTTTCAAAAGCTACTAAAAATCAGACCGTCTTCAACAATAGTAAGGTTGTTTTTTAAAGCTGAAAAAAGTAGGTAATAGAGTTCTTGTAAGGACTCAAAGCTATTATTGGAAACTGTTACTCTCAAGCTGCCTGTCACTTTGTACCCTACTCAATGAAAAGTACAGACCCAGTTCTCTTGTGTTCTAAGGACCAAAAATCACACCACCACAGGACTGGGCTTTCGGTTTGTCTTTTTGTTGAGTAGGCCTATTTTCTGGGTCATAATACTACCACAGTCCTATACTAAAAAAATAATGCTTAGCTACCAAAAGTAAAATAAACGCTTACTGTATTTTGATGTATTTTACTTCCACACCCTTTTTGTTACATGTTTTGCACAACATGTAACCTTTGGAGATTTAATACTGAAAACTCGGTAACTCAACTGCTACACAAATTTATGCCATCACCGTCACTAATTGTGTTTTAACAACTGTTTCCCAAAGGTAAAACTCCTACGTAAATGATAACCCAGTATGTGCCAAACTACACAAAACCATTGCTAAACCACCCACCCCCGCCCAAAAGTTCAGGAAGCTATTATATAATTCACTGGTCCTAAACGACCTATTTGAAATATGCCCATTTCACATTCCTATTTGGTAAGTCACCCGCTTACTGCTTACAAAACATTTACCCACAAAGTGTTTACGTTTAAGATAAACGTGAGAAGAAAAAAAAAACAAAACACCCTTTGGAAAATGAGTACGTACTCTTTTCGAAGTTCCAAATCTGGAATATAAGGGCCGGCTAAGCGTCCTTTATTCCTCCCCGGAGACTTTTCGTTTATCTAGCTGCCCTAGAGACCAGAGAGCTAAGGAGAGTACGCCCCTCCCCGCCCCACCCCCGCCCCCTCTCCGTCCGGCAGCCAAGCCTGGCTTTAAAACCTTCGCCACCGGGCGGCGGAATTACAAAGGAGGCCGACTGCCTCCTTTGTCCTGGATTTGGGAGTTGAGCGCCTTCGTCGCCATTGGCTTTCCTCCCCCAGCTCCAGCCTCTCTCATCTTGGGAATCTGCGTCAGAAGTCACTCGCAGTCCCGCCAGCCCTGGTAGCCCTGCCGAGACTGCGGAGGAAGGGAGGCCGCGGTGGGAGGCCAGGCCCATCCGGCGCCATTTCCATCGGGAGCGCGCCCGCCAGCCCAGACCCCCCCCCCAAGTGCCCAGTCTTTCCCAGCTCGCTTCGTTCCCCACCCTCGTCCCTTCCGGGGCGCTCTGACCTTCCCCCGCCCCCACCCCGTCCCGGCCTTCTAAATCAGTTTTCGGAAGCTCAGGGGCAAAAAGTAGAAAGAGGGGAAGGGCGGGAAGCCGAGGTGGCGGCGCCACCGTACTCAAAATGGCGGAGGCCAAACCAGCACGGAAAGAGGGGAAATGCTGGATGACCCCCACTCCGGGCCTCAGTTTCGTCCACTGAATTTCACCCGAGCATGTCCTCCCCCCAGCAGGCCGCCCTCCTTGAAGTGGGAGATCGCCTGGGAGGCGCAGTCTGGCCGCCTCCGAGCGGCGACCTCCACACTTCCCCCCCCCACCCCACCCCCTCCCAGTCTCTTTCGTCCTTCTCCCGACTCGGCTCTCGAAACCACCAGCCCAACCTACCCCCTTTTACTTCAGATACCCTGTCGGGCGACAGTAACGCCGACTCCGGTGCTCGCGGGGCCGGTCGGGAAGAGGAAGAAGTCGCTCGTCTCGTGTAGCACTCGCCACAACGGTCCTTCCAACCGCCTCCACCAGCGACAACCGCTAAGAGAGCTGCGCAGCAGAGCGACTGGCTTGGGGGGATGGGAGAGAGCGAGCGAGAAGGAGGGGGTGGGGCGAGAGCAACGAAGACCGACGGGCCCACTCTCGCGAGACAAGAGCCTCGATCCCGCCTTGGCGCCTAAGCAAGAAGTGCGCTTGCGCGCTAAGGGGTTGTCCTGTGTGTTGGGGAAGCAGTGGAAAGTAGCGGAGCTGGTCCCGTTAGAAAAAGACGCGGATTACTGTAAAACTGTTAAATGCTTAGAGCCTACCTTTCTGCCCACTCCGGGAGGATGTGAAGTGACAGTAGTAGTTCTGCCAGTGTGTGTTGAAGCGGTTTGGAGAAGTTCGATTCTCTGTCCGCACCAAGAACAGATTCCGTAGAGGCCCCACCCATACCCCTGCGTCACCTGCAGGAAAGGGATGCCACGTGGTTCGGCGGCCAAATGCGAGGAGGGCTTTTCTTGTCAGGTTTGTGTTATGCAGTAAAAATAAGTGTCCCCCCCCCCCCCCCGCAAAGATACAGAAGTGTCCTCCAGACCCCCATTTTGGCTCTTGGTCTGGGATTCCTTCCCTTCCGCGGCACTAGGGCACCGGCCCCGCCCCCCTCCCCACCAGCGGGTCTCCTCCCCTGAGGCCTCTCAATTTCCCCTTTGATAGTCCCAGGAGAAAGTTACTCGCTTTCTCCTGTGCCTTCCTGTTCTCTCTTGCTTTTCATCTCTCCACTTGTCTTTATTGAAGTATAATTAACATACAGTGTTATATTAGTTTTAGGCGTACAACATTGATTGGACAATTCTATTCTCAGTGCTCATTAGGAAAGTGTCACCGTCTGTTACCATATAATGTTATTATAATGTTATTGACTATATTCCCTATCCTGGGCTTTTCATCTCTGTGACTTATTTATTTTATAACTAGACGTTTGTACCTCTTAATCCCCTATATCTATTTCACCCATTCCCTCTGGCAGCCACCAGTTTGTTCTCCTTATTGAGTTCATTTGTTAATTTTTGTTTGTTAGTTTCATCTCTGTATAACCTCAGTGACAAATCAGGCACTCGTGACTGAGGAGTTCGGGTTGTTTTCTAAATAGGGCTTTGCATTCTTGAAAATTGCACGTACAAGTGACACCTAATACTTTTGGGTTGTGCTGGCCTACCACCAAGGTCCTTAGTGACACCTTATGGCTTTTTTTTTTTAAGATTTTTTTTTTTTTTTTTTGCGAGAGGGAGAATGAGAGACAGAGAGCATGAGAGGGAGGAGGGTCAGAGGGAGAAGCAGACTCTCCGCTGAGCAGGGAGCCTGATGTGGGACTCGATCCCGGAACTCCAGGATCATGACCTGAGCCGAAGGCAGTCGCCTAAAAAACTGAGCCACCCAGGCGCCCGGCTTTTTTTTTTTTTAATAAAAAAAAAAATGCAAGCCAAATTTCTGTGGGAAGGGTGCAGGACGGTCTTGGTAAAGAGATCAAAGCAAGTTAAAGTGCAAATGTAGGAACCGTTATGAAGTGCAAGGGAGGGAAAGAAATGAATTTGAACACAGGGATGTTCCTGTAGGTTGGAATGTGGACCAAACTAGGTTGCAGGCCTTTAATATCTAGCCAAAGACCTTGTACTTTGTACTACAGACGTTGGGAAGCTCTTGGGGTGGAATGAGGGGGTATAAGGGGTATAAGGGCTGTTAGCAGTGGAGAAGCTTGAATAATTCTTTACCCCATGAGATCTCAGATGTGTAGGGTGGAGGCAGGAGGCCAATTACCTGCATATAATGGACATTTCCATGTCATGGTTTAATTCACCCTCAAACCTGCTTTAGACAGGACAGTAAGAATTGGCCAGGTCATAGTGCCCTATTGCTTTTCTTCAGCCCACCCCCTCAAAATACCTCTTAGAGAAAGGGGGATGGGACAGTGTGGTCATCATTACAAGACACAGAAAAACAAAACCTGGATAATGTAACATTATGATTCATATTTATTAAGAGCTTGCTTGAGGGGCTCCTGGGTGGCTCAGTCGTTAAGCGTCTGCCTTCGGCTCAGGTCATGATCCCGGGGTCCTGGGATCGAGCCCCGTATCGAGCCCTGCATCGGGCTCCCTGCTCGGCAGGAAGCCTGCTTCTCCCTCTCCCACTCCTTCTGCTTGTGTTCTCTCTCTCACTATGTTTCTGTCAAACAAATAAAATCTTTTTTTTTTTAAGATTTTTATTTATTTATTTGAGAGAGAGAATGAGAGACAGAGAGCACGAGAGGGAAGAGGGTCAGAGGGAGAAGCAGACTCCCTGCCGAGCAGGGAGCCCGATGCGGGACTCGATCCCAGGACTCCAGGATCATGACCTGAGCCGAAGGCAGTCGCTTAACCAACTGAGCCACCCAGGCGCCCACAAATAAAATCTTAAAAAAAAAAAAAGCTTGCTTGAGCTAGTGCTGTGCTCAATCCATTGACTCCTTACAATCCTAAAGGATAATCATTATTTTTGTCCCCATTTTACAGATGAGATGCCTGAGTTTGAGAAGTGCAAAAAGTTGCTCAAGGTCACACCCCTAGTAGGTGCCTGGGTGGCTCAGTGGGTTAAGCGTCTGCCTTCAGCTCAGGTCATGATCCCAGGATCCTGAGACTGAGTCCTGCAGCCAGTGGGCTCCCTACTCAGTGGGGAATCTGCTTCTCCCTCTCCCTCTGCCCCTCCCCCCGCTCCTGCTTGCTTGCTTGCTCTCTCAAATAAATAATTAAATCTTTTTTTTTTTTTTTTTTTTTTAAAGGTCACACACCTAGTGAAGAAGCTAGAATGTGAATCTAAATGGTTTTACTCCAGGGGTTATGGTCTTAAAGCACTCTGGACCTTCTTGGGGTTGCAAGTAACTTAACTATGCATTCAGGGAACAAACATCATTTTAGGCAAATTGAAGTTACTTCCCCTAACAAACATTACCAACTCAGGAGACCAGCAGTTAATGATTCATTGGCTGGAGACTTTTGAACAGGCCTGAAACTTGACATCCTGGTGTCACTGACACCTTGAGCCCCTCCCCCCAGTTAAAAAAATTGCTGTATTAGTAAGACTCCAAGCTCCCACACTTCAGATGGAGTTCTTCCCTGAGTTCAAGTTACATCACTACGTTACTCTTTCAATCTTTCAACCTGATTTGGTAGATGGAATTCTGTAATCCCTTTCACCCCTTGCCTGAATTCAAACAATATATTTAGTGCCTGATTGAGTTTGGCATTCTTTCCACATAATTTGTATGATTATGGGCCACAATCCTAAAATCATTCTAATGACTTTTCACCACTGAACTGCAATGTTTTCTTTGTGTCTTGGCCACAGTTCCCTTATATGAGGCACTCTGCTGTTTGCCAGTGTGAATGCTTAGGAAGGACTTGAAATTAGTACGTGCATTCCTTTTGCTTTTTTATTATTACAGAAAGTAGGAAGCTTTGAATTTGAAAAAAATGTACACTAGTTTTGGGGCAAACCTAATCTTTTTTAAATGATTTTTGTTTTTATTTATTTTTTAAAGTAATCTCTATACCCAATGTGGGCCTTGAACCCATACCCCAGAGATCAAGAGTCTCATGCTCTACCAACTGAGCCAGCCAGGCACCCCAGGGGCAGATCTAATTTTTATTTGTCTTCCTATTTTACTACTCTTCTCAAAAAGAAAAAAAAAAAAGTCTATCTAGTATTCCCATTTGCAAATTGAATTCTGTAAGTCTTGGTGAGATTGGTTCACCACTGCTCCAGTGATCCCTACAGAATTGTTTCCAGATTGATCTCTGTGGAATTGTTTCCATAGAGATGGTTAGAACTGAGGGCTCCCAGCTGCTTTCGGGATTTTGTTTTCTCTTTGTCTTCCTTTTGGTCATTTCAGTGCTTCAGTGCTTTTCCTGTTAGCATAGAGATCAGAGGGACCCTGGAGAGGATCTTGTCAGAGGCCATAATGAGAGAAAAGATGAAAAAGGAGAAGGAAATGGAAGTACCCACACCACCAACAATGAACATGTGATCATATATTACACCATCAGGATGAAAGGAGAGGAAAATTCCATGCAGAGCCCAGAGAAAGAGAAAGAAAGAGAAATTGAAAGACAATGCACCCTTCTGGGAGAGGGAAGGCACATTCACTAAAAATTAGTTAAGATCGTTGTTTGCATTACCCCAATGGCATCCTAAAATAACATAAAAACTGGGTTACCATAATCTTTTTGCCATTATGGAAAGCAAATAAGCTAAAAAAGGTAGCAAAACCCACAAATAAGTTTCTAGGAGTATGTTTAATTAGTTAATGCCTTTTTAAAACTAAATCTGCCTTACTAAGATTTTGTGAAATGCTTGTTCATATTTGTCTTTAGAAATTAGTGATCTTCCTTG
The DNA here is from genome assembly GCF_011800145.1 of Mirounga leonina. Taxonomy (NCBI): domain Eukaryota; kingdom Metazoa; phylum Chordata; class Mammalia; order Carnivora; family Phocidae; genus Mirounga; species Mirounga leonina. The sequence continues at coordinate 3,995,843 of NW_023270232.1, read as the reverse complement.
TCATGATTCAAAATTATTTCTCAAGACAAGGCTTAATTACACAGTTTATATGCTTGATACTTTTTTGTTTTTTTCAGTCATCCAAGTGTTCATTCTGGGACTAGGGAAACCAAAAGGGGTTTAATGATTATACACTAAGTAAACAAATGGAAACTTAAAAGGAAGAAAGCACCTAACACACTCTTTCTGTAATTTTTAAAAATAATTAGAAGTATTAAACACTCTTTCTGTTCTAGTGGATTGTTGTAAAGAACAGGGACAACAGCTATAAAAGATAGCTACTTAGGATTTTAAATCAAATTATTGTACAGCTTTTAGTGTGTCAAAAGCACATTGATAACTTAGTAAGAGCACAGATAATGGAGTAACAGACTATTTCCCATTGATTTTAAGTTTCTGAGTGGTAGATAAAAATATAGTTTTCATTATATATATACCTATGTCTCTCAGTATACAAACAATGATGGTTATATTGGGGGTAGAGCACTTTAAGTAACTTTTTTTTTTTTTAAGTAGGGGCTTGAACTCATGTCCCTGAGATGGAAACCTGAGCTGAGATCAAGAGTCAGATGCTTGGGGCGCCTGGGTGGCTCAGTTGGTTAGGCGACTGCCTTCGGCTCAGGTCATGATCCTGGAGTCCCGGGATCGAGTCCCGCATCGGGCTCCCTGCTCAGCAGGGAGTCTGCTTCTCCCTCTGACCCTCCTCTCTCTCATGCTCTCTGTCTCTCATTCTCTCTCTCTCAAATAAATTAAAAAAAAAAAAAATCTTTAAAAAAAAAAAGAAGAGTCAGATGCTTAACTGCCTTAGCCACCCAGGTGCCGCATAAGTAACTAATTTTCAATACAGTCTAGAAAAGTTATTATTTTATAGACCAAGAAATAGAAGAACCAAGAGATCCTTAATGCTTCAAAGTTTACAAAGAAAATCAATGGCAAAACTTAGAATTTTCTATCTTCATAATCAAGGAGTCAGACAGGCCTTGGTTCCAATCCCAGCTTTGATACTTCCCTACCAGCTGCTTGATTCTGAGGCATTTAACTTTTTTGAACCTCAGTTTTTAAATCTTAAAATGGGTGGTTGGGTTGTTATGTAGGGTAGAGATTTGTAGTTGAAATAATAATTCTAGTCCCATCCTCTTTCATGCATGTTTGTCATGTCATTGTTAGTAAATGTGGCTCATTCTTGATAAATTTATTTCAACAGTGAATTTAATAGAATTTTGGGGATGGTGTCCTAAGCACTGTATTGGGAGGCAGCAAATTATTTCAGGGAAATCTGTGAACTCATATGACTATCAAGTATCACCTCTGGACAGAGTAAGTAATATGTTACATGTAATGTACTGCTGTTTTTCTAATATAGGCAGATACAGTTGCTGTTAATAAAATGGAAATTGAGGGAGGGGGTGGGGGATGGGTAACTGGGAGTTGGCCTTTTTTTTTTTTAAGATTTTATTTATTTATTTGACAGAGCACAAGCAGGGGAAGCAGCAGGCAGAGGGTCAACATGACTTATCACTGATAATATTAGCTTTGGTCACCTGGCTGAAGTAGTATTTGCCAGGTTTCTGCCAGGTTAACAAGTTTTACTGTTACTTTTTTAAATCCTCTTCCTATGTTCTATTCTTTAGAAACAAGTCACTGAATGCAGCCCACACTCAAGGGGGCAGAGACATATAATCTCCATCTCCTGAAAGGGAGAGTAGCTAGATAAATTATTTGGAACTATTCTATAAGGTAGATTTAGCTCTTCTTCCTCCTTTCCTTCCTTTCTTCCAATTTTTATGTCAGTACAGACTCTTGGATATTAATTTTATACTTTGAGTATAATCCATCCAATACTACCTTATTATTATTTGTATTTATAGTTTTTTGCTCAAATTGTTCTTCCTTAGACTACTGAGACTTCTTTAGGTTGGCTCCTGTATCCCTTTGACATACCACTATCCTTTTTATTTTTTGAGTACTGCCGTATTTTCTGGTACTAGACGATGCTCCAGGCTCATCTGGTATTTCTTTGCCCTGGCCCTAGAATCAGCCATTTCTCCATAAAGCCTCAGTTCCTTTTATTATCAGGGAATATTGTTTAATTTCCACATTTCCCAAATTTCCTTTTCCTTTTGTTAGTGATACATAATTTCATTCCATTGTTGTTAGAGGACATACTTTTTATGATTCTAAGTATTTAAATTTACTGGGACTTAATACACTTAAAAAAATTTACAGGGACTTGTTTTATGGTCTAACATATAATCTATTTTGGAGACTGTTCCATGTACACTTGAGAAGAATGTGTTGTTTACTGTTATTGGAAGATGTTGTATAGATGTCTGTTAGGTGTAGTTGGTTTACAGTGTTATTAAAGTCTTCTGTTTCTTTCCTGATCTTCTGTCTAGTTGTTTTGTTACTGAAAGTAGGCTTTGAAATCTCCAACTATTATTATTTAATTGTCTGTTTCTCCGATTCTGCAACCTTTTGCTTCAGATGTTTTGGGGTTCCGTTGTTAGGTGCATATATGTTTATAATTATTATATAGTCCTAATGAATTGATCCTTTTATCATTATAAAATGTCTTTCTTTGTCTCTAGCAACAACTTTTGTCTTTAAAGTCTATTTTGTCTGATATTAGTATAGTCACTTAAGCTCCATTTTGGTTACTGTTAATATGGCATATCTTTTTCCCATTCTTTTACTTTCAACCTATTTATGTCTATGAATTTAAAGTGTGTCTCTCATAGAAAGCATAGTTAGATCATTTTTTAAAAAATCCAGTTCTGTTGATCTCTGCCTTTTGGTTGGAGCGTTTATTCCATTTACATTTGATATAGTTACTGATAAAGTAGGGTTTAAGTCTGCCATTTCCTATTTGTTTTCTACATATCTTATGTCTTTATTCTTCCTCTATTCCTCCATTACTGCTTTCTTTTGTGTTAACTACATATTTTATATCTTTTTTTTTAAGATTCTATTTATTTATTTGACAGAGAGAGACACAGCGAGAGAGGGAACACAAGCAGGGGTAGTGGGAGAGGGAGAAGCAGGCTTCCCGCGGAGCAGGGAGCCCAATGCGGGGCTCAATCCCAGGACCCTGGGATCATGACCTGAGTTGAAGGCAGACGCTTAACGACTGAGCCACCCAGGTTCCCCATACATATTTTATATCTATATATGAATTTGCATATATATGACATATATATGAATATATATAAAGAATATATGTATATTTCTTATAAGCATGCACTTGTTTGTTGTTTGGTGCCAAAACCTGGGATCGAATGTAAGCATGCATTTGTAAGTGTACATAAAAAGAACAGAAGGATATATATAGAGAAGGCTACTAGGTTTTAAGAGTTATTATTATTTTGTTTACTTATTCGTAAGATTGTAATAAGATCCCTAACATTAAAAAACCCACTATTTCCCACCATTGCTAAAGTTAAATCCAAATGGTATATATATATAGAGAGAGAGATAGATAGTATTTTTCTCTAAACACTCTGTAGACTCACTTTTACCCATTAATTTCAAGATAGAGCGAAACTTCATCTGTGCTTTACAAAAAGATTGATGAGTCTTTATGAGACTACCCCAAAATTCACAATTCAAAATATAAATATGCAGTATAGTTGGGTAGTCAAATATAGCTTCTTTGTAGAGCAAAAGAAAGAGCCTAAGCAATTTTTGGAATATGTTGAGAGTTTTATTACTGCAAACAAAGTACTGAATCATGTTTTTATTACTTAGAATCATAACATCAGGTCATAATCTGTATTCTGCAGTCCATTCTAACTCCTTGAACTTCTTAGGGGACAAGAATGTGGGTCTTATTTTCAAGTAGTCAAAGTATTTTTTTTTAAGATTTTTTTTTTTTTTATTTGACAGAGAGAGAGAGAGAGGGAGAGCACAAGCAGGGGGAGTGGCCGGCAGAGGGAGAAGCAGACTCCATGCTGAGCAGGGAGCCTGATGTGGGACTCAATCCCAGGATCCTGGGATCATGACCTGAGCCAAAGGCAGACACTTAACCAACTGAGCCATACAGACGCTCCAAATAGTCAAAGTATTTTTAAAAAAATTTGGTTGGTAGGGTGCCTGTGTGGCTCAGTTGATTAAACATCAGACTCTTGGTTTCAGCTCAGGTCATGATCTCAGGGTCTCATGATCTTAGGATCCTGAGATTGAGCACAGTGTCAGGGAGTCTGCTTAAGATTCTTTCTCTCCCTCTTCCTCTGCCCCTTCCCCTCCTCACACACACTCTCTCTCTAAAATAAATAAATCTAAAAATAAATAAGTAAAAATTTGGCTGATAAATAGTAAGCCATGATGAGAACTATAAACCAACAGAAAAGTGAAAAATTCCAAAACAGTGGGTGTTTGAACATAAAAATAGTTGAGGAATTCAAAACCAAGCTATTATTTTAACAAAACCAAGTTAATTTTAACAAAGGCAGTGTTCCAGAGCTCCATTAAGTCTAGGCAATATGCATAAAAGTAAACACAAAGTAATAGAGTGCCAGATATATTATATATATATAATATATATCTGGATATATATATATAATCTTCATAGCTAGATGAAATTAAACATACATTTCTCCAAATTTTGATGTAAAATTTATTTTACTTATAATTGTAATTCTTTTTTATAGTTATTTTCTTTTTACCAGCTACTAAAGTAGACAGTGTTCACGTACACATTGAATGCCATACTCTACTTTTAAGTATTTACATTTTCAAGAAACGGAACTGGTATTTACTAATGAATAGCCTAGTTTTGAGGCAACAGTCATAAGCAAAAGCTAAGTAGGTTCTTTTGTGCTAACAGCTGGGAAATAACAGGAATCAACTTTCCGTTGTCTGTACCCACGGGAGACCGTAAACAAAGAGTATTACAGAGGGAAGAATAAGCATTAGTGTTCCCAGGCACACCCATGGGCAGGTTTAATGACTAAGTCTTTGAACAAGGGAGGCTTATTTTTTCTCTACATTTACATGGTAGATTAGAATTCACGAAAGTGTCCGTGGTGTTCTCAGAAACACATCTGATAGATCTCTGAGTAAGGTAGTGGGACAGGGAATTGTCAAATGGGATTTTTGTTTTTTCTGTACTAACTTTTTTTTTTAAGATTTTATTTATTTATTTATTTATTTATTTATTTATTTATTTATTTATTTATTT
>NW_023270232.1:3904326-3990657 GCF_011800145.1 Mirounga leonina | reverse complement strand
TTTATTTATTTATTTATTTATTTATTTATTTATTTATTTATTTATTTGACAGAGAGAGACACAGCGAGAGAGGGAACACAAGTGGGGGAAGTGGGAGAGGGAGAAGCAGGCCTCCCGCTGAGCACGGAGCCCAATGCGGGGCTCAATTCCAGGACCCTGGGATCATGACCTGAGCCGAAGGCAGACGCTTAATGACTGAGCCACCCAGGTGCTAACTTATTTTTTATAAGGAGATCATATTCATATACTAAATTGATGATCAAAAACTAACTTAAAAAAAAAAGAAATCATATAAATTTAGATTTATGAACTTGTACCCTCTGGTGGTGATTGATTTCTATTTAAACAGCATATTTGTTTTAGGGAAGGATAGTTGCAAGAAAGCAGGCAGAGACAAGGGGGCCCTCCTGCCCTAAAAGGAAACCACCCTTAAAAGGATTTGACACCACCCTGAAAGGAGCCCTTCACCCCTTCCCACGTGACAGGTAGATGACAAAAACCTGATTGGTAACAGGCTCTTGGAGGGTTAATCAGATTAAAACAGCCCGCCAGCAAACTCATAAAAATCCCTAGACTTAGAAATTCTGGTGGCAACCCTCTCGGGTCCCCTCCTTCTTCGGGAGCTCTGTACTATGGCTCAATAAACTTTATTCTGCTGCCCATCACTCTGTCTGGTCTACCTCTTCATTCTTCGAAGCGACGTGACCAAGAACCATGGGCACCGAAGGAAAAGAAACCCTGTAAGAGTTTAGCATTACTGAAGGGCATATAAAGCCAATCTAGGGATCCAATGGAATGTGAGTAAAACTAGAGAAGAAAAATTTTAATTATTTTGGTCATTTGGAAAACACTGTGCCTGATAGCTGCACGTCAGGAGCAGCCATTAGGTTGACCAGGATGCCAGAATTTGTGCAAGTCCACTACTGGGGAAAGAAAAGCAAGCTGCTTAAACTTTACCTGCCTCACACTTTCTCTCAGTAATTTAGTGGGAGGTTATGCTGGTTTTTCCTTAGAGAAATGAAGTCAAAATTAATTGGGGGGGGCGGGGAGAGAAAAGAGAGACATCTTCAGAAAAAAGATTGGAACCTTGGCATAGAGGGGTATAGCTCACTCATGAGCCTCTCTCCACTCCCTGGGTACCTAGCATTGGAGCCTGACACACAATCACTGTTGAACTGAACTTTGGATTTCTGAACCTACAAAGATGAAGACCAAATTGTACACATTGGGTCCAGGAGATCTTTAAAGCCTCATCTTTACTCTCTCCCATCCTCTCTCCCTCTCTATTTCTGTATCCAGTTTGTTTGCCCTGTCATCAATCCATGCACTGTGTCTAACATGCCTGTTCCCACCTTCTGGAGCTGCTGAACACTTTTTTTGTGTGTTTTTGGACTAACTCAAATGTTACCTCATCTCTGGAGCTCCCTCTCTCTGTTTCCTGGGCAGAGTTGTTGCTCTCTTATTGTGTTCCTAAGCATTTTATCTATATTACTTTCATATTACAATTTTTATGTCGGTCTCCCCACTGGTTGAGAATTCTTTGAAAGAGAGTTAGTGACGTATTTATCATTTTATCCCCAAAGTCTAGCATGTGCCTGGCATTTAAGAAATACAAAGTAATTTTTAAAAGATTTTATTTATTTGAGAGAGAGCAGAAACGAGAGAGAGAGAGAGCACAAGCGAGGGGAGGGGAGGAGAGAGAGGGAGAAGCAGGCTCCCTGTTGAGCAGGGAGCCTGATGCGGGACTTGATCCCAGGACCCTGGGATCATGATCTGAGCCGAAGGCAAACACTTAACTGACTGAGCCACCCAGGCGCCCCATGGAAATACAAAGTAATTTTTGAAAAATAAATTGTTAATGTGAGCTCTACCTTAAGCATAATCTGTCACCATAGGGTACAAACAGGGATATCAATGGATTAAATTGAACAAATAAAAAACCCTTCCTTATTCTACTTTTTGACCAAGAATAAAAATTAAAATCAAATTATATAATACATTTTAGAAAATGTTTTTTATGCATTTAAGGTGTTAGAAATTTCATGCACTTTCTATAGTGATTCTCCAAGGACAGCATCAGCATTACTTGCTGCTATAACAAATTACCACAAACTTAGTGGCTAACAACAACACACATTTATTGTTTTATAGTTCTGGAGGTCAGAAGTCCAAAATGGATCTCACTGGGCTAAAATCAAGGTGTTGGCAGGAGTGGTGCTATGATTGAATTGTGTCCCCTACCCCCACCCCCCAAATTCATATGTTAGAGCTGTAACCTCCAGTGTGATGGTATTTGGATATGAAGGCCTTTGGGACGTAATTAGGTTTAGGTGAGGTTATGAGGATGGGGCCGTCATGATGGGATTAATGCTCCTATAAGAAAAGGCCTTCTCCCCTTCTCTTTCTGTCATGTGAGGACACAGCAAGAAGGTGGCTGTCTATAAGCCAGAAAAAGAGTCCTCACCGGGAACCAAATCTGCTGGCATCTTGATCTTAGATTTCCCAGTCTCCAAATTGTAAGAAAATAAATTTCTGTTGTTTAAGCCACTCAGTCTATGGTATTTTATTATGGCATCCTGAACTGACTAATCTAACCTTCTAGTGGCTCTAGGGGATAATTTGTTTTCTTGCTTTTTTCTAATTTCTAAAGGCCACCTACATTCCTTTGTTTGTGGCTCCTCCCTCCTTTTTCAGGCCAGCAGCCCCACATGTTCCAGTCTCTCTCACTTGAACTCTTCTGCCTCTCTCCTCCACTTTTAAAGACCCCTGGAACATTGGGTCCACCTGGATAATCCAGAAGAATCTTACTTTAAGGTCAATTAATTAGCAACCTTAATCTTACCAGCAACCTTAATGTCTCACTGCCATGTAACATAACATATTCACAGGTTCTTGGAACCAGGATGTGGACATCTTCGGGGAGCCATTATTTTGGCTACCACGTGGACTAATAATGGCTTGAACCTTAAAAACATCTGTTGTTTACTTAAGACGTTTGGAAGTAGGAGCTTCTAACATTTCTTTAGCAGCTTAACTATATTATTCAGAATGCCTGCTCTCTTTCTTTCTCACCTAGTTTGTTAGCTTCTCATCCTCATATTTGTCACCTCATGGTCAAAGATGATTGCTGCATATCCAGGCATCAGAAGCATGTTCAAGGTGGGAAAAGGAGTAGGGGGAGTGACAGTCCATTCTCCTCTCTCAGGTCTGCCCCTTTTGTCAAAAAGCAAATGATTTTTCTCAGACTCCCTCCAGCAATCTTGCCCTAATGAGATCATATGGCCATCTCTAGCTGCAAGAGAATCTGGAAGAATGAGCATCTGGCAAAGGAGAATGAAGTTGTCCTGATTGGCTTAGGCCATTTATGATTCATTGATGGGGCTGGGCACACTGCCTCCCCAAACAAAATCAGAGTTCTTTTAGAAAAAATGAAGTGCAAGTGTGTTGTGGGTAAGGGTTGGGGTGGGGCTGAGGGAAGTGGCTGTTAAATAGGCAAATGACATTGGCTGTTAGGCTTTGAGAATCCTTTCCCTTTAAAGAAAAATTCCCTTTAAAGAAATGGTTGCCATTTGAGAACCAATGCAATCTAGAAGCCTCATAAAGTACTTAGCTACAAAATTTATTCTTCTAAACTAGTTAAAAAAACTTCAGAAGAGTATTTAAACACTGTGTTTTAAAAACTTGCACATGTAATTCATGATCACTATGGAAGAATTAGACAATCTTTTCAATATACATTTTCTTATCCAACTGCATATGTAGCTGACAGCTAGGACCAATGAGGCTGAAGTTCAATGAGGTTAAAAATATGCTCCTTTTGCCACACTTATGACTTCCAAAATAGTATTAATTCTATTAAATTGATGAAAACTATGCTTCATTATCAGAACTTTAATTTGTTCTCTAAGTTTTCTAAAATTTTTGGCAATCTATGATAAAATTTCCATGTAGTTGCATAAATGAACTGCAATGTACTGACAATAACAGTGATGCTCCTGAAACAGAAATGTTGGCTGGCAGATGATTCTGTGTTGAGAACCCCTAAGTATTTGTCAGCAATGTATCAAAATCCAGTTTTGGTGTATGCTCAGTGTATTATTTACTTACTTAATTACTTCAATAAATATTTATTGCGTGCCAGGCACTGTTCTAGGAACCAAGATCATCGCAGTGAGGAAAAACAAAAAGAGGTTCCAACTTTCTGCTCTATACAGTCTGGTTAGGATAATCCAAGAAACACAAATAAAAACTCAAGATATGTTAGCAACATATATGTCTAATGAAGGCTAGTTGGAAGAAAGGCAGGCAGGGACAGGGGCCCCCGCCCTAAGAGGAAACCACCCTTAAAAGGATTTTAGAGGGGAGATAGTCCAAGATGGTGGAGGAGTAGGAGACCTTAGTTTCTTCTGGTCCCAGGAATTCAGCTAGATAGCGATCAAATTATTCTGAACACCTGCAAAAGTTTCCATGACAAACAAACTAAAAGAATTTGTGATCACTAAACCAGCCCTGCAAGAAATATTAAAAGGGATCCTTTAAGTGAAGAGAGAGCCCAAAAGTATGTTACTAGATAGGCCAGAAAGGAACAGAGACACTGTACAGAAACAGTGGCTTTACAAGTAATACAATGGCACTAAATTCATATCTTTCAATAGTTACTCTGAATGTAATGGGCTAAATGTCCCAATCAAAAAATACAGGGTATCAGATTGGATAAAAAAAGCAAGACCTGGGGTGCCTGAGTGGCTCAGTTGTTAAGCGTCTGCCTTTGGCTCAGGTCATGATCCCAGGGTCCTGGGATTGAGCCTGGCATTGGGCTCCCCGCTCAGCTGGGAGCCTGCTTCTCCCTCTCCCACTCCCCCTGCTTGTGTTCCCTCTCTAGTTTTCTCTCTCTCTGTCAAATAGATAAATAAAATCTTAAAAAAAAAAAAAAGCAAGACCCATCAATATGCTGTCTGCAAGAGACTCATTTTAGACCCAAAGACAACTCCAGATTGAAAGTGAGGGGGTGGAAAACCATTTATCATGCTAATGGACATCAAAAGAAAGCTGGGGTGGCAATTGTTATATTAGACAAATTAAATAAATTTTTTAAAAAATATGTATTTATTTGACACAGAGAGAGAGAGAGTACAAGCAAGGGGAGTGGCAGGCAGAGGGAGAGGGAGGAGCAGACTCCCCACTGAGCAGGGAGCCCTATGCGGGGCTCTCCCAGGACCCTGAGATCATTACCTGAGCCGAAGGCAGCCATTTAACCGACTGAGCCACCCAGGTGCCCCCAGACAAATTAGATTTTAAACCAAAAACTGTAATAAGAGATAAGGAAGGACATTATATAATAATTAAAGGGTCTATCCAGTAAGATCTAACAATTGTAAATATTTATGCCACTAACATGGGAGCAGCCAATTATATAAACCAATTAATAACAAAATTAAAGATGTAACACATTGATAATAATACAGTAATAACAGGGGACTTTGCCACCCCACTCATTGAAATGGTCAGATCATCTAAGCAGAAAATCAACAAGGAAACTAGGGCTTTGAATGACACACTGGACCAGATGGACTTCACAGACATATTCAGAACATTCCACTCTAAAGCAACAGAATACACATTCTTCTCAAGTGCATATGGAACCTTCTCCAGAATAGATCACATACTGGTCACAAATCAGGTCTCAACCAGTACCAAAACATTGGGATCATTCCCTGCGTATTTTCAGATCACAATGCTTTGAAACTTGAACTCATTCACAAGAGGAAATTTGGAAAGAACTCAAATACATGGAGGCTAAAGAGCATCCTACTGAAGAATGAATGGGTCAGCCAGGAAATTAAAGAAGAATTTAAAAAATTCATGGAAACATGGGGCACCTGGGTGGCTCAGTTGTTAGGCATCTGCCTTAGGCTCAGGTCTTGATCCCGGGGTCCTGAGATCGAGCCCTGCATTGGGCTCCCTGCTTGGCGGGAGGCCTGCTTCTCCCTCTCACACTCCACCTGCTTGTGTTCCCTCTCTCACTCTCTCTCTCTGTCAAATAAATATATAAAATCTTTTAAAAAATTCATGGAAACAAATGAAAATGAAAACACAACTGTTCAAAACCTGTGGGATGCAGCAAAGGGGGTCCTAAGAGGGAAGTACAATACAAGCCTTTCTCAAGAAACAAGAAAGGCCCAAATACACAACCTAACCTTACACCTAAAGAAGCTGGGGAAAGAATGGCAAATAAAGCCTAAACCCAGCAGGAGAAGAGAAGTAATAAAGATTAGAGCAGAAATCAATGAAATAGAAACCAGAAGAACTATAGAACAGATCAACAAAACTAGGAGCTAGTTCTTTGAAAGAATTAATAAGATTGATAATCCCCTGGCCAGACTTATCAAAAAGAAAACAGAAAGGACCCAAAGAAGTAAGTAATAAATAAAATCATGAATGAAAGAAGAGAGATCACAACTAACACCAAAAAAAATACAAACAATTATAAGAACACATTATGATTGTTCAATATTATTGCCTATTATAACAAATTAGGCAATCTGGAAAAAATGGATGCATCCTTAGGGACATATAAACTTCCATAAGTGAAACAGGAAGAAGTAGAAAACCTGAACAGACCCATAACCAGCAAGGCAATTGAAGCAGTAATCAAAAATCTCCCAACAAACAAGAGTCCAGGGCTGGATGGCTTCCCAGGGGAATTCTACCAAACATTTAAAGAAGAATTAATACCTATTCTTCTGAAGCTGTTTCAAAAAATAGAAATGGAAGGAAGGTTTCTAAACTCTTTCTATGAGGCCAGCATTACCTGATCCCAAAACCAGACAAAGACCCCATCAAAAAGGAGAATTACAGACCAATATCCCTGGTGAACATGGAAGCAAAAATTCTCACCAAGATACTAGCCAATAGGATTCAATAGTACATTAAAAGGATTATTCACCATGACCAAGTAGGATTTATTCCTGAGCTGCTAGGGTGGTTCGATATCCTCAAATCAATCAATGTGATACAATACATCAGTAAAAGAAAGGACAAGAACCATATGATCCTCTCAATAGATGCAGAAAAAGCATTTGACAAAGTACAGCATCTTTTCTTGATGAAAACTCTTCACAGTGTAGGGATAGAGAGTACATACCTCAATATCATAAAAGCCATCTATGAAAAGCCCACAGCGAATATTAGTCTCAGTTTTTCCCCTAAAGTCAGGAACGCAGCAGGGATGTCCACTATCACCACTGTTGTTCAATATAGTACTAGAAGTCTTAATAAGCCTCAGCAATCAGACAACAAAAAGAAATGAAAGGTATCTGAATCAGCAAAGAAGAAGTGAAACTCTCATTCTTCATATATGACATGATACTCTATTTGGAAAACCCAAAAGACTCCACCCCAAAACTGCTAGAACTCATATAGAAACTTCAGCAATGTGGCAGGATATAAAATCAACACACAGAAATCAGTTGCATTTCTAGACCCTAACAACGAGACAGAAGAAAGAGAAATTTTTTTTTTAAGTCAAACAATTCTTCTAGTTTTCTTTTCTTTTTTAAAGATTTTATTTATTTATTTGACAGAGAGAGACACAGCGAGAGATGGAACACAAGCAGGGGGAGTGTGAGAGGGAGAAGCAGGCTTCCCGCGGAGCAGGGAGCCCGATGCGGGGCTCGATCCCAGGACCCTGGGATCATGACCTGAGCCGAAGGCAGACGTTTAACCAACTGAGCCACCCAGGCGCCCCAGAAGAAAGAGAAATTAAGGAATCAATCCCATTTACAATTGCACCAAAACCCATAAGATACCTAGGAATAAACCTAACCAAAGAGGCAAAGGATATGTCCTCAGAAAACTATAGAACTCATGAAAGAAATTGAGGAAGACACAAAGAAATGGAAAAACATTCCATGCTCATGGATTGGAAGAACAAATACTGTTAAAATGTCTATGCTACCTAGAGCAATCTACACATTCAATGCAATCCCAATCAAAATACCATCAACTTTTTTCACAGAGCTAGAACAAATAATCCTAAAATTTGTATGGAACCAGAAAAGACCCCAAATAGCTAGAGGAACGTTGAAAAAGAAAAGCAAAGCTGGTGGCATCACAATTCTGGACTTCAAGTTCTCTCTTTTTTTTTTTTTTTAAAGATTTTATTTATTTATTTGACACAGAGAGAGAGACAGCAAGAGAGGGAACACAAGCAGAGGGAGTGGGAGAGGGAGACACCCAGGAGCCCTGGACTTCAAGTTCTATTAAAAGCTGTGATCATCAAGACAGTATGGTACTGGCACAAAACAGACACAGATCAATGGAACAGAATAGAGAACCCAGGGGCGCCTGGGTGGCTCAGTCGTTAAGCGTCTGCCTTCGGCTCAGGTCATGATCCCAGGGTCCTGGGATCGAGTCCCACATCAGGCTCCCTGCTCTGCGGGAAGCCTGCTTCTCCCTCTCCCACTCCCTCTGCTTGTGTTCCCTCTCTCGCTATGTCTCTGTCAAATAAATAAGTAAAATCTTAAAAAAAAAAAAAAAAGAATAGAGAACCCAGAAATGGACCCTCAACTCTCTGGTCAACTAATCTTCGACAAAGCGGGAAAGAATATCCAATGGAAAAAAGACAGTCTCTTCAACAAATGGTGTTGGGAAAATTGGACAGCTACATGCAAAAGACTGAAACTGGACCATATCCTTACACCATACACAAAAATAGACTCAAAATAGAGGAAAGACTTAAATGTGAGACAGGAATCCATTAAAATCCTAGAGGAGAACACAGGCAGCAACCTCTGTGAACTCAGACGCAGCAACTTCTTGCTACACACTTCTCCAAAGGCAAGGGAAACAAGGGCAAATATGAACTATTGGGACTTCATCAAGATAAATAGCTTTCGCACAGCAAAGGAAACAGTCAACAAAACCAAAAGACAACCGACAGAATGGGAGAAGATATTTGCAAATGACATATCAGATAAAGGGCTAGTATTCAAAATCCGTAAGAACTTATCAAAGTCAACACCCAAAGAACAAATAATTCAATGGCCAGCAGACACATGAAAAAATGCCTAACATCACTGGGCATCAAGGAAATACAAATCAAAACCACGATGAAATACCACCTCACACCCGTCAGAATGGCTAAAATTAACAAGTCAGAAACGACAGATGTTGGTAAAGATGCAGAGAAAGGGGAACTCTTGCACTGTTGTTGGGAATGCAAGCTGGTGCAGCCACTCTGGAAAACAGTATGGAGGTTCCTCAAAAAGTTGAAAATAGAGCTACCATATGACCAGCAATTGCACTACTGGGTATTTACCCCAAAGATACAAATGTAGTGATCCAAAGGGGCACCTGCACCCCAACGTTCATAGCAGCAATGTCCACAATAGACAAACTGTAAGATGAGCCCAGATGTCCATTGACTTTTGAATGGGTAAAAAAGATGTGGATATACACACAATGGAATACTGCTCAGTCATCAAAAAAAAAATGAAATCTTGCCATTTGCAATGACGTGGATGGAACTAGAGGGTATTATGCTAAGCAAAATAAGTCAGAGAAAGACAAATACTGTATGATCTCACTCATATGTGGAATTTAAGAAAACAGAGGATCATAGGGAAAGAGAAGAAAAAATAAAACAAGACAAAATCAGAGAGGGTGACAAACCATAAGAGACTCTTAATCATAGGAAACAAACGGAGGGTTCCTGGAGGGGAGGGGGCTGGGGGGATGGAGTAACTGGGTGACAGGCATTAAGGAAGGCACGTGATGTAATCAGCACTGGGTGTTATATAAGACTAATGAATCACTTGACCTCTACCTCTGAAATTAATAATACACTATATATTAATTAATTGAATTAAAAAATAAAAATAAAGGATTTTACACCTCCCTGGAAGGAGCCCTCCACCCTTTCTCATGTGATAGTTAGATGACAAAAACTAGATTGGTGACAGGTGCCTGGAGGGTTAATCAGATTAGAACAGAGCCAACAAGCTGCTAAAACCCCTAGACTTAGAAACTCTAGTGGCAACCCTCTCGGGTCCCCTCCCTCTTCAGGAGCTCTGTGCTAAAGCTCAATAAACTTTGCTTTGCTGCCCACCACTCTTCGTCTGGTCTACCTCTTCATTCTTCGTGCAGTGTGACCAAGAACTGCGAGAACTGAAGGAAAAGAAATCTTGCAACACGTCCCCTTGGACATTTCAAGCACTTCATTAAAAACATAACCTAAGCTAGTTTGGCTACTCTAAGAAATGATATGATTATGTTCTTAAGTATACATTCAGTATAAATATCAATACAAAATTTGAAAATTAAATATCCTATTAATCCAGTATTTTATTTTATTTTATTTTAAGATTTTATTTATTTATTTGACTGAGAGAGACACAGCGAGAGAGGGAACACAAGCAGAGGGAGTGGGAGAGGGGGAAGCAGGCTTCCCTCTGAGTAGGGAGCCCAATGCGGGGCTCGATCCCCAGACCCTGGGATCATGACCTGAGCCAAAGGCAGATGATTAACGACTGAGCCACCCAGGAGCCCCTCATCCAGTATTTTAAAACAAATTCAATTTAGAGACTTAAATATTAGGGGATCACCTATCTTTAAATGTAGGTGTACTGGAGTCATTGCTTGACCTGGGTCGTTGGTTGCTTCTGTACACCAAGTAAAACATTAACTTCCTGATTTTTTGCAACAAGTAGAAGTAGAGCAGGCTACCAGCAATTCTGAGAGCAAGAAAAATGAAGCTCCCTGTTTTTGTAGTAGATGCATTTACAGCAAAAGCATTTCGTGGGAATCCTGCCGCTGTTTGCCTCCTAGAAAATGTAAGTACTTGGTTTTGAAGTGCAGTATCTGAAATTCTAGATTCCTGTAGAACCAAATATTTCTTACAAAAAAAAAAGAAATTAGATCCACCTGTTTGTCTTTGGTTCGTGTTCTTTGTCAAATGATAACAGCAATGTTCATGCCTGCGAGTTGATTTTGACCAAACTATATGATGAGAATGCTTGCACCCAGATACTTCAAGTCTGGAAAAAGAAAGATTTATGTAAGGAAGAACTAAAACCAATTAAAAAAAAACACACAGAACTCTTTGCTAGCCATCAGGTTTTCATTTAGTGAGCACCAAATGTGAAGGCAAATGAAATTAGATGAGTTTTATGTGACTGAACATTGCTGATACTATATTTAACGTAAAAGATTTTCGCTGGATATCTTTAACCTTACCTATTTCAGACAATTAGAAATTCTTTTCAGGACAAGCAAAAAATATTTTGCAAGGAATTAAATTATTAAGTAGAAGGAAGGAATTAAGCTCTAATATAGGGAGAACTGTTTCCTGAAAGTCTCATTTTTAAAAATGGCTCTTGAGGGGCATCTGGGTGGCTCAGTTTAAGTGTCTGACTCTTGATCTCAGCTCACGTCTTTTTTTTTTTTTTTCAGCTCAGGTCTTGATCTCAGGGTCATGAGTTCAAGCCCCGGTGGGGCTCCATGCTGGGCATGGAGCCTACTTAAAAAAAAAAGAAAAGAAAAGAAAAGAAAAGAAAAAACCCCAGCTTTTGATTAGGATAAGTATTAACAGAATAGTTAAATATTCATTTGTGTTGGTACCTGGCTATTAAGAAACAAGCCAAGGAGCCCTTCCACTCAGAGCAATTAGTTCAAGAGTAGATTATCTGAGAATTATTTCAGAAATACAGTAAGCAATTGATGGTTTTAAGTAAGTTTTACTAATTTGGGTAAAGTGTGTGTTGGGGACTTCAAGTGCAGTGAATGTCAAGCTGCACATGAAAATCACCCAAGGAGCTTTAAAATTCCTATGCCAGACTCTCTGGGGGTGGGAGCCGGGCAGCGTTGTTTTTTAAAGTTCCCCAAGTGAGTCTACTGTGCTCTCAAGATGCTGAATGGCTGGGGTTTTACTGAGATGGATGAATACTGTTGGTTGAGTCCTTGGTACACTTATTTTCTCCCTCAAGCAGAGCAGCAAAACGGCGGTGAAGAGTCCTCGTCTCACCTTAAGAATACATTCATTACACAACCTTGCAGCTGGCATTTTCCAACCATAAAATGCGGGAAGTAATAAAGTTAATAGGCTTTATCAAGTAACACAAGAGCTTGGGAGGATTAGTGAGAGAATGATTGACAAGAAGATTCTGAATCGTGAACATTCTTTAGAAACAAGCTGGCAAACAACTTCATGTCAAGGAATTGTGGAAATGACTGAAATTGCTTGTCAAGAGTCTTAGTATACTTGCTGCATGTCTCCATGTAGTATTCTTGAAGAGTTCTGAAAATAATTTCAAGTGATTTTCATATTGTTTTCACCAGATGACAAGAATTAGCATTATTCTTCAACTTATTCCTTTTACTTTCAGTACACTCACGGCACACCAGAGCCTTTCTCTCGCTCTCTCTCCAAATATATTTTATATGTTGTTTATATATTTGGAAAAACTAGGATACAAAAATTTTTTTTTAAAGATTATTTATTTATTTATTTGACAGAGAGACACAGCGAGAGAGGGAACACAAGCAGGGGGAGTAGAAGAGGGAGAAGCAGGCTTCCCGCTGAGCAGGGAGCCCGACGCGGGGCTCAATCCCAGGATCCTGAGATCATGACCTGAGCCGAAAGCAGACGCTTAACGACTGAGCCACCCAGGTGCCCCAGGATGCAAAAATTCAAGCAAAGAACTTAGCATAGTTCAAAGCGATCTGCCTCAGTAAGAATGGAAGAAAGAAAAAGAAAATAAGGAAGTCATGATTCAGGGATACTTTCTAGAGAGTCTCCCAATTCACTTCCGAGCTTTGGATCTATGGTACCAGGCTAATTTGGTGGCCTGTCAGGGACAACTGAATAGATAATCTAAAGAATAATTCGCTAGTTTTCAATTCTGTGAATATGAGAATCCTGTTCTCCTGGAGGCTAATTTGGCACTTTCCCCAATTCATAATCAATAAAAATTCTAGTGGAAGGATAAAATGTGGTTTATGCCCTTGGATTCTTTTTTTTAAAATTTTTTATTGTTATTTTAATCACCATACATTACATCATTAGTTTTTGATGTAGTGTTCCATGATTCATTGTTTGTGCTCCATGCAGAATGTGCCCTCTTTAATACCCATCACCAGGCTAACCCATCCTCCCACCCCCCTCCCCTCTAGAACCCTCAGTTTGTTTTTCAGAGTCCATCGTCTCTCATGGTTCCTCTCCCCCTCCGATTTCCCCCCCTTCATTCTTCCCCTCCTGCTATCTTCTTCTTTTTTTTTTTCTGGGCACAGTGGACACCTGAAACACCTAGAGAGAACACAAGTAAACTCAGGAAAATACCAGAGACAAATAAATGCTAAACCTTATAATGTTGCCCACAGTTCAGTAGGTGTTTAGCCTATCATTACCGTATTCTACAAATATTTATCGACATCTACCACAAGCCAGCTTTGGGGTAGGGATAGGAAGTACAAAGATTAGTAAGTTTGTCTGCCCTTGAGGTGCTCAAAGTCTAGTGAGTGAAACAGACATGGAAACCTGATCATTATTCAATAGTTATCACAGAGGTTAAAAGATCTAATGGTACCAGGTACAATAGGGACTCAGAGAACAGAATAGTGTTGGATTTTACAGAGGAGAAACTACTTCAGATTTTAAGTGAAGGGCTTCAGAGGAATATTCTTGTTTTGTTTTGTTTAAAATTATTTAAACATTTGACGAGATGAGACTAATCACAAAAAAAAAAAAACTTGGTGGGGGCGCCTGTGTGGCTCAGTCGTTAAGCGTCTGCCTTTGGCTCAGGTCATGATCCCAGGGTCCTGGGATCGAGCCCCGCATTGGGCTCCCTGCTCAGCGGGAAGCCTGCTTCTCCCTCTCACACTCCCCCTGCTTGTGTTTCCTCTCTCGCTGTGTCTCTCTCTGTCAAATAAATAAATAAAGTCTTAAAAAAAAAAAAAACTTGGTTGACAGACTAAAGACAGGCAATTGCACTTTGAGTTGTTTGAATACTTGAAAAAAAGGACCTCCTCCTCCTCCTTCTTTTTTGATAAAAGACTTCTGGAAGGAAAGGAAAGTAAAAAATTCTGGGTAGCAACATTCCAAGAGCTTCTAGAATATTATAAATTTTGTTCTGTTTTCTTTTCTAGACAAGTCCATTTTTAAATTTTCACATGAGTAACTTATAACACTGTACATTAGCTGAACATAAAAACAGGTTAAGGGCTAAATGGAACATGGAACAGATATTTGAAAAAAAAATTAAAACCTTAAAAAATTGATGGTGTCCTCAAGTGCCTGAAAATCTATTTGACAGTAAAGATCATGTAGAGGCATGGAAAATATATAGAAACAATATTTAAAAAAAATATTTTTTAGGGTAGGAGGGGCAGAGGGGGAGAGAGAGAATCTTAAGCAGGCTCCATGCCCAGCACAATGCAGGGCTCGATTTCACAATCCTGAGATCGTGACCTGAGCCAAAATCAAGAGTTGGACGCTTAACTGACTGAGCCACACAAGTGCCCCTAGAAATGATATTTTAAAAAAAAATTTATTTATTTATTTGAGAGAGAGAGAGCAGGAGGGAGAGGGAGAGAGGATCTGATGCAGACTCTGCACTGAGCTCAGAGCCCGACATGGGGCTTCATCCCACGACTGTGAGATCATGACCTGAGTCGATACCAACAGTTGCATGCTCAACCAACTGAGCCACTAGGTGCCCCTAGAAACAGTATTTTTATTTATTTATTTTATTTTTTATTTTTTTTTATTTTTAAGATTTTATTTATTTATATGACAGAGAGAGACAGCGAGAACAGGAACACAAGCAGGGGGAGCGGGAGAGGGAGAAGCAGGCTCCCGGCTGAGCAGGGAGCCCGATGCAGGGCTCGATCCCAGGACCCTGGAATCATGACCTGAGCTGAAGGCAGACGCTTAACGACTGAGCCACCCAGGCGCCCCAGAAACAGTATTTTTAAAAAGGAAATAGATATGTTACTTTGAAGGCTATATAAAAACTATAGGAACTCATGACCAACTACTTGAATAGGTCAGAGGGCTGGGGTAATGCTAAAGGGTGATATGTTGTTTACTTTTCTGTCAACCAGCTCTAATCAGTGAAAATAACAGGGGTAGGGAGCCCATCTTTATTCTTCATATTCTAACAAAGCCTCAAGTTGTTTTGTTTTGCTGTTCTTGTTCTTGCTGTTGTGTGTCTGTGTTTATGTATATGCAGGTGTGTGTTTAGGGTGGGGTTTCTCAACAGCGGCGGTGTTGAGATTCTGGACCGGGTAATTCTTTGCTGTGAGCGGCTGTCATGGGCAATGTTGGCGGAATCCTTGGTCTCTGCCCACTAGATAGCAGCAATCTTCCCGTCTCCCTCCTGTCACAACTAAAAATTGCCTCCAGCTGAGAACCACTGTGTCAGAGGACCTTTGCTAAAGATTTTATTTATTTACTTATTTATTTAAAGAGCATGAGCACGGCAAAGGGCAGAGGGAGAGAGAGAATCTTCAAGCTGACTCAGTATCGGGTGCGGAGCCTGATGCGGGGCTTGATCTCAAAACCTTGAGATGATGATGACCTGAGCCGAAACCAAGGGTTGGACGCTTGACCAACTGAGCCTCCGGGGCGCCCCTCAGAGGATCTTTTCTAAACACCAGTTTATTCTTGCGTTTTCCTGTTAAAATTATCCATAAGAACAACTTCGCTGTGTGCCTACTGTATACATTTGTTCCAATTCAGCTGGCATTTACTGGCTATGTACCATGTGCTGGACGCTACGCCAGGATCAAATATAATATTCACATCTATGCATTTTTATTCTTTGAAACAGTAACCCAATCATTTCCAGAGACAGCAAGGAGGATTGGCTTTGCACTTTTAGAGGAATGCCTAGTTTTAGTTCCTAAACTACTTGCTGTTCCAGTTTTCCTGGTTAAATTTAGAGAGTAACAAAAGCCTTAAAAAAAAAAAAAAGCCTCTTTGCAGCTTGGTATGTTATGTATTTAAGGAAAACCGAGTATATAACAATACTGTGTTCAGTTTGTGCTTTAACTCATTTGGGAAAGCTTATGATGCAGTGGCTATTTCCAAACTTGGTGCCCTTCCTTAGAGGATCCCTGGCTCTGTGTGCTGACACTGGGTCAGAGGCTCCTGGGGGCTCTAGGGGGCCCCAAAGTTGTATCTCATTTTTATGCCCAGAAAAGGCATGATGAAGGGTGCAGAGAAGATTTTTCCAGGGCATTGAAGGTTTTCTCTCACCCAGTATTTGAGGAAAAAGAGCAGTGCAAGGGAGGGGGAGATGCTGATGTGGGAATTTATTTCACCGGCTTCTAGAACATAACTCTCAGCTATGGCTATGGGAGCAATGACTTCAGGCAAGTTCAGCCAGATACTGTGCTAAAGTGCTTTTTATATGTTATCTCATTTAACCCTTACATCGACTCTAAGAGAGGGTCTTTTTTTTTTTTTTTTTTTTTTTTAAACTAATCTCCATGCTGGGCTTGGACTCACAACCCTGAGATTGAGAGTCACGCTCAACTGACTGAGCTACTCAGGCACCCTTAAGTTTAGGTCTTATTATTATTATCATCCCCATTTTACAGATGAGAAGACAGGCAGAGGAAGGTTAAGTGGCTGACTTCAGGATCCCACCACAGGTCTGTGTGACTGCAGATCCCATGCTTTTAACCCATTGTACTTACTACCAGACTAGGTGTCCTCCCCTTTTATGTTCTCCCATGGCATCCCTTACTTTCCAGTTGGTAGCATGCATTGCTCTTGGTGTAATTCATTCAGTGCCTGTCTTCCTCACTAGACTGCATATTCTATGAAATCTTACCCTATTCTTATTCCATGACACATGGCTTAGCACATGAGAGGCACTAAATAGCTATCTGTTTAATGAAAGTAAATCTATTAATTAAATTATGGCAAGATCTCTTTCTAAGAGTTCTAGCTGACTAACAACTACTGATCTTTTATTGTCATTGGTGAGTTGGGGTGGTGGGGTGTGCAAAGTGAGTACGAGCTTTGAGTTCTATGATGGAGCTAGAGAGCCTAGGCACCCATAAGAATCACCAGGAACCACTGAACACGGCCTGCAATTTGAGTGCTGCGTTGTATGGACATAACTTCAAATAGGAAATCCAAGTGCTTCAGAAGGAATTTTCCATTTCTTCCTGGATGATTTAGATCTTTCCATATCCAAGTGCTTTTCCTTTGCTGGGATCTATTTATAGCAGAGGGACAAATGAACAAGGACTGATAGCAGGACGGTCATGTTTAGGCTGTCATATTTCCAAGCTGCCACAAGATGGGAGTATTTTAAAACTTTGCTCTGATTTTCTGATCATTAATGTTTGTGGGCCATATGATGATGAAACCTCAGTGTCCCAATGCAGCACACTGGAACTCAGAAAAACAAACATGGCTCTGTCTTTGCTGTCGGAAATTTGACTCATGAGATTGCCAAAGGGAAATGGATATTAGAGCAAGAGAATTCACAGTTGTTGGTGTGTAACTGTTATGTGCTGCATTTGAAAATAAACAACTTTAGTGTAAAATGAAAAAAATGACTGAAACAAAAATTTAGTTTTTTGCCTGAATGCAGTCTCTTTTGTTTCTCAAGCTCCCCAAATTGAAGCAACTTTAGTCTTCTAATGATTCACCATTATCTTGGCCTTTGGTTCCAGTGTAGAAATTCGACTGCCTGTGATGCATATTGAGGACGGCTACTATCAAACTTTCTACGGCGTCTCTGGCCCCTCAGGCAAATAGCAAGTGCGTTTTAAGTGTCCTGGGACAGAGATTAGTTGCAGAAATTCAAATTGCAATTGGTACAATACACCAAGGTAGAGAGGACGGAAGAGCTGATGGCCAGTGAAGTGTGTATTCTAGCCGATGTGCAAAAAAGCCCAACTGCAAAGAAATCCATTAACAATAGACGGTGAGCTTGGCTACAATGGGGGATGCTTTAATGCTTTTTGAGACTGTTGTCCTAAAGGTGGAGGGAAGCAATAGACCAGGAAAGGAAGGACGAGGATAGGGAGTTTGGCCAGATCACAGGAAGGACTAGCAAGCACTGCAGGTTCCTGCAGCCACAGCAGCAAATCCAGAAAGACCAACGCAGGCTTTTATTTATCACCCCTTCAATCACCACCGAGGCCTGTGATTGCACACTCTGCAGGAGGGACTTAATTGGCTCCCAGCTTCTCTCAGGTGTTGTATGCCCAGGCACGTGGGCCAGTTTCCACACAGAACAGTGAGCCGAGAGAAGTGCTTCTTAACATTGTTGCCCTGGTGGCTGGGATGCCCAGCAGATCCCAGCCCCTCTACTCAGGGGGTACGACTCACTCCCCAGGCCCACAGTTGTGGCAGATGTTCATGCCGCTTCATTCCTACCATCCTGGTTCTCCTTACCTCGGCTCACAGAATTCTAGCGTGTCAAAGATCTAACAGAAGGAGAACAGAAGCGAGGTCAAATGACTTGCCCAAGAAGCAACCCCAACGCAAAGCTCTCTGCCCACATTTTCCTGTCCAACTCAGCCAAATATGCTCTTTTTCTAAGTCCACCTCACAGCTTCATCTTTAAAGTCCTAGAGTATTTACTGTCAAATCTGTGTCTCAATTACATACTCTCTGGTGTTGGTCACTGGTACTTTCTGATTCCCTGCAAGATGCTAAGCCCCTTGAACACGGGGTCGTAATGTAACCACCAGAGCTTCTAAACTTTAATGTGCACATGGATCACCTAGAAGTCTAGTAAAAAAAAAGGAAATTCTAAATCAGAAGGTCTGGGGTGGGGCCTGAAACCCTGCATTTCTAAGGCATTCCCTCCTTAATGGTGTTCTACTTAGCACAGCACTTGGTAGCTGACTGCTGCTTTCCTTTAGAAACGCTGCAGGAATCCGTCTTATCTGATAGACATTGGTTTTCCTGTCTGCAGTGTGTTCAAGGGGTAATAAGAGTTTGTCTTTGTTATGGGGAGGCAGAGTAGTGTGGCTGCTTAAAACATGGGTTTTGAGCCACTCAAAGTAAAAGCTAATATTTACCAACTACTTGCTTTGTGTTAGGCACTGTGATGAGCACTTTATATGCATTATTGGATTTAATCTTTTGAAAGAAAAATGCTAAGTAAAACACAAAACGATTGTGTTATGTTTGGGCTTTCAGACAGTAAATATCAGTTGCTTAAGTCATTTCTCTCTCTCTAGGACTCCACATCGTCTATAGATTTTGAAGACAGTGCCCTTTTAAGAAAAGCTTAGTAAGTCAGCTAGGATTTTTATATCAGCTGATAGTTTATTTATTTATTTATTTATTTATTTAAAGATTTTTATTTATTTATTTGACAGAGAGAGACACAGCGAGAGAGGGAACACAAGCAGGGGGAGTGGGAGAGGGAGAAGCAGGCTCCCCACTGAGCAGGGAGCTTAACGACTGAGCCACCCACGCGCCCCTCAGCTGATAGTTTAAAAATCATGACTGATTTGTCACAATAACCAGCGTTTTGTGCCTTATATGAATATGTGGAAAGTGTTTCAAAAGAATTTGAATCAACTGAAAGATAATGGGTGTTTAACTTGCATAAGTCAGTTAAGTGAATTATGAATTTATTAGTATAAAGTTATAAATCTTATTTCTGGGTTTCGGGGTCTCAAGAATACTAAATTTGGCCAAAGCAAAAAGGCATTTGTCTTGAGACTTCTTTAGAATTCAAAATATAACTAGCGAGTATTTGTTGATTAAAAATTTGATTTTCATTCTCTAAAGGAAAACTCATATTTCTGATCCATTTTTTTTTCTTAAGAGGAACGTGTGTGCATGTATATATATGTATTTGTGTGTCTCCACAGGAACTCTTTCACCTAAGTACTATTGTCCTCATTTTAAAGGTGTGGAAACTGGAACTCCATGAGATTAAATGACTTGCCCACTCTTACACTGCTACTAGGACCTGACCCAGGATACAAATTCACATTATTTTCTTAACCATTTATTTTGAGAAATTAAGAACTACAGAAAAATTTCAAGAATGGTACAGTGAACATCCTATACCTTTCCTCTAGATTCACTGGTTGTTACTATTTACAAAGCCCACATTCTTAACCACTCTACCATTTATTTGGCATATTGTGACCTTAGGATATTACACAACCTCTCTGTGATTGATTTCTTTATATGCAAGTGGATAACAATATCTATTTTGAGAGTTTTATTTTTTTTTAAGATTTTATTTATTTATTTATTTATTTATTTGAGAGTTAGGGAGAGAGAAACAGCATGAGAGGGGAGAGGGTCAGAGGGAGAAACAGGCTCCCCGCTGAGCAGGGAGCCCAATGCGGGACTTGATCCCCGGACCCTGGGATCATGACCTGAGCTGAAGGCAGTCGCTTAACCAACTGAGCCACCCAGGCGCCCTATATTGAGAGTTTTAAAGATGAAGATGAAGTGGGGTGCCTGGCTGGTTCAGTCGGTAGAGCATGTCACTCTAGATCTCAGGGTAGTGAGTTCAAGCCCCATGATGGGCATAGAGCTTACACATACAAAAGAAGTAAAAATGAAGATGTAGTGAATAATGTATTCTCCCAGCAAATGTTTATTGAGCTCCTACCATTCTGGATGAATACAAGGTATAAGTCAGAAAAAAGCAAGATAGTACATTGTATGCCCTCATAAACTCAGATATTGGGGGACAGACAGTGAAGGGACACAGTGGGTAAATTCAGGTGGTCTAAGCACTGGGAGGAGACAAAGCCTTTAGACAGAGCAGCTGGAAGGCTTCCTGGTGGAGGTGACCTCTAGCCTGAGGCTTGACTCATAAAAAGGAGTGAACCGTGTATAGATGGGAGCAGAATGGGCCAGCCTACCTAGAGTGGATGCTGAAGACCTTTTTATTCCACAAAAAAGGGAGATTGTGGAGTTTCCCTTTGTGGAGATTGTTTAGAAGAGAACATATGCTCTCAGGTAGACTAGATAATAATCTGATGAAAGATAGGGCTGGCCGGTAGGTTTTTCAGAGTCTGTTCTAGCTTTGTGCATCTACAGCTCTTCATGGAGAGCTACAAGCATAGATTTCTGAGAAACAATCTTTGTAAAAGTGTCTTGACTTCCTTGTCAATTATTTCCTTTGAGGCATGTAACTTTTAATATTAATAAGCTGTATTATTAACTAATGGCAGTTGCTGTCCAAAGAAGTCTGATTTGTGTTTCTGGAGTCTCAGTGAACTTTTGTTTCTAATTTAGAAATTGGATGAAGACATGCATCAAAAAATTGCAAGAGAAATGAACCTCTCTGAAACTGCTTTTATCCGAAAACTGCACCCCACTGACAACTTTACACAAAGTAAATATGCTTTTTTTTAAGCCATTCTTGGACGGTACCAGAAACTGCTTTTCCAGTGCGGGAATGATATTTCAGAGAGATTTGCATGCAGACAGGAGAGAAGGTGGGGAGATTCTGATTTGGTTTTCAGTTTGTCTGGGGAGAGCAGATGTTGAGTAATTTGAATGTTTCAGCTCCAGATCTGGCACCGGGGAGCCCTAGGATGCTGGCCTAGACTTCACTCTTCCTTCACAATGCATTTCAGCTATTAATCATGCTAGGGAAACATTGAGAAAAGAATAAGAAAATGAAAAGTTTGTGACCCACTTGTATGGGAGTGATCTCATCTCTCGTTGGCTTTTCCTCCTCTGAAGGTTCCTGCTTTGGATTGAGGTGGTTTACGCCGGCGAGTGAGGTTCCCCTCTGCGGCCACGCTACCCTGGCTTCCGCGGCTGTGCTGTTTGAGAAGATAAGTAATGTGATTTTCTTTTATGAACCTGTCACTGAGCAAATAGCAAGTATTTTTTAAAATTCTCATGCTTTGTGATGAATCAAAGTCCCTGCTATCAAGACATTACAGAGTCTATTCATGTCATTCATGACGCTGAAACAAATACAGCCCCCCGAAACTTTGGCCTTTCTGATTATGTGCCAGGCCTGTTGGAAAGCTCTGGTCGTTGTTCCCTAGAATGCCATTTTATTCTGAACGGGAGCTCTCTGGTCTCTGACCAACACAGGAGGGGAGCTTGCAATACACAATAGGCGTCTCACATGATGTGGCATCGGGGAACCATAAGTCACATTTTGCTCCAAATATGTCCCCACCCACACTGAGATTCATTTCACGAGAGCTTCTTCTTCTTTTTTTTTTTTTTAAAGTAAACTCTACGCTCAACATGGGGCTTGAACTCACGACCCCAGGATCAAGAGTCACATGCTCTATGGACTAAGCCAGCCAAATGCCCCTCACAAGAGCTTCTTTACTTTGAAGTTTAAAGATTCATGAGCCACGGCTATATACATTTCCCTTGTGAAGAGAGGATGCTGCACCTCAGTCCTACCAGTTTTCATCTTCGCTACATTTAGTATAATAAAGATCAGGGCTCTGTGGCAATGAGCCAGGCAGAGGAGAGATGCCCAGAAATGCCCTAAAAGTGGAGATGGAAGCAGCCATGAATAGGTGTAGACAACAAACAGAAAGTTAAGCAAGGAAATATACAGGATGATACGACAGAGTGTAAGAGTGTAAGTGGGGAGAGCAGCATTGGAAAAGGAGGTTCTCTGGGGAGTTACTTAGATGGGGAGGGTACGGGGAGGTGTTACAGGGCGAGTTCCCCTGGGAAGCACATTGCATGCTGGGAGAATTGTGGGCAGTATTCTTGGAGTCAATATTGGTAGGGAGTAAAGAAAGCAGAATAGAACAGAGGGACACGTTGAACTGCGAAGTGGTAGCAACAAAGAAAGGCGTAGGCCAAATCCACAGGGAGATCTGAAACTGCAACGATCCTTCAAGTAGTATAGTTCCAAATAGAAGCAAAGGTGCAGGCCTTTATACCCTCCATTGATCAGCCTCCAATGCCCAGAAAAGCAGCCTGACTTCGGGTAAAGTAGCTCTACTCACCCAAGGGCGATTCACAGAGTGGGACTCAGCTGAGAGCAGTCAGTCACCAACACCCCTGGCAGCTGGGGCAGGGCCTTCAGGCTGCGCCTGAGAGCAGGTGCCTCCTTAAATGCATGCCTCTGTATTTCCTTGCCTCGCTAGTCCTGGCCTTCGGAGGGGAAGGTTGAGATGCTGGACCGCAGCATCCACTAGAGAAGGGGATTGTCAGGCTGAAGAATATCAAGCCATGTGTGCAAAGAATTCGAGTGGGAGGAGGAGTATTTGGGCAGAGGCAGCAGCAAATGCAAAGCTCCTGAGGAGTAGTCTGTATACCTGGAGTAGCTGGAGTTTCCCTGGGGTGGGGGGGGGCACGGGGGGTGACTGGCAGGAGATAACATTGAGGCCCCTCTATAATGTAACCCATGATATGTCTTAACAAGATAATTTTGGTTTCTGTGGATAGGGGACAAGAATGAGGGCAGGCAAATACCCTGAAATATTGCTTAGGAACTCAGTCTTGAAAAAAGATTTTACTGAAGTTGGATTGAGTGCCTTTTGAAAACCCCACATTGTTTGGTGTGGGGCAGAGATTTAGAATAATTGCCTTCAGATCGATCCCCCACAGGGTGGTCTTAAGGTTTGATAAGATAAAATATGAAAAAATGCTTTGCAAATAATGATGTCTTCCACCATTTATAATGAGAAAAATTAAACTTTGGGCTCTGGAGTATACATTTTATATTCAGTGAAAGTTAATCAACAATGCCAAATTTCCTTACCTTTTAGATATGGTTAAGTTTTACAGAAATATTAAGGGGGGAAAAAGAATTAGGTCACAGATCTTTGTTTTCACTGAAAATGTTACCCACATTGAGGTCAGATAAGTGGTCCAAGTTGTATCAGTAACATGATACCAGCATTTGCGGTCCAATTTTTAAATAAAAAATTTATGTGTAGCTTGGTTTATTTAGGGTAAGCTTGATTTGTTTCTAGTAGACTGTCATTCATAATTTGTATATTCTTTTTTTTTTTAAGATTTTATTTATTTATTTGAGAGAGAGAGAATGAGAGTGAGCAAGCACATGAGAGGGGGAGGGTCAGAGGGAGAGGCAGACTCCCTGCCGAGCAGGGAGCCCGATGCGGGACTCGATCCAGGGACTCCAGGATCATGACCTGAGCCAAAGGCAGTTGCTTAACCAACTGAGCCACCCAGGCGCCCCCATAATTTGTATATTCTATTTGTCATCCCCTTGGCATATTTTAGACTGGTATTATTTATAACAATCTAGTGTTATAGGTGGATATTTTTTTTTTTTTTAAAGATTTTATTTATTTATTTGACAGAGAGAGGCAGTGAGAGAGGGAACACAAGCAGGGGGAGTGGGAGAGGGAGAAGCAGGCTTCCTGCGGAGCAGGGAGCCCGATGTGGGGCTCGATCCCAGGACCCTGAGATCATGACCTGAGCCGAAGGCAGACGCTTAACGACTGAGCCACCCAGGCACCCCTATAGGTGGATATTTAAAATCTGCATTAGAAAACACTATTTCATCCCTATGAGGTAGGTTTAATTATTACCCCATTTTACTGATGAGGAAATTGAGGCTTAAGGAGGTTAAATAATTTGCTTAAGGGCACAGTTAGTCAGCATAAAGGAGCTGGCCTTTGAAGCCTTGCAGTATGATGTCAAGTCCAACCAGTTTTGTTCTTGGTTCTCAGGTGAGAAGCTGGTGGGGGCTATCTCTACTCTGGACCCCAGTAATCCAAACCTGAACCCCTCCTTTCAGGAAAAGCCAGGGAATCTAAGACAATGCAGTAGTGATCAAAACAGATGTGCAAATATGTAACAAAGTTTATTTTCCTATTTCTTGATTTCCTTTCAGAGAGTTTTCTGATTGACAAAGTAAGACTTTTTTTTTT
Source organism: Mirounga leonina (assembly GCF_011800145.1). Lineage (NCBI taxonomy): Eukaryota > Metazoa > Chordata > Mammalia > Carnivora > Phocidae > Mirounga > Mirounga leonina. Next base: position 3,965,820 of record NW_023270232.1, on the reverse strand, counting down.
TTCCAGAAAATGTGAATAACACTCTAACCTTTGTCACTCTGAGTGGGGAACTGAAGGCCAGAAGAGCAGAGGACAGTATTATCCTGGATCTACCTCTTTATCCTGCCCACCCCCAGGTCAGCTCTTTCTAACTATTGCCATGAACCGTATTAACTGACAGCTTGCATGCCTGACAGTGGTCTTGTCTTTTTCCCCATCTAGGACTTCCATGAAGTGGAGGACTTGATAAAGGTTGGTGAAAAGAATTAAACCTAAGCTCGTGTGATTTGGTCATTTATTGTTTGAACACAAAGGTTCAGTACCATTTGGGGGCACCCGGGTGGCTCAGTCAGTTAAGCATCTGCCTTCGGCTCAGGTCATGATCCCAGGGTGCTGGATCAAGCCTGGGTTGGCCTCCCTGCTCAGCAAGGAGTCTGCTTCTCCCTCCCTCTATGCCCCTCCCCCTGCTTGTGCTTTCTTTCTTGCTTGCTCTCTTTCTCTCAAGTAAATAAATAAAATCTTAAAAAAAAAAAAAAAGATTCATGGCACCTGGGTGGCTCAGTCGGTTAAGCGTCTGCCTTCAGCTCAGGTCGTGATCTCAAGGTCTTGGGATCGAGCCCCACATCTCCCTCTGCCTCTTTCTCCCTCTCTCTGTCTCTCATGAATAAATAAACAAAATCTTAAAAAGAAAAAAAGATTCAGTACCATACGACCCCCAAAGATAGGCCTTCTATCAGTATAAGCGTTCCAGCCTAAGCTTGGATGAAAAGTGCATGGTGCATTTGAGGTGTGAATTTTAATGTTGAATCTATTTGGTGAGAAGCTTGAGCAGTCGTCCCTGGCTCTTCATTGCCAGATTAGCCTCCGCGAAGGAAGGGGGAGGAGAGACTGCTGTGTGGTGGGCCGAGCGTGAAAGCAGTGGAAACTGCTGGGCAGGGCGGCCTGGATTTCTGTGGTGGAGAATGAGGCTGAGGTGAGAGGCTGTGCTTTGATGGAGGAGGACAGGAAAGCTCGGGCAACTTGATAGAGAAGGCAAGATTCATAGCCTGGTTTCCTCAAGAGGTCTAGGAAGGGGTGGTCCTTCATGAGAATAACAACGATCATGCTAATGAACATTTTTGAGACTTGCCCCTGGGCAGTACCAGGTGCTAAGCTTTTCACATGCATCATCTCACTTAATACTGTCACTGGGTGAGGTAGGCACTACAATCGTTCTATGGGGATTCCAGGGGGCCCGAGCAGCCCTGCATGACCCGGTTCTTAGTCTGTAGAGAAGGAAGGGCCCCATCAGGATCAGGGCAAGGGCTGCAGTGAGAAAACCAATTCTCACTAAGTGGTCTACCCTGGGTACCGCTGGGGTGTTTCTCAGTGAATGTTCAACTACAGCATTTATAATCTTTAGTGTCTGGCATTATCTATGTTTTTCAAAGAGTAGAAGCAAGCATTACAGATTCTGATTTTACACTCAGCCCCACCTATGGCTTGGGTTTTGGAAGACAAGCCAACATTCATAAATGAACTGCTTTAAGCAAGTTGACAAGAAAATGGACAATATTCACAGTACAGACCTTGTTCATGGTAGAAAGAACTTAATGCGGTGTCTCTAAGCTTCAGGGTCAGCATTTGTAAAGTGGGGATGACAAAGGGTTATGTATCCTGAGTATTGTTGTTTTGTGTTCCTAGAAACTGGTCATAAGATTCTCAGCTGAGAATTAGACTTTCAAATTGACATCAGAATTCATGCAGAGGAGGGCTGAATGACCCCTCAGAGAAGCTGAAAGGCCCAAGAACAGACAGGCTCTGGCTGCAAGAGTTTCCATTTCCAGAGGGAGGGACATTGTTCAGCTGTGGTCGCTGGGGTAGACAGCCGAGGCACCACCCAAAGTGGAGGGAATCTTGGCTTTGGGACCTGGAGCATCTCAGTCCCTAAAGAAGATTAGAGAACCTGAAGCAACCTGAAGCCAGACAACTACCATGTAATTCTCATCTGCTCTGCCTACAGCCAGTGCGGGTGCCAAAGGGTGACTTGGAGGGGCTTCCCCCACTCATCATCCCCTCAGCACTCCAAGTCAACAAGCAAACAGACAAACAAGTTCTAGGATATGAGCAAGATTATGTGCAGTCTCAGGTAAAGGGTGAACCCAGGTATCTTTAGAAAATGTTGCTACATTACTGATCTGCAGCATACAATCTAAGTGAAAACAGTGCTTGCCATGCAGAGCAGCATTAAGATGTGTTCTAGTCCCCAGTTCCATTCAAACTGCTGGCCCTGGGTCCTTGCCATGTAGAATCTTCTAGTTACTGCTGCTGCGACTCCACATATATTATTTCATTTAATCCTTCCTCACAACAATGCTAAGAGGTGGGCCTGAGGCCCCCATTTCTACCCCCATTTCTATAGACAGGAGACAGTAGTGATTCAGAGCTTTGACTCCAGGGCCCCTCAGACCTGGGTCAAGGTGTGTGTGTGTGTGTGTCTGTCCCTGTCCCTGGGCCTAAGTCTTGCTCCTTATTTGTGAGGAAAATGCCCATTTGAAGGATTAGCGTGTTGAGGCATATAGTAATACTTGTGAACAATGCTTTTCTTCGGCTCTTAGAGGGTGAGCTCAACCCCCTTAAGGGTCTCTGGTCTCCAGAAAACTGGCCTTCCTTGGGCAACACCTTGAGTCCTGAAACTGAACTAAAACTCTTGGGATTGGGGACATTGGGTATGCCTGGCACACAGGAGATGCTCATGAGAGGCTGTTCCCCATATAGAAGATCAATGATTTGACCCAGGGTGCACTCCTGAGGAGTTTTTGGTCTGTCTCCACAGACTGCCATAGGTGATATCCTAGTCCAAGACATCCGCTATTCTCCAGATACCCGAAAGCTCCTTGTCCGGCTCAGTGATACTTACAAGAGGTAAACAAGATTTTTGGCTTTGGCAGCACTTTGGGGAGGGCTGAGAACCCAGATTTATAGCCCTGGCTTTGTCTGGCCGTGCTAGGTCCAGTCAAACCATGATTTATGCAGTCAGAGAGTTTTGTTCCTAGGGAGGAAGATATTCTACTTGCTCTCTCCTCCCCTCCTGCTGAGCCCTTTGGGTAAAAGCTGTACCCTCACTTGCTCTACAGAGTCTGTATAGTGGTCTGTGAGATGGGTTTGTCCTAATCCATCCCATTCATGAACCAGGTCATTCCTGGAGAACCTGAAGGTGAACACACAGGATCTGCCGCAAGTGGAAAACACAGGGAAGGTGAAAGGACTCATTCTCACCCTTAAAGGAGAGCCTGGAGGGCAGACCCAAGCATTTGATTTTTACTCCAGATATTTTGCACCGTGGGTTGGTGTGGCTGAAGACCCTGTAACAGGTACTTTTTGACTTGGGTCCTGGGGAGGGTTCAACAGTGGAGGAAAGTAACAAATAGCTCTTTAAGTGCCCTTCACACGACCTTTCAGGTTGTTGGGTTTTGAGCTGTTTTTGTTTCCCTAGCTTCCCCTCCCCAGTCTTTCACTGAAGTCTCGAGTGAAAACTACAGAATTAAGGAGACAGTATATATAGCAGGGTTAAACCTTCACGTCCGACAGCCTGGGTTTTCGTCCTAGCTGCCGAGCTGTTGACCTTGGGCAAATGACTTAACTTTTTTTAAAGTTTCTATTCCCCTTGTTGTGATGAGCCCTGGGTGTTACATGTAAGGGATGAATCACTGAATTCTACTCCTGAAACCAATATTACACTATATGTTAACTAACTAGAATTTAAGTAAAAAATTTAAGTAAAAAAAATAAAGTTTATATTCCCTCCTCTATAAAGTATGAGTAATATTTCATAAGGTTATGTAAAAACAATGCATGGTAAATGCTTAGCACAGTGCCTGGCACATGATAAGCACCCAATAACTCTTAGCTATTTTAATAATAATGACAGAACTGGTTCCCTGAACCAATGCTTCCAGATCTGCCATTTGCAAAATTCAGGGGCCAATTTCCACTATAGTCACAAAGCCTTTTGTTTTTTTCAGTGACCAGCCTGTGTGATCATTGGCACCTAAATAAGATTTATTTTTTGAAGGATAAGTTCCTGGGTTGTAGGTGGGAGATACAGACAGGAATAGCTTTCCCAGACCTGCCCCCAAAGTGGGTGGGATGGGTTTGGGAACATAGGATTCAAGATCTACCAACCAGAAGCAGAGGGATGAAATCAAAGACGGGCAAGAATGTGAAGCTTCCTCCTTTCATCCTCTTAGAGAAGAGTGGGCTGAGCAGAAAAGGGGGGGATGCTTGATGGAGGAGGCTGGCGGATGGGATGGTGGTCAGGGCAGAAGGAGGCTGGGAAGAACCTCTGAGGCTCCTGCTCTGAACAGAAGACAGAGACTGGGATTGTTTCAGGACTTTGACCTAGTTACTCTATGAGAAACAAAACATGAAATTCAAAGCTCAGCAAAGCATTTTCTTAAAGACTCAGGAAAATGCCCAATGACATCCAAATAGTAGAGCTTGACCCTCCCCCATGGAAAAGAAGTTTTGAGTGGATTTACATATGCTTCACAAAGATTTTAACTGCTACAGAGAGAAAGTGTTTTCCCCTGTAATAATGCTTTTCTAAAGTGGGAAGGTCTTTGGACAGTGATGATCAACCATCTCAGCTTGCTTGAGACTGAAGGATTCCCCAGCATACAGGACCTTTGGTGCTAAAACCAGGACAGTCTTGGGCGAACTGGGATGACTGGTCATCCTAGGTGGACCTCCCATGATATTTAGTAAGTTTTCCTGAAGAAAACCCATCCTTTTCTCCCAGTTATGACTTTACATTTTGTTTCTTCATTTTAATATCTATTCACTGATCTAAAACTAGGGCACAATCAAGTGAAAAAAAAATGCCTCACTAAAACAAAGTTCTTTTGGCACTAAAAGCCTAAAAATCTTGGCTTGGTGGAAAATTGAACCTTTTGTCAGAGTTCCCAGTTTTCCTTGCATGTTCATCGTTGGAGGAAGGAGATACTTCCCTTGAAAGATTAGAGAAAGATTTAGAGGAAGCACTTGATCTTCCTACCATGGCCTGACAATGAACTGATAGACAGGACAAGAATTAAAAACTGCAGTTTAACTAATTCAAAAAGATATATGCACCTCTATGTTTATTGCATTATGTACCATAGCCAAGATATGGAAGCATTATGTACTATAGCCAAGATATGGAAGCAACCCAAATGTCCATCGATAGATGAATGGATAAAAAAGATGTGATGTGTGTATATACACATACCTACACACACACTAGAATATCATGCAGCCATAAAAAAGAATGAGATTTTTGCGATTTGCAACAACATGGATGGACCTAGAGGTATTATGCTAAGTGAAATATGTCAGACTGAGAAAGACAAATACCATATGATTTCACTCATGTGTGGAATCTAAGAAGCAAAACAAATAAACAAAAAGCAGAATCAGACCTATAAATACAGAGAACAAACTGATGGTTCCCAGAGGGAAAGGGGTTAGGGGGATGGGTGAAAAGGGTGAAGGGGAGTGGGAGGTACAGGCTTCCAGTCATGGAATGAATAAGCAACAAGAATAAGAGGCACAGCGCAGGGAATATAGTCGACAATATTGTAATAGCATTGTATGGTGACGGATGGTAGCTACACTCGTGGAGAGTATAGGATAACGTGCAGAGAAGTTTAATCACTATGTTGTACACCTGAAACTAAGGTGACATTGTGTGTCAGCTAGACTCAAATTAAAACATTAGAAAAAAAAGACCCTGCAGTTTAATTCGGCCTGCAGAAAGTGTAAAACATAGCAGATACATTATTTGGAGGAACTTATCCATAAAATCTGTGTCTTCTTTTCTATGTCCATTCATTATTCCACACTCTGCTGTGGCCCTGGCCAACATCATGATCAAGTCATTTAAGGTTTAGTCAAACCAGATAGTTGGTTGTAATTGCTTATCAATTTACCACAATGCCACCCCTGTTTTTGTATCATAACTTTTCACTTCTTTTAAGGGTCTGCACATGCTGTTCTCAGCAGCTACTGGTCCCAGCAACTGGGGAAGAAAGACATGCATGGTAGGAGAGTTTTTTTTTTATTTAAAAAAATTTTTTTCTAACTTTAAGCTAGCATTCCTTCTCATATGTACCATTGATTTGAAGATGTAATAAAATATCATGTGTCACCCATATGAAAATGAAAGGTTTTATGTTGCTTCACTCTGAATCCTCTACTCAGAATATCTTCCACCCCTGTCCCCCCCAAAACACAGACACACTTCTAATACAGTAAGTGCCCAAGTATTGTTTGTTGAATAAAATTAACTGGCTGTATAGCTTTGGCCCAGTGAGGTTATTTAGAATGTCACAAGTTGAGATGGGATGATTGCCAAAGTTCCTTATTGCCATTGCTAGTCACGGGATTGAATCAAACAAATTGCTTTTGAACCAAGTCCCCTAATGACTTTGGGGGGGTGGAGAGGAAATAGATTGCAGCCAATGGAGGCTACACAGTTCCAATAGTCAAAGTAGGAATCTGACCCTCCAGGATGGGAGGTCTGACCTAGTGGGAGGGTCAGGCCTCTGTGACTCTGATTTGGGGATAGCAGGTTGGCTGGTCTTTCTTTGGTGAGCCTAGTTTCTCCCTTACGCCCCGAACTCCAGGAAGGTGGAGACTGTTCAGTTGCTTGATAAGCACAATGGGTAAACAAGCTCCCTTTGTCCTCTTCAGACCTGGAAAGATGGGGCTCTCTCAGGAGGGCCAAGATCACCCCTCTTTATCTTTTTAAACTTCTAGTCCGTGCCTCTATCTTATCACAGGTCCTCACTTACTCCCAGACAGAAGCGGGAAGGAAGCTATGCGCGGGGTGTGTCCGGGACATTACGGGAAGTGACAGAGGAAATGACTGAGGAAGAGAAGATGTGGAGCTGTGTGTTTTGTGGCTCAAATTGCGTTTGTGGTCCCTCAGTCCTCAGAACAGGGCAGGCTGAGCAGTGCTACGGACAGAGGAAGGAATTTATTCTTTCCACTGAGCTGGGAGGGTTTTGGAGCTTGTAAGAAGAGAGAGGTCTTCCACTATGTTCTGTGAATTCGAAAGGGTGAAGACGAACAATATTAACTCATGACTTGTTTTATGTTTTCTTTAGCCTTTCAGTGTTCCCACCGAGGAGGAGAGCTGGAGATTTCTTTGCGTCCTGATGGGCGGGTTGACATCAGGGGCAGCACTGCTGTTGTTCTAGAGGGCACGCTGACAGCCTAGAGGTGGCTGTGGTTCAATGCTGAGATTTTGAATGACTAAGTGTTTTCTGCACAAAAAGAAATGGAAGCGGCTGCCTTTACCAAACTTGCACAATAGTTCACTTCATCCCCACGATAGAAATAGAAAAATGAAGACATATTAATGGAAATTTCATCATGCTTACTGACTAATTAATTTATGGAGTTTTGGCTTTGCCTGCGAGTGTATTTGACATAGAAGTAACCAGTAACAAAGAATGATGTTGTCACCTCAATTATGACTACCGATCACAGAATGAGGAGTACATTTATGAGGAGTAAGATCAAACCATTTAAACTTAGGTGTGAGTGGGCGCCTGGGTGGCTCAGTTGGTTAAGCGACTGCCTTCGGCTCAGGTCATGATCCTGGAGTCCCTGGATCGAGTCCCGCATCGGGCTCCCTGCTCGGCGGGGAGCCTGCTTCTCCCTCTGACCCTCCCCTCTCTCATGTGCTCTCTGTCTCTCATTCTCTCTGTCTCAAATAAATAAATAAAATCTTTAAACTTAGGTGTGAGTATCTGATAGACCATTTTGTAGCCGTTAAAAAGACGCAATAACTATGTGGAAATATTGAAAAGTATCTCATGACACAATACTAAGAAAGGGAATTACAGTGGACTACAAAATGTTAGCAGTGTTATGTTTATATCTATGGACAATATGAATATATATGGACAAAGATGGGTCATGAAGATAGAAAGGTGACAACTGTTCATGTGTGTGTGTGTGGGGGGGTAAGATTGGGAGTCATTTTAAGGCACCTAAAAAATTATTTCCCTTACTGGAACACACTCATGTTCAATAACTAAAAAATCAGGACATATAACAGAATAACCCAAAAACCCAGATATTTCAAAAAATGTATATGTATTACTGTGGTAATAAAATGAAACTCTAAAAGCAATATAATATCTTTGTCTTGATGTATAGTTTTAGAGTGTAACTTAAAAAGCATTCTTCTCTTACCTTAATAAAATTGGTTCTAACATATTTTCAATTCAGTTAAATCTGTAATGTTGAATACCTATAATTGACTTTGGGATGGGGACTTTTTCAAGTCATTAACAGTGTTTGTTTAAGGTGATCTCATTGATGGCAATTCTCAGCCATCTCAAAAACTGCAAGCTAATCAGTTAGAAATGCCCATAGTGTCTCAATTTTTGTCACCTTACTGCTACCATGCTTTCTATTTTTATTTATTTTTGCTAAGGCATGTGACAGTGAATTTATTCTAGCAGTAATCTTGTGTTTCCCCTAATTTGCAATGAAGTAAACAATTCACTGGCTTCAGGGCTTTAGCTTAATGAGTAACCAATGACCTGCCACATAGCTCACCCCTTCTCCCAACTCATCAGTGGGTTACACCACGGGTAAGAATCACTGGAGGGTTTTCACAAAGTGCAAAGTTTTCTCCACCTTGAACTGAATTGTATGAATGATTTTATATAAATGCATAGTTGTAAGGGTCTGAATTTTATCTCCCCAATGTATGCTAAGTTCTTTTCAAAAATTATTATTTTTAAAATTCCAGTATAATTAATATACAGTGTTATATTAGTTTCAGGTGTGCAATATACTGATTCAACAATTCTATATACCCAGGGCTCATCACGATAAGCACACTCTTAATTTCCTTCTAAGTTCTTAATAGATATTTTTGGGATACGAGTCCCTGAGGTGATTCTGAATTCTTTTTGCATGAAAGTTGCTATTTCAAACATCTGAGTTGACTTTTCATCTTATATTTTTAAAGATTTTTATTTATTTATTTGATATATAGAGAGGGAGAGCATAAGCGGGGTAGGGGTTGGGGAGGGGCAGAAGGAGTGGGAGAAGCAGACTCCCCACTGAGCAGGAAGTCCGACTCGGGGCTCGATCCCAGGACCCTAAGACCTGAGCTGAAGGCAGATGCTTAACCGACTGAGCCACCCAGGTGCCCCTTCATCCTATATTTTTAAACTCTATATTCACTTTTGTAAGTGACTTTTAAAAAATTGTCCATTTAGGGCGCCTGGGTGGCTCAGACGGTTAAGCGTCTGCCTTCGGCTCAGGTCATGATCCCAGGGTCCTGGGATCGAGTCCCGCATCGGGCTCCCTGCTCCTTGGGAGCCTGCTTCTCCCTCTACTTCTCTCTCTCTGTCTCTCATGAATAAATAAAATCTTAAAAAAAAAAAAAAAAGACTTAAAAAAAAAAATTGTCCATTTAGAAATGAGCAGTTGAAGTAGAATAGCCAGGGCAACTGATCATACTTACTGTGTTTACTGGGTCAACCTGGTCAAAGGTTGAGAGGCTGTAGGGGCCATAGAGCTCCAGAAGTAGCAGCCGAGGAAGCAGGGGTGAGGGCCGGAGAAGCATACCTAAATAGATAAATAAGAAGAAATGAAATGACATCTGTGGGTAGCAGGAGCAAAGAGCTTCTAGAATTAGCATACTGTGCAGAGTGAGTTTTTTGCTGATATAAGTAGGGCAGGTTTCAGGGTACAGTTTTCCCCTGTTTCTTCTGCTTCTGCCCACCTCTTACCTACCTGATCTTACTAAGAGTGGGCATAGGGGAATGTGTAGGGAGATTGTTAGAAATGTATCCCAGCACTCAAGTATAATGTTGCCATTGCTTGAAAAAAGTGCTACCATCAAAGTCGGCATCCCCTGGCGTAATGAGTTAGACTGAGTTATCTTAATGTAGGAAATACCTACAAAATCACAGAGGCTTAATATAACAAACTTTTATCTTCATTCCTATCACTTGTCTAGTACAAGTCAGGAGGGGTTCTGTTCCATGGTCCTGCAGGGGCCCAGGCTGATTTTGCCTTCTGCTATTTCAACATGTGACCTCTGTGGGTGCTGCGGCAGGAGGAAACAGTGTATGGAAGTCTCACTCTCTTTGCCTCAGAAGTGATAGGTGTCAATTCTGCTCATAGCTTATTGGCTGCAACTGGTCATATACCCCCATCTAAGTGCAAGGGAACTGAGAAATGTGGGGGAGCTTGTGGATATATTCTGCATATGGTAAATATAGCTGCCACACTTGGGGGAGATTTTTAGGCTACTCAGACAGTACCCACTAGGGTGGCATTACTTAGGCAAATTCATCACAGTCCAGGGGCTCAGGGGTGCAGGCTTAGAAGGCTATTATGTAAATGTACCAAGAGCGAATCTATCTTCCAGGCATAGATTCACATTTAACTAGCGCATAGAGACTGATGTATAGAGCCAGAATACCAATTTTTTATATGATAAGCGTAATCACAGAATGGATTAGATTAGAGCATTTTCTCTCCATTTGCATATCTGTTTGGGAAGCCAAATTATAATTATAAATAAATAAATTATAATCAGAAAGCGGCTTTATGACTGTGGAGCTGAAATGAGGAGAGTCAGCAAAATGGACCTAAATGGCAGATGTCATCAAGACATAAGCTTCCCCACTTTAACAATGCATTAGAATCCCATCATAATGCATTTAATTTACTTGAATTTAACTATATTTATTTTTGGGGGCGCCTGGGTGGCTTAGTCAGTTGGGTATCTGCCTTTGGCTCAGGTCATGATCCCAGGATCCTGGGATCGAGCCCCACATCAGCCTCTGCTCAGCAAGAAGTCTGCTTCTCTCTCTCTCCCTTCTGCCCCTCCCCCTGCTTGTGCTCTTTCTCTTTCTCTCGAGCATTGTCTCTCAAATAAATAAATAAAATCTTTAAAAAAAATACATTTATTTTTGGAACAACCGTGGTCCATAATTTAAGCCAACAACTTTATCTAGTACTCAACAAAACAGTGAGGTGTTCCAGCACTAGAGAAAAACCTGGCAGTATTGGGCTTGTGCACTGGGATATCACTCTACTATGCTTTATAGATTATTTGCAGGATTTTCAAGGATAACTTGGACAGCACTCAGTTTTTGCCTTATGCACCATGTATGGTAGCTTGCCTCAAAAATGGCTCTCAACAATCCCACCTTCTACTGCTCAGACCCTTGTGTAGTCTGCTCCCATGTTTCACCAGGGTTGGTCTGTGTGACCAACAGAATATTCAGCAGTGATGGTATGTTACTTCTGAGATTAAGTTATAAAAACTGCATTTTATGTTTTGGTAGATGTGTGTGTGTCTTTCTCTCTCGTCACTTGCTCTGTGAGAAGACACCTACCCCTTGTGAACTGCCTTAAGGAGAGGCTGATCAACAGCGCCATGAATGGGCTTGGAAGCAGACCCTTTAGCCCGTCAAGACTCGGATGCCTGTAGTCCGGCTGACACCTTGGCTCAGCCCTCTGAGACCCTGAACCAGAGGCACCAGCCTAAGCTGTGCCAAATTCCTGACCTACAGAACCCAAGATAATAAATGTTTATTTTAAATGACTACGTTGTGAGGTAGTTTTGTAGCAACAGATAACTAATACACATACTGTCTCTTTATTCATTTTTTAATTTTATTCTGAAAATTTCAAACACATACAGAGGTATAGAGAATATGTAATGAGCTCTGATGAACTATCACCCAGGTTCAACAATTTCTCACTCATGGCCAATTATTTATGCCTCCACCTACTTCTCCTCACGCTCTGGATTATCATGAAGCAAACCCATTGCTTTGAAGTAAACCCATTGACAGACATCATATACTTTCATTGGCAAATATTTCAGGATTTAGCCCTAAAATACAAGGGTTCTTAAAGAAAGTAACCATGTCAACTATACTTCAATTAAAAAAAACAGTTACTTTAATACCAGTATCACATCTATGGTACACAGACTCTAAATGTGACCCCGTAATTCCCGCCTCCTTGTTTATGCCTTTTTATAATCACTTCCCTTTGAGTGTGACTTGCCTCTCACCAAGGAAGTATGACAAAGATATATCCCATTGGGATATATGTGATTACATGTACATGATTCCACGATTGTGCTACTTACATAAGGCTGTCGCGCCAGTCTTGCTGGAAACTCTCTCTTGCTCACTCAGAGGAAGCAAAGTACCATGTTGTGGAAGCCTCTGGAAGCTGAAGGCAGCCTCTAGCCAACAGCCAGGACCAGAGGGAGGCTCTGAGTCCTAAAATAGCAAGGCACTGAATTCTGCCAACAACCTGAGTGGCTTGGAAGCAGACCTTTCCGCCCAGAGAACCCAGCCCTATCTAACACCTTGATTTCAGCCTCGCAGAGCATACAGCTAAACCATGCCTGGACTCCTGACCCACAGAACCAGTGATAGGACAAATGTGTGTGTGTGTGTATGTGTGTGTATGTGCTTAAGATTTTATTTATTTGACAGAGAGAGGTGGGGATGGGGGAAGCGCACAAACTGGGGGAGAGGCAGAGGGAAAGAGAGAAGCGAGCTCTCTGCTGAGCAGGGAAGCCCTATGTGAGGCTCAATTCCAGAACCCTGAGATCATGACCGGAGCCGAAAGCAGACGCTTAGCCACTGAGCCACCCATGCTTCCCCAAATGTGTGTTGTTTTACACCATTAAATTTGTGGTAATGGTCACACAGCAATAGAAAACCATTACAGCATTTAAAAAATTAGAAAGTTACTTAATATTTTTGAATGTCCAGTTAATGTATCTATTTCCCTGTCTTACAAAATTTTTTTATAGGAGATCTCTCCTAGATCCAACTTGGCTGGGCCTTGCTGATGCTTGTCTCCCTGAGCAACCTTTACCGGGGCCTCCATTGCTGACCAGCCCTGTCTTTTCACTTCGATCAGATCAGATTATAGTCAAGCTATTCCATTCCTTTAATGTTGTCAGACATTGCCCAATACCCTTGAGGTAGGGGGGCAGGGGGCAAAATCAATCACCCTGGTTGCTTTAAGTTGACTTGTTTTTTCCTTCTCTGATTTGCTTTAAAATTTTTTAATTTATATATATAAATATTTTAAAGATTTTACTTATTTCTTTGAGAGAGAGAGCATGAGCAGAAGGGTGGGGGAGAGGCAGAGGGAGAGGGAGAGGGAGAAGCAGACTCCCTGCTGAGCAGTGAGCTGATGCAGGACTCCATGCAGGGCTCAACCTGGGGCTCAGTCTGGGGCTCGATCCCAGGACCCGGAGATCATGACCTGAGCCGAAGCCAGACACTTAACCATCTGAGCCACCCAGGCACCCCTTATTTTATATATATATTTTTATGGTTTAACTCTCAGAGGGTAGATTATTTGCCTCTTTCCAAGTTCTTCAGGGTGGAAATCCCCCTTGCTGTTGCTCCTTATGCATTTTCTGCAAGTTAGGTGCCCAGCAGGGATCTGATTTTGCAGCCTGTGGGTCAGATCTGCTGTGCAGCAATCTGACATGGTTGGTAAAAAGCAATTTGCTGTCTCCTGTGTATAAAACACTGTGCTAGAAGCTGGCGGGGTGGAGAGTGGGGGTTGGGGGAGCAAGCTGCAAAGGAGATTAGAGAGGGAGCTTACAGAGCTCTCTGGGGACTCTAACTGGGGAGACTGGCTCATCCTTTCATGACAAGATAATGAGCACTTGTGCTGGTCTGTGATTAGGACCTGCATATGGCACAGCCAGAGCAGTATTGAAGAGCAGCGCTTAGAAAGACAGGGGCACGAGCAAAGATTCAGAGATGAATACGCAAAGCATGTCCGCATTTTGTCGACAAGTTTCTACACCTAGAAAGTAGTTGTTAGGTTTTGTGGGGAACAGAGAGAGAAACAGAAGAAAGTAATACATTGTCAATCCAGTTGAAGAGATAGCATGTAAGCACAAGGACAGATAAATAATATGGAAAGCTATTCTTGTTGTTGTTGTTGTTTTAAACTATTAAAACCTATAGAAAGGACTTGGGAGCTGTGGCCATTGTGAGTCATCCCCCGTGTATGAGAAAGTGTAGAACTGTGTTCTCCAAGTGTGGTTCCCTGGACAAGTGGCATCTGCATCACCTGGGAGCTTGTTAGAAAGCAAATTCTCCCAGCCCCCTTCCCAGACATACCGAATCAGAAGCTCTGGTTTTTAACAGGCCCTCCAGGTGATTCCGGTGCATACTGAAGTTTGAGAACCACTGGTGTTCAGGCTTCCAGACGTAGCCACTGCTTTCTTCCCGCCAAAGCTGTAACTGTCTACGCAGCTCGATCACATCACTTGCAAATATACATGGCTTCAACACCCCCCAACTGTACCAATATACTTGCTGCTCTGTGCAGTTCTGGAGGAGCTGTTGTGGTGGTGGTGGTGGCTTTAGTAGCTTCCAGTTCTGTTCAACATAGAAAAATTAGCTGTGCTCAGGTGGGAGCTGTTCAGTAATGTGTTGGTAATAAACAGATTCGTTAATCAGCCATGATTTATTAATGATGAATTAATTATACCTGATTGTGCAGTTCTGCTAGCCAAATGGAGCTTTAAAGGAGTTATTTTATTAATCATCACAGTGCTAATTGCAGACACTTACAGAAGGACCACTAATTAAACATGCAACCATATGCAAAACAAGTTGGGCCGCTGAGACCTGCAAGAATAAGAAACACCGAGTTTTAGGGGATCTAAAACAAACTTTGTTTTATACAATATTAGGCGGTTGGCTTGGTAATGTTAATCATTCACTGCAAATAAATATTGTAATCTTTTCCAGCAGGAATTGATCCTCCTATCAAAAAAGCGTATAGTACTCTAGTGAGATTCTGTTAAAGGGGAAGACTGTTCAATCTTCTTTTCTGTTTTGCACACATGCAAACTGCTATACTGTACCAGTCCTTTGTGCCAGAGAACATCAGGTGAGTGGGGGGGAGGTTGTGAACTCTTAGAGACCAGGAACACCCTGTGTATTAAATCACAGTAAGCAGATTCACAGCCTTGTGCTGTTGGAGCAGAAAAAGAAATGAGACTGTTCAGTCAAGGGGGCATCAGGAAAAATTAAGGATAGCTAAATAAGGGGAGATGGTTTTAAATTTTTAGCTCAAGATTGATTAAAGCCATTTCATGACTTTTTGCTGTTCTGCAGCATCCGAACACCATCCTCCTTGGATGGGAAATTGTAATCGTGAGTGGTCAAGGAGGTAGCGCCCAATTTTCACTGAGGAAGCCAAAGTGGCCAGATGCTACCTCTCCCTGCAAATCAGGCTGTGGGCATGCTACTCAGGCTCAGCCAAATCCGAAACGATCTCCTGGGAATTTGGATCCCGAACAAAGGCAGCAGTACTGTGGAGGTGGCTGGAAGCCCTGGTCCCTGCAGTGGCTGCTCCATGAGCTCATCTAGAATTCTGACAGTTTGGAGAAGGTGCTCGGAGTAATGGCTACAGGAATACTTGTGTAATTTTGGCCCAATAGGTAATACAGACAAGTCTGTATGGTAGGATGATAATGAGGATGCTGATGACACCATCAGGTTGTCCTGATTTCTTGGACGCCCCCCTCCACCCCCCCGCTTCCTGCACATTCCCTAGTCTGTTCATTAGATTAGGATTGAGCATGTGATACAACTCTGGCTAATGACACATGAAGGTAAGTTTTCCGTTCAGGGTACAGAGAACCTGGAGTGGGGTGAACCAGCATTTGGCATGCATAGGTTTACTTAATCCCCCAGGTTTAGGTATGGCATCCCTCCCTCATCTGTGCTTGGTGTCCCTGAGTACAGAGATCTTCTGTTTTATATTCTCCAAAGAAAAAAATCAAGTTTTCCCAGAATGGGGAGAGGGAACTGCCCAGTGTGTGAAATTGCGCACATCCATATTACATGTTTTTGATTTTATTTCTTATTTTATTATTATTATCACATGTATTTTAACGTATGTATACAATGTGTATCTACCATCTAGATCATGACATAAAATATTTCCATCACACAGAAGATTCCCTCATTCCCTTTCTCAGTAAAAAAAAACTCTCATTCTTTTTTTTTTTTAAAGTTTATTTATTTATTCGAGAGAGAGAGGATGCATACAAGCAGGGGGAGAGGCAGGCAGAGGGAGAAGTAGGTTCCCCGCAGAACAGGGAGCCCGACGTGGAACTCGATCCCAGGACCCTGGGACCATGACCTGAGCCGAAGGCAGACACCTAACCGACTGAGCCACCCAGGCTCCCCTGCTTTTTTAATTTTTTTTTTTAATTAATTAATTTATTTGACAGAGAGAGACACAATGAGAGAGGGAACACAAGCAGGGGGAGTGGGAGAGGGAGAAGCAGGCTTCCTGTGGAGCAGGGAGCCCGATGCAGGGCTCGATCCCAGGACCCTGGGATCATGACCTGAGCCGAAGGCAGGCGCTTTAACGACTGAGCCACCCAGGCGCCCCCAACTGGATATTTTATAACCACTTTTTTTTTTTTTTTTTGAGATTGGGAGCAGGCGCATCCCTGAGGTGGGGGAGAGGCAGAGAGAGAGAGAGAATCTTTTTTTTAAAATTAATTAATTAATTAATTAATTTATTTATTTTGATGTAGTGTTCCATGATTCATTGTTTGCGTATAACACCCAGTGCTCCGTTCAACACGTGCCCTCTTTAATACCCATCACCAGGCTAACCCATCCCCCCACCCCCCTCCCCTCTAGAACCCTTAGTTTGTTTCTCAGAGTCCACAGTCTCTCATGGTTCGTCTCCCCTTCCGATTTCCCCCCTTCATTTTTCCCTTCCTACTATCTTCTTCTTTTTTAACATATAATGTATTATTTGTTTCAGAGGTACAGATCTGTGATTCAACAGTCTTACACAATTCACAGCGCTCACCATAGCACATACCCTCTCCAATGTCTATCACCCAGCCACCCCATCCCTCCCACCCCCCACCACTCCAGCAATCCTCAGTTTGTTTCCTGAGATTAAGAATTCCTCATATCAGTGAGATCATATGATACATGTAGAAAGAGAGAATCTTAAGCAGGCCGCACACACAGCAAGCAACCCGTCATGGGGCTAGGTCTCAGAACCCTGAGATCATGACCTGAGCCAAAATCAAGAGTCTGACGCTTAACCTACTGAGCCACCCAGGCCCCTCTCTATAACCATTTCTGAAACACCTTTCAACCAGTCTTGTTCTTTCAGCACCCTCACCTTATCTTATTTACAGCACTCCCACCTTCAAATTTCACGGGTACTTAGTGCTGCTGATTCCTGAGCCTTTTGAGGATCCAGTCACGGTTCTTTTCTTTCCCTACTGCCAGTGTAGAATCTGACCCTCAGTTCATTTAAGTTGATAAGCACTTGTTCATTTTTAGCTTCTAAATTTGTATTGTTGTTACTCCTCACTATTCTCTTGATCCTTGTGAACTATGCCTTTAAAAAAATTATCTTTCCCATATGACCCAGTAATTTGATTCCTAGGCAAGTACCCCTAAGAACTGAAAACAGTGACTCCGCACATACCTGTATAGCGATGCTCATAGCAGTATTGTTCACCCTAACCAAAAGGTGGAAACAACCCAATTGTGCATCAGCAGATGAATGGACAAACCAAATCGGCATATACAGAAAATGCAATGTCATTCAGTCATAGGAAAGGAATTAAGTTCTGCTATGTGCTACAGTAGGGGTGGACCTTGAAAATATTATGTTAAGTGAAATCAGCCAGATGCAAAAGGACAAATACTGTGTCACTCTACTTATATGAACTATCTAGAATAGGAACATTCATAGTGACAGAAAGCAGGTTAGGTTACCAGGAGCCAGGGGAAGGGGAGAATGGAGAGTTATTATTTATTTATTTATTTATTTATTATTATTTTTTTAAAGATTTTATTTATTTGACAGACAGAGACCCAGCGAGAGAGGGAACACGAGCAGGGGGAGTGGCAGAGGGAGAAGCAGGCTTCCCGTGGAGCAGGGAGCCCGATGCGGGACTCGATCCCAGGACCCTGGGACCATGACCTGAGCCGAAGGCAGACGCTTAACGACTGAGCCACCCAGGTGCCCCGAGAGTTATTATTTAATGGTGACAGTTTCTGTTTCAGGGTGATGAAAGAGTTTGGGAAATAGGTAGTAGTAAAGGGTTGCTGTCTTAATCATCTGGGGCTGCTGTAACCAGATATCATAGAATGGGCAGCCTCAAGAACAGAGATTGATTTCTTCCAGTTCTGGAGACTGGGAATTCCAAGATCAAGGTTTTGGCAGATTTGGTTCCTGATGAGAATTCTCTTCCTGGCTTGTGGACAGCTACCTTCTTGCTGTGTGCCTGACATGCCTTTCTTCCATGCATGCACATGGAGACAGAGATCTCCCTTCTATTATAAGGGTGTTAATCTCATCACGAGGGCCCAGCTTCAAGACTTAATCTAATTCTAATTACCTTACACCCCAAATACCATCATGTTGCTGATTACGATTTCAACCTATAAATTTGGAGGGAACACAAACATTCAGTCCATAACAGTTACACAACACTGTGAATGAATTCAATGCCACTGAGTTGTACAACTAAAATGGGTTAAATGGGAAAGTGCCAATGAAGTGTGCAAAATAAACATTCTTTAAAAAAGAAAAAATGGGGTAAATGGCAAGTTTTGTATTTATGTTACCACAACAAAATTTTTTTTTTTAAAGATTTTATTTATTTATTTATTTGAGAGAGAGGGAGTGAGAGAGAGAATGAGCAGGGAGAGCAGCAGAGGGAGAAGGAGACCACTCGCGGAGCAGGGAGCCCGAGGCGGGACTCCATCCCAGGACCCTGGGATCATGACCTGAGCCGTAGGCAGCTGCTTAACCAACTGAGCCACCCAGACGCCCCTCAACAAAATATTTTTAAAAATACCTTTATTCTAATTTAGTGGAGTTTGGAATTGAACTAAATTAGAGGCCTGTGTTTGTTATTTTTCCCTCTCTTTGGCATTATCCTTTTTCCTGTCAAAATAAACTTACAGAAAAGTTTGTAGTACAGCAGAAAAATGTTCCCCCCTGGGGAGCCTGGGTGGCTCAGTCGGTTGGGCGTCTGCCTTCGGCTCAGGGTGTGATCCCAGGGTCCTGGGATTGAGTCCCGCATCAGGCCCCCTGCTCAGCGGAGGTCTGCTTCTCCTTCTGCCTCTGCCTGCTTGTGCCTCTCCCTCTCTCTGTCAAATAAATAAATAAAATCTTAAAAAAAAAAAAAGAAAAATGTTCCCTCCATGAACTATTCAAGAATTAATTTGCTAATCTGATACTCCAGTATCCCAAATACTTTGGTATGTATTTCCTGAGAACAAGGACATTTTCTTTTTTCTTTTTTTAAAGACTTTATTTATTTATTAATTTGAGAGAGAGAGCACGGGGGCGGGGGGCAGAGGGAGAAGGATAAGCAGACTCCCAGCTGAGTGTGGAGCCCCTGTGGGGCTTGATCCCAGAACCCTGAGATCCTGACCTGAGCTGAAGTCAGACACTTAACCAACTGAGCCACCCAGGCACCCCAACAAGGACATTTTCTTAAATACATATAATAAAATCGTCAAAATCTGGAAGCTAACTTGGATACATTACTACTCATTCATCTTCAGACCTGATTCACATTTCAACATTCCTTTATAACAATATGCTCTTTATAGCAAAAAGGATCCAGTCCTAAATCACATGTTCCATCAGTTTTTCAAGTCTCTTCAGTCTCCAGTCTGAATAGCTGTTCAGTCTTTCCTTGACATTCATGACATTGACACTTTTGAGGAGTGTAGTCTAGTTTTTGTGTGGAATGTTCCTCAGTTTGGATTTGCGTGAGGTCTTTTTGTGGTTAGATTCAGGATGGGCATCTATGGCAGCAATATTGCAGAGGTGACACTGTGTCCTTGTTGCAATCCTATTGGGTGGCACATGATTTTGATCAGCTTTAAGACTGATGACCGTCACTCTGATGATTTGATTAAGGTGGTGTCTGCTAGATTTCTTCACTGTATAGTTACTCTTTCCCCCTTTGCAATTAATAAGCATCTTGTGGCGGAATACTTTAAAACCACTTAAATATTCTGTTTCTCAATAAACTTTCAACATATTCATTCATTTTTTAATATTTTTATGGATTCCTGGTTTTCTATATTATACGATGGACTATAATTTATTACTGCTGGTATTTGCTTTGATGCTCAAATTATCCCAAATTTGGCCAGAGAGAGCCCATTCAAGCTGGCTTTTGTCCATATCATTCTTTGAGCACTTCCTTGCTTTTTGGCACAATAAGACATTCCAGTTCATTTTGTACATTCTATGCCCCAGATTTGGAATCAGCCATTTCTCCAAGGAGTCTTGATTCCATCAAGTGCAAAATTACATTTAGAAGCCAGGATCTAGTTGTTAGGTCTACTGGGTATTGCTGCTTCTGCCTCTCAGTGGACAGAGTTAGGGAATAAATGTCCCCTACCCAGTTTTACTGAGAAATAATTGACATATATCACTATATAAATTTTAAGTGTATAGCTTGATGATTTGATTTACACATATTGTGAAATGATTAAGGAATATATGTTTATACATACATATTTATTTCTGTATCTATATATGTTGAAAAGCATGCAGTCAAATGAATACTTCCAATTCTAATCCAACATCACCAGCCCTTTCTGTATTTGTAACTCCTTTCACCAACTGAAAAGTTACTTTCATTATCCTCAATATATTTATTTATTTGATCAGTGCCCCTGTTTGTAACCATCTCCTATCTCTCCACCCCATATCCTGCAGGGAAGTCCCTGCTTGGACTCTGACTCCCATTTCAGGTTACCACCTTTATTACATGGATACTCTCCTTCCCTTGCTTGGATTCTGAACCCTGGGTCCCATCGGTGTCTGTGTGCCCTACATTAGGCATATGTCACCCATTTGTAGTGACTTACCTCCTTCTTATCTCAGGGCTTTTACTGAGTGCTGAGTGCTTAGTTTTGTACTCATGTACTTGTTCAATGTTCTATTTGATAAATACTGAGTTGTTAGAAGGTGGAGGAGGGTCAATAATGTATCTTTCAGACTGAGAAGTCACTTTAATACTGAAAAACGAAGCAAGTCACTCCACATCATTGACACAGTTTTATTCAGGATAACTTAGTGACGGGGCAATAGAGGGGGCAGATGGATGTTTGAGGGCACTCTGAAACTATTCTCTGTTCCTATTCTCTGCTACTATCTGGACCTTAATCCCCAGCCTTTATGGAGAGGCTTGATGGTAAGGTCACAGGGTAGTTATCTGAAGTGGCGCCATCTGTGACCCAAAGGGGATCTCTACTAGTTATCTAAAGTGGTGCCATCTGTGTACCAGAGGGAGCCCAAGAGAGGGCCAAAGATGGAATCAGTACTGTCAGCACTCCTACATGAATCTTCTTCCTTTTCTCTCCACCTGTCACTCCTTGCTTCCCCAACTAGTACTCCTCCTTCCCCATTCCCCATCACAGGAAATTGTTATTGATAACCTGGTATATTCTTCCATACTTTTCTCCATGATCATATAATCCATCAGCTTATGTACACACACATATATAATTTTGGTTTTGTAGGTTTGTTTTAAAATAATAGTGTCTTATACCCCTCTGCATCTTTCTTTTTTTCATGGAACAGTCAACTGCTTTAGATCTTTTAGCTCATCCTCCAGCTTATTCTTTCTAATGGTTGAACAATTTTCCACATAATAGCTGTTCCACAATTTATTTGATCAGTCCTCTCAATCTCCTATTGAAGACCTTTTACTTTATTTCCAGATTTTTACCATTACAAGCTGTATTACAGAAAGCAAATTTATTTTATTTTTTAATGTCCTGGTACCTTTGTTTCTTGAGGGTAGGTTGAGAAAGGCAATTCTGGTTTGAAGAATGTGTGTATTTTTCATTTTAGTAGATATTGTCAGAGAGCTTTCCAAAAAAAGGCTGTAGCAGTTCACATTGCCACTAACACTGCATCCTTTTTTTTTTTTTAAAGATTTTATTTGTTTTTTGACAGAGAGAGAGCGAGAGAGGGAACACAAGCAGGGGGAGTGGGAGAGGGAGAAGCAGGCTTCCCGCTGAGCAAGGAGCCCGATGTGGGGCTCGATCCCAGGACCCTGGGATCATGACCTGAGCTGAAGGCAGACGCTTAACAACTGAGCCACCCAGGTGCCCCAACACTGCATCCTTTTTACCACAAGCTCATTGGCAGAATTTTGCTAATCTGATAAGTGATAGCTCATTGTTACTTAATTTGCATTTACCTGATTAGGGAAGTTAAGCATCTTTTGATATATTTACTTGCCATCTGTACTTTCTCTTCTCTGAACTCTCTGTTCATATATTTTGCCTATTTTCAATTGCATTTTGTTATCAGTTGTAAAAACCCTTTGTATATTATGACTTTTACCTGTCATAGGTATGGAAATCTTTCCCCCAATATTTTGTCTGAGTGACTTTCATCAAACGATTTTTTAAAAGATTTTATTTATTTGAGAGAGAGAGAGAGAAGGATCAGGGGGAGGGGCAGAGGGAGAAGGAGAAGCAGACTCCTCAATGAGCAGGGAGCCTGATGGGGGACTCGATCCCAGGACTCCAGAATCATGACCTGAGTTGAAGGCAGATGCTTAACCGGACTGAGCTGCCCAGGCGCCCCTCATGAAACAATTTTTAAAGTATTTATGTAGTCAAATATGTATTGCTTCTTTTACAGTTTCTGAGTTTCCACTTTTGGTTAGAAAAATCTTCCCTACACTATAGGTGGTATATATTGTCTCCTAAATTTTCTTCCAAGGTTTTTTAATATTTTAATTTTTACATTCAGTTTTTAAAAATCCATCTGACATTTATTTTTGTACATAGAGATATTTTATTTTATTTTGGCTGATTGCCACTTGTGCCAGTAACATTCCCTAAATAATCCATCCATCCATCCTGAACTGAACAGTTTATCCCACTGAACAGAAATTCCTCTTCTGTCATATATTAAAATTTTCTGTAGATTCTGTGTTCTATTTCTGGGCTTTAAACTTTTTCACATTTTTAGCAACCCATGTGTCCACTGATAGATAAATGGGTAAAGGAGATGTGTACACACACACACACACTGAAATATCACTCAATAAAAGAATGAAATCCTGCCATTTTTTGCCAATCTGGCTGGTAGGAGGGTTACAATATCTCATTGAGGCTTTAATTTCCATGTCTAGTTTATTAGTGAAGTTGAACATATTTTATTTATTAACAATTTCTACTTCCTTTTATTGTGAAACATCTTTTCAAATTCATTGCTCATTTTTCTACTGGGCATTTTGCTTATTGATTTATAGGAGTCCTGAATAATAAGTTTTCCTCCCACCTCTTATCCTCACTAGTCTGTCTACCCTTCCCCTCCTCAGGGATAGCTGGACTTCCTCCACACCAGCTTGGTCCCCCAGGCCCTGAGAGAGTCAAGTGGAAGCTGTATTACCTTTTATGACCATATTAGTCACATGGTTTTACTCCTGCTACATTCTACCGGCTGAGGCATTTACAAAGGTATGCTCAGGCTCATGGGGCAGGAACACAAATCCCACCCCTTGATGGAGGATTGTTAATGTCACATTATAATAAGAGCCTATGAGATGGAATATATTTGGCTACAGCCATCTTTGGAAAAATACAAACCATCTACCACATGGGTGTTTTGGAAAATTTCCCATATTCTTGGGGAAATTAGGACATAAATGGTTAGCAGGAACAAGGAATACCTTCATTTAAAGGAAGGAAACTTGGTGTAAATCCTGAATCTTAAAAAAATTTTTTTTTATAGAGGAAAACCAACTCATTGGACTATCACCAACTAACCTATGGATGTGCTTAAAGATCATCATCAAAGATTTTTGAAAATGTTCTTAGCCTACTGAACCAGAAGATACTTTCCAAGAACCAGAAACAAACATTTAAGTGTCAGCTTTTAAGGACATCAGGCCTGTCAAGCATACTCTGCAAAGTGGATGGGCCAGATTGGATTTGTACCACACTTACAGAGCGAAGCAGTGCTCCTTGGCTTAGCTCTTTGTCTGGTTTTTTTTTTTTTTTTTTGGCTGCTGTAATAAAAATGCCATAGACTAGGTGGTTTACAAATAGCAAACATTTATTTCTCATAGTCCTGGAGTCCAAGATGAAGGTGCTGGCAGATTTGATGTCTGCTAAGAGCCTGCTTCCTGGTTCATAGATGGCAGTCTTCTCATCGTGTCTTCTTACTGTGTCCTCACATGGTAGAAGGAGCAAGGGAGATCTTTAGGGTCTCTTTTATAAAGGCATTAATCCCATTCATGAGGGCTCTATCTTCATGGCTTAATTATCTCCCAAAGTCCTCATCTCCAAATACTATCATATTGGAGATTAAGTTTCAACATATAAATTTTTGGGAGACACAAATATTCAGTCTATAGCAGACCTTTTTTTTTTTTTTTAAAAGATTTTATTTATTTATTTGACAGAGAGAGACAAAGCGAGAGAGGGAACACAAGCAGAGGGAGTGGGAGAGGGAGAAGCAGGCTTCCTGCAGAGCAGGGAGTCCAATGCGGGGCTCGATCCCAGGACCCTGGGATCACGACCCGAGCCGAAGGCAGACGCCCAACGACTGAGCCACCCAAGCGCCCCTATAGCAGACCTCTTAAGGCAATACCTTGAAGTCACTGTTTCCTGATGCTCTCAAATGCTTCTGGAGAGGCCAGAGTAGCTTCTGTCAAAGTTGAGTGGTTTATGACTTTGTGCAAGAGGCAGTTGAGGTTATCACAATACCTTTGGGCCAGGTTATTTTAAGTTACAGTAGACAGTTTGTGAATTTCATCAACCAACTGGAGGCTCTTTCTAGCTAAAATCATGATTTCAGCATAAAAGAAAAGAAGAGGTAAGTTAAAAGTGAACACCTGTTCTTCTAAAATTGCTCTACTGCAGGTACCAACCCTAGAGAGTTGGCAGATGGTTTTGTGTTTCTAAGCCTGACCTCAGCAGCCCTTCATCAATCTTGCACTGATTGATTCTCAGGAAAGGGGAGACTCCGACTTCCCAGGGTACCCAAGACACCTTTGATTTAGTTACTACCTGAAGACCAATTAATTAGCCCACACTGGTTCTCTCCAGTTTCCCTAACAAAGCTGGTTCTCTCCAGTTTTCCTAACAAAGCTAGGAAACAGTGGCTGGGGCAGCTTTCTGCTAGCTCATTAATTGCTGTCACCCCAAACATGGATACTTCTAAAAGATAAAGAAAAAAGCATCATTTTGTATGAGGGATGATGGGTGATCTCCAGTCTGCAGCTATCGTGTACTATAATTCCTGTAGCCAAGGGGCTCCTTGTCTTTCAGAAATCTCCACCTTTAAGACTGAAGCTACCAACTGCTTCTCCCATTGCATCTTAACTCGTGGAAGCCAAGGCAGGCTTGTTAATCATGAGAGAATTTACCCTTGACTATCAGGCACTTTTTATTTTTAAAGTTTACTTCTTTTTCTTTTTTTTTTTTTTAAAGATTTTATTTATTTATTTGACAGAGAGAGACACAGCGAGAGAGGGAACACAAGCAGGGCGAGTGGGAGAGGGAGAAGCAGGCTCCCCGCAGAGCAGGGAGCCCGATGCGGAACTCAATCCCAGGACCCTGGGATCATGACCTGAGCTGAAGGCAGTCGCTTAACCAACTGAGCCACGCAGGCGCCCTTATTTTTCTTTTTTTAAAGATTTATTTATCTCTTCTGAGAGAGAGAGAGAGAGAGAGACAGTGTGGGGGGCGGGTGGAGGGGGAGGGGCAGAGGGAGAGAAAGAATCCCAAGCAAACTTCCAGATAAGCGCAGAGCCCACGACCCTGAGATCATGACCTGAGCCGAAACCAAGTCAGATGCTCAACCGAGGTGCCCCAAGTTATTTTTCTTTTTAAGTCAAACGGATTGTATTGGTTTTTTATGACATAGAATTAATTCATAATCAACTCTCAGTTCTCCTCTGGATAGATTATCTGGGGATCTCTCTCTCTCTCTCTTTTTTTTTTTTTTTAAAGAGTGTGGGGGGAGAGGCAGAGACAGACAATCTTAAGCATGGCATGGAGCCTGAGGTGGAGCTCAATCTCACGACCCTGAAGCCATGACCTGAGCTGAACACTAGAATCAGACACTTAACCTACTGCGCCTCCCAGGCTGTCCTGGGGATTTCACTCATGATACCCACTCAGCCAGTTTCCCCTTGTCCGTCTCTCACCTGGCACCATTTCTCTCCTAGTCTTTCCTCAGTCCTTGCTCTTCATTCCCAGCTAGGGCAAAACTAGAAGAGTCAGGGCTGGATGTGGGGATGTGTTGGGTGTGATAAGAAGTACCAGAACAGCGGCACCTGGGTGGTGGCTCAGGTCATGATCTCAGGGTCGTGAGATCAAGCCCCGAGTTGGGCTCCATGCTTAGCCAGAGTCTACCTGACATTCTCTTTCCCTCTCCCTTTGCCCCTCCCCCCACTCTCTCTCTCCATAAATAAATAAAATCTTAAAGAAAAAAGATGTACTAGAATAGCATACTCATTTTTAGGATTAGTTACTCTGACTCTTCTCCTTTAAGAGTAGAACCATTAAGTTGACTTTGGCTACTAAGAACTTCCTCCTCGTGATGGTGGTTACTTTTTGGTAGTTTTAAAGGATAAACTGAGGCATATTAAAATTTTAAGAGTTTGAGCAAAAATAAATTCCAATCTGGCAGTGCCGAACCAGAAGTGGTTAGAAATGCTCCACCAACAGGAGCTACGGGCCACACTTTTATAGAAAAGACTTGGAAGCAGAGCAAGTAAATTATTTGATTGGCTATAGCTTAAGCAGCTGCATTATTTGGGAAAGCCTAGTTGGCTGTTTATGATTGGTTGTCCTTAGGTTTTGGTTTCTTAACCTTGAGACATTTACAGGCTTAGGTCTTGGTTTGCTTATATAGGGGGCTAAGGCATTAGAACCATCTCAGTCTTGTGGCCTCCATTTAATTAATTTAACAGTAGTGTATGCATTAAATATTTTGTATTATGGAAAATTTCAAAAGTGCACAAAAGCAAATTAATACTATAATTACTCCTTCCAGTCCCCTCCACCCCGTATTCATTATGCAGCTTTGACATTTATCAACTCATGACCAATTTTGTTTCACATACACCCCCAAACCCAGGTGTTTTGTGCTCTGCGTCTGGATTCATCTGAAACCCTGTTTCCTCAGCTGAACCTGCCCAGGAGGTGACCCTGGGTGCTGCAGACTCCTGTTGGTCTGTCTTCCACTCCATCTTGTGGACCAAAGCTTGAGAACACCTCGAGTGTCACATTCTATTATACTTGATGGGGAAACTCGAGGCGTCCTGGTGGTGGGTAGGACAAAAGGACAGCTGTGCTGGGCTGACCACAAATTAGGGCATCTTTGGAGGTTGTCCTCCAATTCCCAATTAATTTTTAGGAGAGCTTTAATTATGCCATCAACAGTCCTCACTTAAAACAATCACAGGCACTCTGGCTAGGGGGGACATGAGTGGCAGACTAGATTTGCATAACCATTTACCCTAATTAGAATGTCAAAAGTTGGTGGCAAAGAGGCCAAGTTGTGCTGTGACTAAGTATCATTTTAATTTAGTCCAATTTCCTATTATTACAACTGTCTTCCTCTTTGCCTCTCAGATCCTCTTTCCTTTCAAGTGATTTGTAGCAAAAACAGAATGGAAAACGGAGCAACTTAATAACTCACTTGTACGCTGAACTCCTGAAAAACTCTAAACGGTTTCTTTCCTTAATCCAAGCCATGATTTTAGTTTCTAAATAAACATAATTGCATGGACATTTAGATGTAGCACTAGTAATTTAGGTAGACACTTACTTAGCTTTGAATCCAGAAACCTGCTCTTTGTGTCCATGCGTGTGCAGGTACAAGTGTGCGTGTGTATGAAGTGGTAGAATCATCTTCAGGTTGTCACAGGAGAAAAAATAGTGTCTTTGAATAGTCACTTTTATTCCAATGCTTTAACACAAGGATTGGTGTGTAATAACAACTGTAAGATACACCCATTAAGTTTTATTTTTAATAACGTGTAAAGCTTCTGTAATAAACGTTTTGGACTATAAGATTTGAAAACTACAAAGCAGCCTGAGAATAAACAGAACTCCAGGTCTCAGGCATAGGAACCCCCCTAACCCATTAGAGACCGTTTAGTCACGCATCGGTGATTTCTGGGTCCGGGCGACTGAGCTACTTACCCAGGTCGTAGTTAAATCAGGCATCCTCTGTCTTTCCGCCCTCATTCCCTTTTAGCAGCAGGAGGCCACCTATTTAATTAGTTGGGGGTGGGAGCGTCTGTAACCTCCTGGGGGCAGCTTTAGTCCCAGGGTTGGATAAGAGGGTGAATCCAAACCTGGGCGTGGCTGGCCTCTTCCCTGCAACATATGGGGAACCCACCATGCCTTCAGCCCAAGTTCCAGTGGCAGGCATTAGTGGAGAGGCCTTCCCTGCTGGGAACACACCCTGTAAAGCCAAGGGCAGGTGGCGTCACTAGTAGAGGTCAAGCAGTTCTTAGACCAAACAGCATCTGGCGAACTATGCCAATTGGAAATCAATGTCCCTCCCTGGGTGGGTTTAATTTTATGGTTGTTTGCACAAACTTACAGCCCCTAATGGGAAGGGCAGAGCCCAGAGCAGCCTCCCAGGGTTGTTCCAATGGACTGATGTCTTCGCAGCCCATCGATAAATTGAATTAAAGAGTTTGTTTACTAGAGGCTAGGGTTGGAGCCTGCTTTCAGGCTAAGCCAGACTACAGTAATGGTGGGGTTAGCCACTATTTATCCAAGGCCTGGAGGTCTGACCACAAATGCAATACATGTAAGCCCCCAAAGCCTACCGCATCGCCTCCAGCCTGAGGGAGACATGTGGGTTCCTCTGCGTGTGGCAATACTGGATCATTATGTTCGATGTTCTGACGCCAGGTTAAGCAGACCAGTATTCTTTGGACTGACACAGATTTTATAGTGGTTAAGACGCTATGTTCTGCAGTCAGACAAATTCAGGTTCCATCACTCACCAGCAGAAGGACCTTGGGACAAGTTTCTAACCCCTCTGGGCCTCATTTTCTTCATCTGTAAAATGGGGACAATAATAGTACCCACCTCGCTGGGGTGCCGAGAGAATGAAATAACATAATATGTTGCAAGGGTTTAGTATGGTACCTGGTACATTAGTGCACTTCTAATAAACCTCAGGTACTAAAAATGACAATAAAGATAATAATGAAAATTCCAGCCAAATATGAGTAAGACAGACATGTTAAATAAATAGGCAGGAACCAAGTGAGTAGTGCTGGTTTAAAAATCTTGAATGTTAACATTTTTACAATGGAAGTCCATAGTCTTAAAGTTGTATGGGGAGTCTTTTAAGTTGCTCGTTTCTCCCGTGTTCAGACTCACTAGCTTCTCTTGTTTTTCAATGAAGAGATGAAGATCCAGGCACATATTTTGATCTACCCTGTAATGAATGGGTTCTTGCGTTAGGAGCACTTCATGCCAGTCTCTGGTCCTATCAGAACCAGAACTCCAGGGAACCCAGCAGTAGTCATGGCAACAACTTCTGTTGTAGATCTCAGGTAGATCACTCCCCCGAGAGAGCTGGGTAATCAGGATCAAGTGATGACTCAAGGGAGAAAACTTTTGTGTAGCTGGGGATGGGGTTGCTTTCTTCAGGACCAAAACTCTGCTGGAGGTGGGCCTGCCTGGCCATCTGTACCCCAAGCTTTCCTTCCCCCTATCAGAGGCAGTTTCATTGAAATGGACACCAAGGGAACAGGGGCGAGGAGCCCTGCTTCTGGGTGCGGCTGGGGGAAGAGGACAGGGGAAGAAGGGCCAGTTCTCCCAGATGAACAAAGAGCAGGGGTGGTCAGAGAACTGTGCTACAGCCCAAACTGCAGCTTTCCTGAGACGCCTGGTTACTCTTCCCCTTTATCTGCAGCTTCAGCTGAATCCCCATCACTGGGGCAGGAGGAAAGGGTACCCCTTTCTCTAACAGACACGAACTGCCATGGCTTCTGGCTCACAACCAAGCCCCTGATGACCCCGTTGCTGTTCCCTGGCCATAGCTAGAGACACTTGACAGGCTGGTCAGTCTAATTCTCTCTCCCTGGTATTTGAAAACTTGACTGGAATAGACACGTGGGGTGGAGCACGTGTCCTAGTGTTCTAGGACCAAGAGCAAGGGCTCCTCAGGTCTCAGGTCACCCACATTCATTCATCTGCCAGAGAATTGGTTCAGCTTCCTTTGATTTAGTCAGCTACTCCTCATATCATTTCTTGTCTCCTTTTCACTTAAAGACTGGTTCTGTTTTCTTTTTTTCTTCTGCAATAACTTTAAGCGATGCTGTTTCCTACTGAAAACTTTTTAAAAAGAGGTAGAGGGAGGTGAATTTTGTACAGCAGGCTTGTGATGTTTGCAAGTGGTTTAACTCAAAACTTCTGGGTTTTCCAACCTTGAGAATATCATCATAACACAAAATTTCCCTCATAAAAGGTGTCTTCAGCCATGAGACCTATCAGACTACATGGAGATGCATGTACCAGGTGGTTAACCAGCTGGACTTGTTCCTTGTGACTTACATCTATGTCTGGAAACCTGGGATTTAAGTTTGTGCTTACACAAAATGACCAAGTTGGCTTCCTCAAGAATAGGTGACATTGGAGTGTTAATTCTTCAAATGTCAAAGATCTCTGAAAAAGGGTCTTAGACTCATCTAAGCTGCACAAATGCATAAAGCCACGTACATTAAAAAAAAATTTTTCTTAAAGAAAGTTTTTTTTAAGTAATCTCTACACCCAACATGGGACTTGAACTCATGACCCTGAGCTCAAGAGTTGCATGCTCTTCTGCCTGAGCCAGCCAGGTGCCCCCATTTTATTCTTTATGAACTATAATATTACCTTCAGTGATTAACTGGGACAGTCTCAGCTATGCCAATCATCTAGTGAAGCAGGCCATGGGTTTCCTACAGTTATTATTAGAAATGGCTTCTTCCATAGGATCCATCCTTCTAATCCATGTTTGGGTGTTGATTCAGACTGGGAAGGCTTTAGCCCCATCTTCTCCAAAGAGCTTCCCCTGAGGACCCAAATATGAGTTTGGGTCCTTTTATGAATGGCAACTCTGAAGCTAGGTAATATCCCAGAGCAAGAGATCAAAGTTTCTCTCCCAGCTCCCTCAAATAGGGAGACTTTCCATACGGTATCACTAAGGATTGGTTAACTCCATAGCACAGCTAAAGACACAAGTCCCTGTTGGGGCCAGTTCAATCTCTTCTCTTTTCTGGCCGTGGAATTCATCCTCTCCCCATGGCCATGATTAGGCTCCTCCCAGATGGTTACCCTTGGCACAATCCATCCTCACTTCTATAGGAGCCACTCAGAATATCAGTGGTACTGTTTTAGCTTCCCATAGACCACATGATTCACCAAAACTTCCTCCACGCTTCCTGGAGTTTTCATGTTTCCACGTCATGAATTAGCAGTTAGAGCCCTCTTAAGGGGCTCCCCCCTTGACGACTTGAGTGTTCCATTTGTCTGTCTCCCACCCTCCCTTTCCTCCCCACATGGTAGATAAAGGGATTGGGAACAGACCCAGCAGCTAGGTGCATCTCCAGGCAAGTCATGGGTAAAGCCAGAAAAGGGTTGGATTAACTTCTGGGAATCCAGAAGCAGACTCTGTGGTTTGAAGTACAAAGAGGGTCACCTCCTTGACCCCAAAGTACTGATGCTGACCACCAGCACCTAAAGATACACACTACTCCTGTTCTGTCCCCATTTCCAAATATTCACCCAATATAACCCTGAAATGGAAATTTTCTACTGACTAATTTCTTTCTAATTTCATGAGCTCATAGGGTGTAATCAACTTGTGGCACTACCCCCACCCCATTTTTTAAGTCTGTATTTTGCAGAATTTCAGACAGGAAGAATAGTATAATGAACCACAATATGCCTATCACCAAGCTTTAATAATTATTAAGTCATAGGCAATCTTGTTTTACTTACACTTCTACCTATTTCTCTCTGTCCTAGATTTCGAAGCAAATTCCACATATTATATAATTTCATTTGTATTTCAGTATGTATCTCTAAAATATAAGGACTTAAACAATGTAACCGTGATATCTATTACATCTAAAATAACTTCCTAATAATAAATTATTATTAATTCCTTATTATTAAATATGCAATCAGTGTTCAAATTTCCCCCATTGCCTCATAAATATTTGTAAAATTGGTTTATTTGAATCAGGATCCAAACAAGATCCACACATTGCATATGGTTGATATGGTTCTAGTCTCTTATTATAATTCCATAGGTTCCCACTTTGATTTTTCTTTTTTTTGGCAGCATATTTGTTGACAAACCAGTAATTGTCCTATTGAGATTTTCAATTCTGGGTCTTGCTGACTGCCTCCCCATGGTATCTCTTAACATGTTCCTCTGTCTTCTAATTGTCATGCAAATGGATTGTTAGATATAGAGGCCTCATAACATTCAGGTTCAATTTTTTAGTAGATATACTAGGTGCTGTGTTTGTCCATCAGGAGGCATACAGCATCTGCTTCTGTCTCTCTTAACTTTTTTTAGTGGGTTAACTGGATAATAATTAGAAGCACTAAAATAATAGAGGCAGGTTATTCACAGGCACAGGTCTACCAGCAGGCTTTGGGCAATAAACTGTGGGTTAGGACAGTTTGAATCTGACCCTGCCACCAACGCCCTTCTCTCTACTGGCACTTCCTTCCTTTCCTGGGTCCCTTCGTATACAGTCAAATTCCAACCCGGCTGAGCAGTGAACCTCTGATCATCCTCCTTGACAGCTAGTTTTTTGCCCTGAAAATTTTCCCAGCCTCAACATACTTCTCCCAGCACATCCATCTAACCATTGGCATTGCCAGAGAATTTGCATACTCCCTAGTAACTATAAATCTTCAGGATTCAAAAGAATGACCAGAATATAGTGGAGAAGGAATTAGTTCATTAATTTCAAAATTGCAAGTTAGACTTTTGTGTGTAAAGATATACAGATTTTTAAAAGATTTTTATTCATCTGAATGAGAAGGAGAGAGCACATGAGTGCACAAGTGCGGGGAGGGGCGGAGGGAGAGGGAGAAGCAGACTCCCCACTGAGCAGGGAGCCCGACTACTCGACTATTCGACTACTCGGGGCTGGATCCCAGGACCCTGAGATCATGATCTGAGCTGAAGGCAGATGCTTAACCGACTGAGCCACCCAGGCACCCCAAGATATATAGATATATATATTTTAAATCAAACACTAAAATGTTTTAAGATGGCCTTTTCCTTAAATGTAAGATTATGAATTCAGCTTGCATTTTCCAAAATTTTTGTGTGTGGATACTGCTCTCTCGATATCCTCTGAGATGAAGAGTTTTCCATGACCACATAATTTGGGAAACTCTGTATATCTCATCCTGAGAAGGACCACGATCATAGTAAAAGGTCTGAAAAGTCCTGTAGTAAAAAGCCTATATAGCTTTGTTTAAGCCAGAATTTCCTTTTCTTTGTTGAAGGGTAACAGTTTCAGAATAGTCTTTGGGAAACCAATAAAGCTGATCTTCTGGGTAAAGTGAGGCATGAAAGAAAGGGGGTACTGGGGGCTAGAGTCAGCACTCTGGAATTTCTCTGATGCACTTGAGTCTGGGGACACTGGGGAGATTGAATTGGTCAGAGGTTCTCATAATGGGCTTCTGCAGAAAACCTGTGTTCTAGGGGTATTTCTTGGCCTAAAGTTATCAAGTATTTCAGTAAACTTTTGGTTTCCATCTGAGATGACTTACCTGTATCCTGCATACCATCAGAAGGCATGGAGGCATGGCCACAAAATGAAGATTATAACACCCCCTACTCAAAGGGTATTGTGAAGATAGGAATTAACACCTGGTAAGCATTTGGCATTTCCTGAAGGCATTACTTTATTTATGGTGATATTGGTTTCTTTAGCTTAAGGTCAGCCTGAGTAAAAACTTCAGTAAACCAAGTAGCAAATACATATTTATCGAACACTCTAGCAAGACCCAGGTATCTGAAATTTGCCCCTTCCCTCAAAGAACTTATAGTTTAGGGGCGCCTGGGTGGCTCAGTCATTAAGCGTCTGCCTTTGGCTCAGGTCATGATCTCAGGATCTGGGGTTCCCTGCTCAGTGGGAAGCCTGCTGCTCCCTCTCCTGCTTCCCCTGCTTGTGTTCCCTCTCTTGCTGTCTCTCTCTCTGTCAAATAAATAAAATCTTTAAAAAAAAAGATTTTTTTGTGCCTTTATTGAAATAGGGGGATTTTCCAACATTTAAGGAATAACAGGCATGAGGTACTTGAGCCAAACAAACCCAGGAAGGGAATTCAGAAGAAAGAATGGTGGTAGCAAAAGAAAACTTTAAAGAAACTATAATGAATACCCTCAGAGATAAAATACAGGATGCCATTTTTAAAAGGAAAAATGAGTAAATAAGGGCCTGCTGAATATTAAAAATATGGTAGCAAAGGGGCGCCTGGGTGGCTCAGTCATTAAGTGTCTGCCTTCGGCTCAGGTCACGGTCCCAGGGTCCTGGGATTGAGCCCCATGTCGGGCTCCCTGCTCCGCAGGAAGCCTGCTTCTCCCTCTCCCACTCCCCCTGCTTGTGTTCCTTCTCTTGCTCTCTCTCTGTTAAATAAATAAAATCTTTAAAGAAAAACCTTATAACCTATTTGGAAAAACGGGCAATAAATTCATAAGAAGATACCAACAATACCAGTTTTAAATATCCATGAGGGTAGGGATTTTTGCAGTGTGGTCAGTTCTATTTCTAGTACCTGGCACATAATAAGTTCACTAAATATTTGAATCAAGGGGTGAAAGTTTGAAACAATGAAACAAATTGGTACATGGCTGCCAAAGGAATAGAAAAGCACCTATACTCCTAATGGCTACCATGTTGGATCCCACTTAGAGACAGCCAGGAGTCTGACTGTACACATATCTGATCAGCTAGGCATGACATATTTTTGCTCCCTGCTCAGTGAAGGTCAGTAGGAGGCTGGGGCACAGACGGGGAAGTAAGAATCGAATGTGATGGTGAGGAGGAACAGGAACACAGAATTAAAAGACCCAAGTCTTCGGACATCAGAAAAACTTGTTCAGCCAAGCTGCTGAAATTGCACAAGGAAACAAAAAAGCAACACCAACTAAAACCGAAAGAAAACCACTTCCCCCTGGGGCAGGGAGCAGGTATCAGCGGCTGGCCTGGGCCAGGTAGGCCTCTGGGCTTTGACTCTGAGCTGACTCAGGTACTGCCTGAAACCTGGATTGTAATGAGAGCCACCCTTTGGGGAAGTAAGCCACCTGCTCCCTGTGAAACAGCAAATACCACAATTTCAGAGCAGAAACAAAAGCAGCAGGTCTGTTGCCACTGCTTTTGGAGGGCACCCTCAGAAGGGTCCATATGAGGAGGAAGAAAAAGAGCTGTGTTCCTAGGGGAACAGTGTCTACTCTCCCTTTGTATGTGGGGTCCCTTCATTTACCTTTTCCTCCTCCCTTTTTTTCCTTCAACCAATATTTCTTGAGCCTCTGTTATGTGCTAGACACAATTCTAGGTACTGGAGATACAGCTAGGAATAGTATAGAGGAAACCCCTGAATTCCTGGACTTGTCAAACAAACAGCTAAGGACATAAAGCATTGGGTAGAAGAGGAGCTGAATGACACAACCAAGCCAGCCAGGGAGGATCTGGGGAAACTGCATTTGAGGCCAAGGGAGCAACCAGGGAAGGAGCCCCAAGGTGGGGGGAAGCATGGGAAGTGGAGGAGGAGCAGCCTTTTGAGGGGGCAGCAGTAAGAGATGATGTCAGAGGGGTGGGGTCACCAGCCGAAATCCTTCTTCCTCCAGAGCACAGTAAAATCTCTCTGCTCTGTGCTCCTCATGGCACTAATCATGTACTGTTTCATGCCTAGGACAGTGGTCCCAGCTTTTCTGATCAT
Organism: Mirounga leonina; assembly: GCF_011800145.1. Classification (NCBI taxonomy): domain Eukaryota; kingdom Metazoa; phylum Chordata; class Mammalia; order Carnivora; family Phocidae; genus Mirounga; species Mirounga leonina. The sequence continues at coordinate 3,929,794 of NW_023270232.1, read as the reverse complement.
GCACTCTTACCAGAAAAAAAAAGGACTAGTATATACTCATATATAAATATATGTTTTTGTATTTTGTATGCTACAAATACACCCCAACATAGAAATTTTAAAAATGAGATAAAATAAACATCAGCAGAATTTCTAATCTTTTCACATACTCTAATGGACTATCTTGTGTGCTGTTTGGGGAATATAACCCTGGTTTATGACTCAGGGTTAGCTTTTTGATGGGTGTTGGGTCTTATCTCCACAACTGGATTGTGAATTCCATTAGGCTAAAGGCCATCATTCCTGATGTTGTCTGGCACAGGGCTGAACAGACGGAAACAGTAACTACTGGTGGACACACAGACAAGGAGGCACCCGTGTAGAGGGTCTTCGCTGGGAGGCAGGGATTTTGCTGTTGCCTGGAGAAAAGATTCCTTGTATCAGTCAGGGTTCAGCCAGGAAAACGGGGCCACTGTAAGGACTACGGAAGAAGGAATGTATTCTAAGAATGAGAACTTACACAATAGGGGAAGGAGCTAAGAATGTAAGGGTCAGAAGGGGTTGCTGAAGCATCAGGGCATAGTCACTAAGCAGCCCTGGCTTGGGTGAGTGAGGAAGAGCTTGCAGGGGGGTCTGGGAGGCATGTACTTCCAGCGGCTGAAGTAAGACTGGGTTGGGGAGGTGCTGTCAGCAGAGCTGGCAGTCAGGAGGGAGGAGTAGATACACGATGAGAAAGTTCAAGAACAAACTGGAATCCACCTGCACCCCTGTGTCTGTGTTTCATGGCCTCTAACCTGCAAATGATGTTCAGAGCACGGTGGCTTCACTTCTGCTTCCCAAAGCTCATATAACTTCCTTTTGCCCACCTCAGATCCAGAACGACACAGGGAAAGGCATTCTGAAAAACACAGCTTCTGGTCCAAATTTACCATAGAACAGTGCAGCACATCCCTCGGATTGATTCCCTTTGTTCTGCTTCTAGACTCATGGAAAGAAACCGTAACTGATTTGTCTTCTCAAAAACCTCAGTACCAGGAAGGGAAGGCCCTGGATGGTGAATGCAAATATTCCAGTCACTGGAAAAACAGAGCATCCCCTGAAAATTAACGCTTTAAAATATGTGTCTATAACTATAAAACTGAACCTCAAACTATAGTGCAATCCCTAAATTTACTACCCAGTAAGGCCCTGAGCAGCAAAAGGGAAAGGGAACTCCTCTCAATTTACTCTTCTCTCCCTCTTCCTGCTCCCTATATGGAAGAGCAGGAAAATAAAGCAAAAATGAGCAGAAAGGAGGGGTAGTAATACATCTTGAACAATTGCCACAGGTCATTTTACTCACCCAAACAAGGACCTATACTGCATTTAATTGTATGTCAAACACAGATCTAAGTGCTTACAAAGAGTAACTATCTAATCTCATACCAAATCAATAAGATTGGTTCTATTATTTTTTTTTTAAGATTTTATTTATTTGACAGAGAGAAACATAGCGAGAGAGGGAACACAAGCAGGGGGAGTGGGAGAAGCAGGCTCCCCGCTGAGCAGGGAGCCCGATGCAGGGCTCGATCCCAGAACCCTGGGATCATGACCTGAGCGGAAGGCAGACGCTTAACGACTGAGCTACCCAGGCGCCCCAAGATTGGTTCTATTATTAACAGATTAAGAAGTATAGAGAAGTTAAGTAAGTTGCCTAAGGTTGCACAGCTGGGATTCGCATCATGACTAACTGTAGCTTTATGTATAAAAGATTCAAACAATGATTCATTAAGTTTTTCATTATCATTGTAAAATTTTCATTATCATTTGTAAAAACTACTCACAACATGTAGTATTAGCTGTCATTTAAAGAGTGACTTCCTTAGGGACCAGGCAGGGTCCTTTACAACTACAGTCTCATTTAATATTCTCTACTGCCCTGTAAGGTAGGTATTATGATTCCACTTTGCAGATGGAAAAATAGAAGTGATTTGTGCAAGAGCACAAAGCTAGCTGACAGGAGATACAGGACTCAAAACTGACTCCAAAGATGGTGCTTAACCCAGACGCTAAGAGGAGGCTAAGATCCACTATGGAGAAGAGTAAATGCAGAGTCCAAACCATGCAAGTCAGTCTGGCTCATGGTGACTGGAGAAACGAAATCAGGCTGTCAAGCCAGAATTCTCAAGCAGTGTGTGAAGTGATGGGGGTTGGAGAATCACCTGGGGCACTGTGGTGAGCCCATACTTTCTGGAGATAAGTGATCACTTCTGGGGCCTGGGACAGGAACTCCTGCATCCTTGTCATCTTTCCTCTAAAATAATATTGCTCCTATTTTTCTACTCCTACAGGTGTAAGCTCCTTCTACTTCTCCTTCTCCCCCCCATCTCCATCTGCCAGTTTTGATTTCTGGCCAACCCTGAAATATACAGTAACTGCCAGTTCACCTGGTAGGATCATACCCTCAGTACAGAAACACTGTGGGAGTTTCTGACACGCATGTTCTCCTGACTCAAATGGCTGTATTTTTTGGTAAGAAAGAATTAATTTTGCATTCAAAATGTGGAGCTAATGTGTGTGTTCTTTACAAGGTGAGGGAATGCAAATCATTCATATGGGTTATTCACTAGGAATGCACTCATTCTGTAGCATCTATCTCTCATTTACCTAATTTATTTTTCTAGCCATTCAGTTTGTGTCATGTATTACCCTTCATTGTCTAGGCACTGTGCTAGACATCAGGGTTATAAAATAAATAACACTGTCCTTTAAGCACAAAATTTCTAATTTTATTCCTGAAAACTTTACTAGTGACTTGTGTGACTTTGGGAAGTCACTGGTGGATCTCAGTTGCCCCACTGTAAACTGAGTGGCTTGTATTACGTGATTTTATAATTCGAAAGTCTCTAAAATCAAAGGACACAGGAGATTTTAATATAGTCATTAAGTTGCTCAATACCTCTGAGCGTAGTGTTTAGTTTCTGTATCTCACCTTCTCCTCTATAAAATAAATGGGAGGTACTAGAGCAGGTTTGAAAAAGTGTATTCCAAGGAACTTTGTGAACAGGATTTTCTAGGAAAAAAGCATTCTGTGTTCAAAAACGTCTAGGAAATGCGAGAGTCAGTAGGTTTCTTTACCTTAGAACTTCTCAGAAACTTTACTATACCAATTTTGCTTCATGTCTATCCAAGCAGGAGACAGTAAATATGGTTCCCAAACTTGCTTGACAATGAAATTCTTTTCCCCAATAGCCTCTTCGTAGTACTAATAAATTGTCCTTCAGAATGCATTTGGGAAATGTCTTACTGTACACACTGTATACTCCTAAGGCCCTTTATTATAGCAATGTTCTCTATCCTGGATCAATTTCATGTCATAGATATCTGCTAGTTTATGGGTTGTTTTTTTTTTTTTTTAAGATTTTATTTATTTGACAGAGAGAGCACAAGCAGAGGGAGAGAGAGAGAGAAGCAGGCTCCCTGCTGAGTAAGGAGCCCAGTGTGGGACTCAATCCCAGGACCCTGGGATCATGACCCAGGCCGAAGGCAGCCGCTTAACTGACTGAGCCACCCAGGTGTCCCTGCTAGTTATGTTCTTATGTGCTGTGTGCATACTGCTATTTTTCCTTTTTCTCTTTTTTAAGATTTTATTTATTTATTTGACACAGAGAGAGCAGGAGAGCCCAAGCAGGGGAGAGAGGCAGAGGGAGAAGCAGGCTCACTGAGCAGGGAGCCCAACGCGGGCGGGGCCCAATCCCAGGACCCTGGGATCATGACCCAAGCCGAAGGCTGTCGCCCAACCAACTAAGCCACCCAGGCGCCCCTCCTTTTACTCTTTAAGTTGTGCTTTTGCTTCTCTTGGTGCACAGGCTATAATCTCTCCAAACATGAATATATGGCCTGTAAAATCATGCATCTTATTAGCACTTTGATCAGTGGTGCCCAGAACAAGTGCACAGTATGTTTTGTGAGGGAACATTCCAAAGAATATCACATAGAACGCTCCTTCGGGGAAAGGGATGAGATAAGTGAACATGAGAAAGAATAGGATTAATAGGGCAGATTTCCATAAAAATTCAAAAAGTATATTTGACATTTGATGATGAAATAACATAGTCTTTCCTGTCACAGGACTACCATTCCTGACCAAGACTATTAGGACTCAGAGTAACAGAGCTGAGTGGCTCCATGTAAAAGTCTGTGTTCAACATCTGTCATGCTGGAGACCATTAATGTTCAATTGTATCCTTATTGTCTTCATGTTACTCAACTTCATTTCACTGTCATTGTTTCAGCTGGGGATTAATCAACTATTTATGGGAAGACTGGACTTGGGAGTCAGTCTGAGGCAAAGGTGGGGGAAGAAAGTTACAGTAAAGACTCCTGCTTTGTGAGAGGTTGTTGAAAATTGAATTTAACAAAAATCTCTGAGAATAATGCTGACACAAACCCATTTCAAAAGGAGAAAGAACATACTTGGTGTTCCTGAAGAATCCAGAAATGATCCTGGCTTGAATCTATTTGGATCTGCTTTCTTTGCCACTTTACTCTTCCTTAAGAACTAGAAAAAAGTTGTGATGAGAGAATCAAGTTAATGGGTTCTCTGTATAAATCAGATCATTATCAATAGTGGAAATCATGCTTCGTTATTGTTCCTGAGGACAGCTGATACAACTAAAACATCCACGGAGTATGAAATATTTATAGCTTTATGAGATGGGGATAAATCTTCCATTAGAAATTATTTTTTAAAATCTCACAAATTACTTAGATGTTTCCATTTTGCACATATATGTGCATTATGATTAGTTTTATTAGATTTAAATGTCAGATTAAATAATTATCATCTCAATATATGTCCCCAAAACATTTATGAGCCTCTTTCAGGGGAAATGGAGTATAAATTCTGAGTTAATTTGCCTAAGTATCCAAACTCATGCAATCCAACTACACAACTAGAATATTTTTTTGATATACCATTAATATCTTTTGATATGTTACAGTAAGTTATTCCGCAGAAAACAGCCAAATGATTTGCACAGTAAAATTCCAGGTCTGCAATATTAGGACCTACTAATTTGTCCCAACTTATTTAATAGCTAAAATAAAAACATCAATATACTAGATCGGCATTAACCAAAATTGTCATTCATCTTGACAAAGGTAAATCTTCTTAAACTTCTAATACATCTCATAATTCCAAGACCAACATGTTCACACAAATAATTTCTAATAATTGTAAAACCTTGGTTAAGTTTTTGATATGTAAGCTGCCCGTCGGTATGGGAAAGGATGGACCAAGCTCTTTCCCCGCCCCCCACCCTGTTATTCTTTTGGGGACAGCCAGGCCACTCCAGATGGTGTGTTACTGTTGGACATAGCTTTGGAGAAACTTCAACAGACGAAGGCTGTAATGTCAGGATTTTGCTGTGCGTCGTTCCCCTTCCCCCCGCCTGCAGTTCCCAGGGTAGGAAGGTGCTGAGATGGAAGCCGAGGGACGCCCGCCCACCTGCCACCACCTGTTCCCTCCCTCAGCCCTCTGCTATAAATTCTCCTCCTTCAAAGATTCAGCCAGCACTCTCCGACAGCTACTGTGGAAAAAGCGCTCCTTCTCTGAGCATCTGAAAAGACCTCGCCTTCCTGAAAAAGAAGTCTCGGGCTTTCCCAGAGGACTTGAAAGACCCTGCCCAAACCAGCCACACCAAATTCTGCAGCAAGAAGGTTCCCTTCTCTTTTCCAACCTCACGTTGGGAAAATGACTCTCTCTTCAGCACCTCAGTTTCCCCTAAATTTGAGCAAGTGAAGAGACATCAGTCTGGTTATCCAGTAGGACGGAAGGCGGGGTCCCGTACTCCCCACTGTAAACTCTGATTCCACACGAGTTGCTTTGTGTATGACTTACTCGCTCAGAAGAGCCACACTGGGGAGCGGCTCGATAGACCGGCTCGCGCGCAGGTTCCTAAGCGGGCGAGCGAGCTCAGCGCCTCCCTCCTTCCGGCGGGGGATGAAGTCCTGCGAGCCCAGCAACCCGGAGGCGGGAGCGCGCGCCGCGCCCCCGTGCGCAGGCGGCGCCGAGTGCGCGGGTGCGTGCGCCGGGGCTGGACGGCTGGAGAGCGCGGCGCGCAGGCGCCTGGCGGCCAACGCGCGCGAGCGCCGTCGCATGCAGGGTCTCAACACGGCGTTCGACCGCCTGCGCCGGGTGGTGCCCCAGTGGGGCCAGGATAAAAAGCTGTCCAAGTATGAGACCCTGCAGATGGCCCTGAGCTACATCATGGCGCTGACCCGCATCCTGGCCGAGGCCGAGCGATTCGGCTCGGAGCGGGACTGGGTCAGTCTCCACTGTGAGCGCTTTGGCCGCGACCACTACCTTCCGTTTGCGGGCGCGAAGCTGCCGGGTGAGAGCGAGCCCTACGGCCAGAGGCTCTTCGCCTTCCAGCCGGAGCCCTTCCAGATGGCCAGTTAGGGCGCGCGGCCCTGCCGGGGGAGATGCCCAGTGATCGAGCTCGGAGCCGTAGCCCTCTCCCCAGTAGGTGGCCAAGGATGCAGTCTTAGAATAATGTAGCAGACTTTCGGGTTACTTTTATTCGCGTCCGCGGTCTTACGGACACGGTTTTATTGCCTTGCTCTTCCTCCTTATCAGTATTTTGTAGATTACATTAATGGATCTTGTGAATGGTTTTGATTGCTGTGAAAATAATGCCCCTCCCCCCCTTTTTGGGACGACTTTGAGGGAAAACAATCTTAAGAAAAAATAGGATTAGGCTATACTGCAGTTTTAGTCCTCAGAGAAATAATAATTTTCTTAAACTTTGTAAGTTTGACCTGTTCGGGTGAAGTTACAGTATCCATTACTTGTGTATGCTTAAAACAGCTACCTACCCGTCGTGTAAATGCATTTATGCTTAGTGCATTGTGTGTGTATGCATGAAGTAGTTATAGTTTTTTTTTTGTTTGTTTGTTTGTTTTTGCTAGAGTACAGGGCGTGAGTGCTCTGTATTTTTAAATGTATACGTTATTAAAATATAGATTTTGTAATATATGAATAAAAATGTGGGTTTGTTCTTCATGCCAAGTGCCCTGCTAGTTTCCTGATGGCAATAAAGGCCTCTTTGGGAACGATGATTTGAGTGCTTCTCTGAGTGAAGATATGGAATGTTGAAATCTAATTGCACTGATTGGCAAATGTGCCCTTTCGTAATACTTCGTTTAAAAAAAAAAAAAAGACAAGCTGATGAGAATACAAATAATTAATTTGAAAGCTTTCTCTGTGAACTTGGAAATATAGATACATTTTTCATGTTTTTTTAAAGGTTAAAGTAGTTGAAATAACATTTAGCTTTTAAGTAGCTAGATATACAATTCCTCAATATTTTATTTAAGCCCCAATTACTACTAATTCCTTACAAGTACCCAAATATATATATTTGTTCCTATATAGGAATATATATATGTTAATATATATATAAATGTAACTAGCACTTAGAACTTAAAAAATGTTGCTTTTGTAAGTGATTTCCTTTTAATCAGTCCAAGCTAGCAAAAAGGGCATCACCATCATCAAGACTAATCAAGATTAGAGCAAAATAGTATGCATGGTATTGGTTTGAATTATTTTTATAAATTTGCTTAACCATTGGATGAATAAACCAAACCCTTAATGTAAAGAGTGACTTGGTGGTCAACAGCTCTGCGTGCATTATTAGAAACAGTAATTAGAAATAATAACTAGAAAAAACAAGACTCTAAGTTATGTGGCATTTTTGGCATCTGGCATTTTTCACAAGTCAACAGAAACAATAGTGACATTCCCCAAACTTACGGATTCCAACGCCTAACATCAGAGGCAGCCACCTATTGGCAATTTATATTTATTTCTATAGAAAGTCTCTGTAGAAATTTTACTTTCTTAGTTATCCCTAATTATCAAAATCCATTTGGTTTGTAAGGAATGAATCTTCCCCAGGGCATAAACTTAAACTTACAAAATCGCAAGTGTATCTCTAGAACTCTTTGAGAAACCAATGCTGAATTTCCCTTTCCTTTAATATCCGTTAATAAGAAACTGAGGAGGGCTCAGGGCTTTGCTTCCTCACTGCAGATTAGAGGGTAAAATGTTTAGGCTCTTAGAAGACACTATAGTTTACACTACACAGCTCTAGAAGAGACGATGCCAGGTTCTCTTTCTGGCCACACTCCACACTGCAGTGTGTACTTGAACTAACGGCAAGGCTCTGGGCATCTGCCTTTCTTACTGTTTGGGCACAACAGTTAATTGTTTAGACTCATAAAGCTTCATTAATAATCCCAGTAAATTTGTAGAGTTTGAGAATGAATAAAATCAGTACTAAAAATGTATTAATTAGGACAGTTCTCAAAAATGTATTAAGATGAGTCCTTTTCCCAGTAGGGTTCATATCCCACTCTCTAGACTGTAAATACCTTGTAAAAGAGAACTGTGCTTTTCGTTTTATCTCTATGGCTTTTAGTATAGAGGGATAGATAGAATAAACTCTCAATAAATATTTCTTTTTTGATTAAAGGTAGTTTCTTAATGAAATCGAACAATTTAATTAAAAAGATAGGATCCTAATCCTGTGTCTCTTCTTCCCCATCCCAATTCTCCAAAAAGAACGGGAATATGTCCTTTAAATATTTTGCCTATAGCTGCCTGTTCTGTGTTTTTAAAATCTCTGGAAGCAATTTAGCTCTTACCAAATCCCTAAGCTATCCACCCCACTTGATGTACTATCTTTTCCTGGAAAACATTTGAGGGAAAAGTAAATGGGTTTCAGTGATCAAATCCAGTCTTTGATAGGGGCACCTGGGTGGCTCAGTCATTAAGTGTCTGCCTTCGGCTCAGGTCATGATCTCAGGGTCCTGGGATCAAGCCCAGCATCGGGCTCCCTGCTCAGCGGGGAGCCTGCTTCTCCCTCTCCCACTCCCCCTGCTTGTGTTCCCTCTCTCGCTGTGTCTCTCTCTGTCAGATAAATAAATAAAATCTTGGGGAGCCTGGGTGTCTCAGTCGTTAAGCGTCTGCCTTCAGCTCAGGTCATGATCCCAGGGTCCTGGGATTGAGCCCCGCATCGGGCTCCCTGCTCAGTGGGAGGCCTGCTCCTCCCTCTCCCACTCCCCCTGCTTGTGTTCCCTCTCTCGCTGTGTCTCTCTCTGTCAAATAAATAAAATCTTTAAAAAAAATAAATAAATAAAATCTTACAAAAAAAATCCAGTCTGTGATAAAACTCCAAAAACTGTACATTGGGAAATCCATTATGTTTTATGGAGTAAGAGCTTGGATAGCATAAGTGCAAAATCTTTTTGAAGTTAAGATTCATGTATTATTATACATATACCAAAACACTTAAGAGTTGCTACAGTACTCTATACTGTCCACATTTGAAAAATCTGTGTCCTTTCTAGTTTGACAGCAGGGCATATTGAAATTCAAAAATATTCTTTTACCTGGGTTCCCTTTTTAAAAAAATCAACAGGGGTGCCTGGGTGGCTCAGTTATTTGGGCGTCTGCCTTCGGCTCAGGTCATGATCCCAGAGTCCTGGGATCGAGGCCCGCGTTGGGCTCCCTGCTCAGCAGGGAGCCTGCTTCTCCTGCTTCCCCTGCTTGTGTTCTCTCTCTCAAATAAATAAATAAAATCTTAAAAAAAATCAACAAATATTATCAAGCACCTACCCACACCCAGGCTTGCGTAACACCACCCTTGTCCTTGGGTATGCAGCCAAGAAGAACACACATGTACTAATCAATAAGCAGTCCTAAACAAAGCAGAGCTGAATGCTTCAACAGTGTAGTACCAGTAACCTATGACATAAGAACTCTTAAGAGGGGACATTAAATGATAAAAGAAGACTCCCCTGGGCAGGTTTTCAGTTTGACTAGTTATTGTATCTGAGCTCTTCCTAGGTGCTAGCTGGGTCAGAAGTCTTGAAGAACCATATACAAATGAACAGGGCTATCAAGATGCGAAAGACCATCCAAGCCAGTGGTTCTCAACCCTGTCTGCTCATTAGAATCACTAGGATCATTAGGAGTCTTGAAAAAAAATACCAAGTCTGGAGCCCCCAGCTCAAGAATTGATTTAACTGCTCCAAGATGAGGCTTGGACATAGTTTAAAAATTTCCCCAGGTGATTCTAATAGGATGTCAGTGTTAAAAACCACTTAACTGAACAGTATGTACTATAACACCAATAACCTCATTACAAAAAAGTGATTATATTGACTTCCAGCTTCTGGTATTTGCAGATGTTAAGAGGATTGGGCTATCTTTTTTAACATCCAATACAGCCAGTTTCTTAGTTAATGAGGTGGCCTTTATATTAATGAAGGTCTAAAATTTCTGTTAGATGTGAACCAGATAGAATATATTTGTGTTGTGGTTAATAAAACTGTAGGATTCAACAATTGAGGCTCAGTTCCTTAAATTTTGCCAACTTATAGTAAAAACATAGTGCTGTTTTTGGACTGAATTTGGCTCACCTCTGCTCTCTGCTTTTTGCTACCTATGGGTGAAAACAATTTCAAAGTGCGTATAAAACCATAAATATATGACCTGTCTTCATACATGGATATAACCCATTCCGCTCTCTGGTCATGAATACAAGTGGGTACAAGCTCTAACAATTGTTTTATTAAAGTAACATAGGTCTTTAAGATTGCTATTTTAAACTGGCAGTGTATCCAAAAAATACCTGAGCTGAAAGAAAACCACTGAAAACAAGAATTTACCTATCTCACATATATAGTCTGGAACCAAGATACAAAGCAAAACAAACCCAACAATTAATTGAGAATAAATAAAATTTTATTTAATGAATAAAGAAACAGTCCATCACATCCTCTAAATGGCTTTTTAAAACATCCAGGTTGAATTAAATACTGGTTCTTAATTCTTATTTTTCTTCTTCTAATTGCAAAGTTTCCAAACAAAACACAACCCCCAACAAATTCTTAAGAAAGCACGACTAGGAAACAGTAACAATGTCATGGAGATACCTGGTCTATGGGAATACAGTACCACATACCTTTTGAAGAAAGACACAGTTTATGCTCACAAACATTTGGGCTTAAGCGATCACTTGTTTTCAGTTCCACAGAATATCTAACATGCATGATGCAGAAGAACAGGAATAAAAGCCAAGATCCATTAATTGCTTTTTAGTAATGGAAGCAAAACATACAGTTTATATAATTCACACATTTTAAAATGGCTGCTATAATGTTTTTTCCATTAGGATTTCAATAACCAAAAAAGTACTTTAGAAAATAAGTTGACTCAAGCTTCCTAAGATGGAAGCATACCATGTTTGTAAGAAGCATCTCTTGATTCTGATTGAATTATGTTAGCTATGGGTGCTCCATGCCTCAGCTGAAGTGTGTGTGTGTGTTTGTGTGCATGTGTGTCCATGCCTGTGGGCATATGTACATCCTTTGTCAGTCCTCATGGCTGAAATGAATCATTGGGGGGTTAAATTCAGACTTGATGTAGCCAAGAATGCAAAAACAGTGGCCAAAGGCTATGCTCATTTTTGTGGGTCCATATCTATCTGTTATTGTAAAGTTGATTCATTTCAACATAAGGCCATTGACATGCTAGCATGGAACAAAAGTTTTTTCACTGGGTACAATGAAGTTGTCCTGAACTGCTTAAGCCAGAAATGAATACAGGAACTCCTTTGCTCTTTCTTCGTGGATTGCAGAGTCATTATTTCCACTAGCTTCAATCATGGACACAGGAGTCAGAATTCCTGTAGGCTATTCTACCTACGCCAAAATAAATTTTCCTGGAATCTGCCACAGAAAGCGCATAGAATATTTCTTGAATTCATTTGATTTTTCTCTAGATTCTTCTTTTAACTGCATACCATCTTAGAAGAAGATTCCACCATTTTGTACTACTCCTCTAAAGAAAAACAAAATGTTCAAAGAAATGTGAACATTTAAAGCAAATTTAACTACTTACTTCGGAGAAAAATATTTTAAATGTTTCCTTTGGAATAAAAAAACTGCTATTACTTTTTTTAGGGTCTCCAAAGTAAATTCTTCATAAATGTTTATTTATCCTAGCCTCCATCCTGGAAAAGTTTCAATCAAGTATTTTGTTTATTTTACAGATAAAGAAACAAGAGACCTCAGAGTTATAGAAAAATCAGAGAATGTGTCTGAAATTCATCTGAATTATTAAAATCCCCCTTGAATTCCTAGGAATTCACCTAAGAATGCCTAGAAATAAGGAGCTTTCCTAATGCTATTAAATATTTTACAGATTTTAAAAATCTCAACAGAAAGGTAACAAAGGGAAAAGGGTAGGTTTAAGAAACTTAATGCTAAAGGGGTGCCTGGGTGGCTCAGTCATTAAGTGTCTGCCTTCGGCTCAGGTCATGATCCCAGGGTCCTGGGATTGAGCCCCGCATCGGGCTCCCTGCTCCATGGGGAGCCTGCTTCTCCCTCTCCCACGGCTTGTGTTCCCTCTCGCTGTGTCTCTCTCTGTCAAATAAATAAATAAAATCTTAAAAAAACCAAACAAACTTAATGCTAAAGATTGGAAAAGTAAGTGAAAATCAGAAAAGAAGATAAGGTGTCTCTGAAATAAAAATACTGAAAAAGTAAAATTTAATTTACACATGTGCATTGAGACAATGCAGTTGCATGCAAATGATTTCATTTGAATTATTTTAGGGTTTTAACTCTCCTTAAACACAGTAAAACCATTTATACTCTGTACACATGCACATTTAGTAATCTTTTGGTAGTGACTGCTATAGTCAATACTAGCATATAATTCACTGAATTCTCGCGCTACTAATTGTGGGAAAATTACAAGAATCTGCTAGTTTGCAGATAACTCACTGAATCTGTGAAAAACATCAGGATCTCTGGAGTTTTGGAACATTGTACAATTCAATCTTACCATACTATATGAGAATAACTTATGTTTCTTACGGGTATTAAAACAGCTTTTTTCTTTTTTTTAAGACTTTATTTTTAAGTAATCTCTATACCCAACGTGGGGCTCAAACTCACAACCCCGAGATCAAGAGTTGCATGCTCCACCAACTGAGCCAGCCAGGTGCCCCAAAACACCTCTTTATTGTATCTCCATTAATTTCCAATCTAAACTGGTCAAGCCTCTCTACCCCTATCTTTCCCATCTTTAAGTTGCATTTTTAAATGTGTCTCTGTTTTCAGTAAGGAGGCAGAATGAATTTTTTTTTAAAGATTTTATTTATTTATTTGAGAGTGAGAGAGAGAGAGAATGAGAGAGAATACGAGAGGGGGTAGGGTCAGAGGGAGAAGCAGACTCCCTGCTGAGCAAGGAGCCCGATGCGGGACTCCATCCCAGGACCCTGGGATCATGACCTGGGCCGAAGGCAGACGCTTAATGACTGAGCCACCCAGGCGTCCCCAGAATGAATTTTTATCTTAGAGAGTTAAAGAACATTTTATAAGAAGTGTACTGGATTTGCTGGATATTTTAGGAAGATTAAAACCTAGTTATCTTTCTGTTGTTCTGTTGATATTTAACCAGATTATAATTCATGTTGTAATTTATACAATTTGAATAATTTTTAAAAATCACTTCCAAGTGTCAAATATATTTGTACATTAAAAAATTGGTTGGATCTTCATCAAAAAGTTTAAACCTGGAAACTAGAACTGTTTTCTTCATTTTAAAGAAAAATATACATTTATTTCAGCATTGAAATATTTATTGTCAAATAGTGTTGGAATCTTTTAATTTCTATTCCTAGGGAGACATTTTCTATTCACTCATATGTTAAAATCTTCTAGTAAATTAGTATTTATATGCCTCTACAGTACACCATTCTCTTTATGCTTTCAGCATTTTTGGCACAATTCTCAGAGGATTGAAAAGTGTGTTCTTTCTCTATTTCTTGCAATTTCAAGGCTATTGCTTTTTGGAGTTTGAGGTGGCCATTATTTACAGATTAACAAAAGGCAGCCTGTTTATCATTCTATAATTCCAAGTATGCTAACTAATATAATTAGAAATAAGAGGCAAACATATTTTCAAAAAATATGCATTTTTTTGCACTACAAAGATTTTTAAAAACATGGTATTAGCAACTATTTTTAGCATACTGATGACCACTGCATTGTCAAAGTTGAAGATGCTTGGCATTCTTCAAGCAGTGTTTCAGTAATTAACTTTCTGAAATATTGATCCACATAAAACAAGAAAAGGCAATTAGTGATGAAAAGGACTTCAACAAGCTTATTGTAATCTAAGTAACTGTTCATCTTACTGGTAAAGCACATTGATTTTCTACTCAACCATCAGCAGAAATGCTTTGAGGCCAGGTTACCCAAGGACCCTGGAAGGGACCTTGAATAAAGGTCATTATTAGGAACTTTGCCTTTGAGTTTACAACCAATTCATAAATAGCCCAGATATAAACAGACTCAGGCCAGGACCTCAGCTTGGAAGGTACTTTGGGAGTTTGTGGGGAGGAAGAAGACAGAAGGAGGCTGTGATCAACAAGAATTTGGGTGTCTGACCCAGTTAGTTTTCTAGACCTCTCCTCCCAAGCTGATTTTTTTTTTTTTTTTTACTTTGTCAACAATTCTGTCAATTAGAAGTTGATGGGAGTAAGAAGGCAACTGCTTTAAAAAAAATGCAGCCCCTCTGTGAAGTTAAAAGACTCCAGGCATTCAGACTTCATTCAGTTGGACTGCTTTCTTCTGACCATCGGGCCCAGATGCCTGGAACTGGAGTTAGGTCATTTTGGAGCATGAAGCATGCTGACAGGCTGAGATGGGACAGGTTACCACAGAGGGGGATTATAGAACATGGAGCACAAGGTATCTGGGGAGGAAAACACAGAATGGGGGATAGATGCAAAGGACCGTAGACACGCTTTAGCTTTGACACATCATAGATACAAAAAAGGAGGAAGTCCTCTTATTGGCTGCTTTGCCTGGATCCTGTTCTTGGGACCATAACCCAATCAGGTGTAATGGATATTGTAACTCAGTCAATTAGTAAAGTACAATTACAACAAGTAGACCCAATTAAATGGGCTTTACTGAGTTCACTTAGGAAATCTAGCTTTGTGTGTTGTATGTGTAAGGAAATATATTTGGAGTTTTAAACAACCAATTTATAAGTGAACATCTGGAAAGCAACCCATTTGTCATTTGAGGATTATCCAAATTAATCTGTCCCTATAAAAGTCAGCTTTTGACTCCTCTGGGAATTATTCCCCATGGTATGTTTCCTTCAGAGTTCTGGCTCTATCTATGGCTAGTCTCTCAACTATGTGATTTCTCATTGGATGCTTACAAAAGTTAAGTTAGGAATAAAAAGAGAAAGATGCATTGAAACCAGTTCCACTATTTGGCAATTCTGATTAAAACCTTCCTTTAGCGAAGGGTGCTATGTTTCAAAAAGGCAATTTCATTTAAATGGTGCATTTCCTTTCTCCATTTTCCCCTTTGATCCCCATTTCCATGACTAATCAAATTATGAAAAGCCCTTCAAGTTGTTTGGAGAGAAGAGTGCTTATGGGACCTGTATGGCTTTTAGAAACAAAGGGTCAGACAAATTGCATCAACTTCCCCTCTTTCCCTGGTCCATTTTTGCAGGTTTTTGAGCTTCCTCTGGGGGCTTCATGAATGCTACATGTCTAGTGAGTGTTGCACAAAATAGTAGGGTCTAATAAGGCCAAAGCGTGTGTTTATTTCTACTTTCTAGGCATGCACTGCATGTACCACAAGGCGGGGGAGTATATTCTTCACCAAGTGCCAAAACTACAGCTTTATGCCATCTGCATCCCTTTGGACCTTTATGGGTAAGTTCTGAAATTGTTCTTCTTAATATCAGCTGCTCTTTGGAATCACTCGGGAAGCTTTAAAAAATACTGCTGCTTATGCCACAATTCCGGAGCTTATGACTTAACTGATTTGGGGTTGTGGCCTGGGTATCAAGATTTTTAAAAGCTCTTTAGGAGATTCTGATATGCAGCCCAGGTTAAGAACTACTGCTCTAGACTCAATTCACTTTATATAGAAACATATCGACTTACATAGACATTTAAAGTTCTTTTTAGGTCAATGACTATTTATTGAATGCCTGCTCTGTATAAGGTACATGACAAACTTTTGACACAGTCCATACCAACAGTAGCTAAAACCTAGTGTGGGCAAGACTGGCTAGTGCAAGAGGAGGGGACAGGCAGGTGTACAGAGGCTATGTTTTATATAAAATACTATACAAGGTCATCTTTTTTTTCTTCCAGATTCAAGAAACTTGCCGTAAGTTTTCAAAGAAAGTAGAATTGTATTTGGGTGGGGTCTGGGGGATCAGAAAATAGTTCGCAGAGGCAGAGGCATTTCAGATGGGCTTTAAGGAACAGATAAGATTGCCATAGGTGGAGGTTGGGGAGAGAGCCTTCCAAGCAGAGGCAGCAGAAAAGCATGTAGCTGGAACCAGGGGCCTGTGTTAGGTTTGTTGCCGTATTGGGTGTGTTTTCTGAGGAATGGGTTGAAAAGCTTTGGCATCACATTGGAGTGAGCCTTGACTACCACAGAGCAGAAGAGTGGGTACCTGATTTGGCTCTGGGGAGCCACTGGGGGTTTGAAATTGGGGAATAGTAGACATGGAGCAGTACTTCAGGAAGAAAGAGCTGACACTGAGATCTGGGCTGGATTTGGGTGGGAGAAATGGCAGGAACAGAGGCAGAAAGGCCACTTAGAAGTCCTTTATTATGGTTGAAGTCAGAAATATTGAGGGGAATTAATAAAGTAATGCAAGTCTGAACTGGAGAACTGCAGGGGGATGGAAAGGAAGGGCTGAATGTAAAATAAATAATAAAATTAATGGGATCTGTTGATTGATTGGCTAGAGGAAGCAAAAAATGCCTTGGATGCTTTTTATTTGGATTGCTAGGAATGTGATGGTGCCATTAATAGAAATCATTAAGCAAGGCTGAAGAATGGTTTATGAAAGGGAAGATGATGAATCTGATTTTGGACATGTTGAGTCCAAACATATCCAGCAGAACCAAAATTTCTTACGTAAGTATCCCTCATTATAACTGATTTCTAATGGAATTCTTAAAGCAGGGCACTGATTCGTTCCACAGTGGAGGATTCTGCCTCCTAGGAAGCATATGACACTGTCTGGAGACGTTTTGGGTGGCCACAACCTGGGGATGGGCCACAAATAGTCCTGGCATCTAGTTAGAGGCCAGTGATGCTACCAAACATCCTACACTGCACAGGACAGTCCCCTGCAATGAAGAATTATCCACCCCAAAATGCCAACGATGCTGAGGTTCAGAAAGCCTGCATTGACATAACCCAGTATTTTTAGGTTTCTTATATTTTAAGTTAGACAGCGCCACCCAGTGGTCAAATATAATATTTATCCTAACTCTCCGGTGAACACTAAGCAACAGATTAAAAAGTATCCAGAAAGCTAAGACATATAGAGGTGAAAAATATCCTTCCATGGGAGGACTATTTAGGGTTTACAGAAATAGATGTGATGGGTAGGTCAGGTGAACGACCAAGAAGGAACAATCCTGGAGTTAGAAAATTCTCTTTGGCTAGAAGAGATTTCATAATAGAAGCCACCATGGCAACAGAACATTTTAGAGGACGCATCGTGCATGAAACGTATACTATTTCATTACAGTTGCCTGTATTTTTGGTATTGTTCCCGAATACATGAAAAAAGGAAACCAAATCAAATAATTTCACTGCATAACTGACTGAAACCTTCATTTCTTAATGATGTAACCTACGGCATTTTGTTTCATTAAGAAATAAAGATTGAAAATATTAAGATGATTTTGGAGTCATAAAAACTTAGGATGAAAAGTACGAGAAACTTCTATTTGATAAAGAATAGATTCCCCCCACCCCCAAAGCAGCACTCTTTATGCCTTACATCTTACCTCCCCTACTAGATTGTAAGCTCCCTGAGGTCAGGGACTGTGTCTTATTCATAAGTCTCTAGCATAGCATCTTATACAGAGTAGACACACAAATGATTTTTTTTTTTTGAGTGAATGAATTTATTTTTGTACTGGAAATCCTTGCCTTGAAGTGAAGAAAATTTCAAGCCTTTCTAAACAACAACTATTTGTTCACTGGAGTAAGATGCCAGTTGAGGGTGCCTGGCTCAGAGAACACCAGACACCTGGGGAATTGGTAACAGACACCTCCAATTCATTTCACAGGTGAGTCTGGAGCAAGCTGTGCTGTGATGACCATTCCCAAGGCAATTTTTGGAGTGCTGTGTGAATTGCAGATTTCCCTATCTAATGTAAGATTCATTCATCCAACAAATATCTATTGAATGTCTATGTGGTGCTAAGCACTCTTCTAGGCGCTGGGGATAATCGCAGTCAACTTACGTCTAGAAATTGCTTAAGTTAAGAGGCAGGTTTTGAATAGGTGGGTTAGAACAAAGATGCACATTCCCCTTTCCTCCTACTTTCCTGGTTAGCATGATGTTTTCTATATAGAAAATGCAAATTAATTATCTGAAAAACAAGACGTCTCCTTCCACACCCACTGCTCTTCTAGGGCAAGTGAAAACAACACTCGCCCATCACTTCCTCTCCTTGTTTGCATCTCTTCCTCCCTCACTGCCTCATACAGTTCCAGACTTTTGGGGAGTGGGGAGGGGCAGATGATGACGACTCTTGCATATTTTGCAAGTGGCAATTGAAGCTAGTAGTTTTAAAAGTGACCCCACAGAAGATTTCTTTTTGGTTGGTTTACTAACAGCCTTTTAGTTCTAGAATTTCGGGATGTATAAAGTCAGAAAGAAAAACCACTCACCATGATATCCAAAAGAAAATGGTGCAGACAGGTTAATGGGGACTTGTTTGGCTATAGAACTAGTGCACTGTGCAATATTGAGTGTTTTTCCTTTGCATTGTTTGGTGAGTTAGTGATACCTAAGGTCACTACTGTCTAACTCCTTTCAGCCCAAGCATATGGCCCCTCATTGCTCCTAGTAGGGCCTAAATATCCCTAACATAGCAGGGGGCAGGGATCATGCTAGCTTTTTCCCAAAGCAGTGGATGACTTCATGACATCTTTGGTTCATCTGTATTGTCTTCTCACATTTTTGTTGGAATCTTTAAAAGGCACAGCCCTACACCTTTCCCCCAGCTGAGACTGCAAGAGTCCCCAGCTGACTTATTTAAAGCACTTCTTGCCACGGGTCCAGCAGCATGGGAACTTACTCAAATCCAGTTGCTTGGAAACCACTATGTCTGGCTTGTCCTCCTTCCCCTCCACAGTCTGCCCCCTTACACAGCAGGCACCCAGACATTCCTAAAGTTCATCACTCTCCACTACACTCCGAGAAGAGCATGAATACACCATTGTGCTTTCCATGGAGGAAAAGGCAGAGAAAATGTCAAGTCCTTTACTGGTGAGAGATCCGTAGCGACTGCCACTGGGCCGGATGGACATGGGCGGTGGGATCTGCTGGTGCCACTGAGCTGGAAAATGGACCAAATAACATGTTACAATCAAAGGAATGCAGTCAAGTGGGTACAAGGCAGGGGTATATTCTGTCCTCATTCAAACACTTTCTGTGAAATATATCTGGGTCTGAAATGCGTCATTTGCAAAAGAACAATGAAATCTCTCCTCTCCTGCCAGGAATAGGCAAACTGGGCTGGCGAGCTCTTATGCTCCTAATTCCAAAACCCACGATCTGGGACTATAAGAGTAGCTGTAGTGGGATGCCTGGGTGGCTCAGTCGGTTAAGCCTCTGCCTTTGGCTCAGGTCATGATCCCAGGGTCCTGGGATTGAGTCCCGCATCGGGCTCCCTGCTCGGCGGGGAGTCTGCTTCTCCCTCTGCCCACTGCTTCCCCTGTTGTGCTCTCTCTCTCACTCACTCTCAAATAAATAAAAAATCTTAAAATAAAAAAAAGAGTAGCTGTATAGGGTGATTTGTCAAAATATCTCCTCTTATGTTCCCTCTCACTGACCTAGCATGGAGTCTCCCAGTGGCAGTGTAGAAAGAGCTGCAGGCTCTCAAGGGCAGGTACACCTCAGAAGGTAGAGACAAGAAACCTGAGGTAATGGAAGCCAAAAGATGGGTCCAGAAGTACCTATTTCACACCCTACTCACTAATCAGCCACTACCTACACACCACCCTAATCAGGTTCTAATGCGTTGTAGCAAGAAGACTGAAACATAACTTATGTGCAATGAACCATGGTTCAGGGACAAAAGAGAATGTATTAGAATTTCCATGTTCAGCAAGCACTGTCTAAAGGAGACCTTGTTTTTAGCAGAGATGATCCTTAGACTTGAACATGCCTGAATGAAATATCCAACCAAACTGCTTTGTCTTGCTGTTGTGTCTGATTCAGAAATTACCAAGCAGTCTTCTGATTAGGTTTCTAGGGACTTGGTATGGAGAAAGGGGAGCACCAGTTGGGGAACATGGATGCTCTGGATCCTAGAAAGCTATGGACCTATTTAGCATTCTCATTTACAAACTGGACCTTTGTTGATTTCATTATTTTGAATCAGTTTTTTTAGTCTAAATACCTCTGAATGAATTGATAAAATCAAGTTTTGAAAGCTACAAAAGTGAGGACAAAACTTATAATGATTCCACTGAAGAGCAGGCACTCAGTGAGGCCACTGAATAGTCAAGTCTCTGCTCCAGACCCCTTAACCAGACTACTGTAATTGCTTCTATCAGAAGCCCTACTTTGGGGCGCCTGGGTGGCTCAGTCGGTTAAGCGACTGCCTTCGGCTCAGGTCGTGATCCTGGAGTCCTGGGATTGAGTCCCGCATCGGGCTCCCTGCTCGGCAGGGAGTCTGCTTCTCCCTCTGACCCTCCTCCCTCTCATGCTCTCTGTCTTTCATTCTCTCTCTCACAAATAAATAAAATCTTAAAAAAAAAAAAAAAGAAGAAGAAGCCCTACTTTGGATGAGAGAGGGGAGCCCATCTGCTGTCCCGGTTCCTTGGACAGGCAGGAAATGGTAGTGGTGGTGGTGGTGAGGGGGTAGGGGATTGATTTTAGCCCAAGTCCTCCATTCCCTCCTCCACTCCCAGTCCCAGTCGAGGAAACAGCACCCCCTATTGTTGGTGCTGCTCAATCAAGACAGGAGCCTGGGAGAGGTGAGCCCGGAAAACTGAACTGGGAAGTGGAGAGCAGGATTGGGACAAGACTTACCAGTTTCGGGGCTTGTTGGTACTGAGTTTCTTAGCTGGAGAACTATTTCCCTCTGACATGGGAAAGTGGATGAAATGAACAGGGGACTTAGACTAGGTTAAATATATCGATGGCCTCTCTCTCCCCACTCCCTCACCAGGGAAAAGTACATTAGAGTCAGCGTCCCTCACAGTTGAATTTCTTTTCAAGTCCAAGGATAAAGGAAAATAATCAGAAACCTATGTATTTCCTCCAAATATTAGACCTAGGGAAAAATGGAAGGCCAAGGCCCCTCCTGTATGGTATACCTAGGGGTATATCTAGTATGCACCTATGAATAGCAGGGACCTCAGGTTCTAGACACAGTGACTCTTAGTTGTTATTCTGGTTAATCATGTTGAACCAGTAATGAGTAAGAAATTTATTAATTATTAAATTATTTTTTAAAAAATTTTTTAAAGAAGAGGAAAAAAAAAGAATCACCCTTTTGGATTAAGGAATATATCTCCAAAAATACCAGTTAATGTAAAAAGTATAGAGGAGAGGAGCAGGATACATTACATTACATTAATAAAGATTGACTTGTTAAATTCTTTTTTTTTAAGATTTTATTTATTTATTTATTTATTTGACAGAGAGGGAGACAGCGAGAGAGGGAACACAAGCAGGGGGAGTGGGGGAGGGAGAAGCAGGCTTCCCTGCAGAACCAGGAGCCCGACGCAGGGCTTGATCCCAGGGTCCTGACCTGATCATGACCTGAGCCGAAGGCAGACGTTTAATGACTGAGCCACCCAGGCACCCCTAACTTGTTAAATTCTTTTGAAAATTAGAAATACGGCTCAAAGGAATGATACAAAAACCTATTTGCATCCTGGCTATAGATACTTAACCTCCCTGAGTCTCAGTTTCTTCAGCATTTAGATGAGGGTGACAACAATTACAGTAATTGTTTGGGGGGGGTCTAAGGGTACCATTTTGTAAATTACAAGTCATTATACAAACATCATTTGATATTAGGACAGCTCTCTATTATTAGTCTGGTTGTGGGATTGGCACAATAAATATTTGTGAAATGAATTAACAGATGAATGGGGGCAGGAAAATTCTGCTGGGTGGAGGTATGTCTGGGGGGAATGACAGGCAGTGAGGAGGGAATTCCAGTGGGTGGCCCATGGTATTAAGGAGACAGCATGAGATGTTGGATGATCAGAAGCATAAACACAGTTAAACTCTGAAAGAGCTGTAATTCCTAACATTATAGGACATTTTTTTTTTAAAGATTTTATTTATTTGCGAGAGAGAGAATGAGAGACAGAGAGCATGAGAGGGAGGAGGGTCAGAGGGAGAAGCAGACTCCCTGCTGAGCAGGGAGCCCGATATGGGACTCGATCCCGGCATTCCAGGATCATGACCTGAGCCGAAGGCAGTCGCTCAACCAACTGAGCCACCCAGGCGCCCATATAGGACATTTTTTTGAAGAAGCTTAAGCTCATAGTAAAATGCAGAAGTATACAAAAGCCCTGAGGTGACTAGGATGAAATGATTTTTAAAATCCATCGCTTAAGCACTAAAATATAATCCAACCAATTCAGTTATGGAAACACACTACACCTATCCTTAAAAAAATTGTTTTCAGCTACCTATCACACACAGATGTTTAGCTGAGGACATTACACCTACCGTATATATCCAACCTCGCGGTGCACGACACGATGCCGGCTTCATTCTTGGCTGACAACGTGTACCATCCAGCGTCGGATTTCTTGGCTGGCTGAATGAGGAGGCAGACATACCCTGTTGTGTCCTGGTGCATACTGGAGAAAAAAGAAAACACATCTGCATTGTACCTGGAGGCAGAAAAGGCCTTGAGCAGTTCAGGGCTCAGGGAAACTCTTGCAGCAAATCCAGCAGTGCCGTGGAATTGGCTTAAAGCAATTATCAAAGGCAAACTGAACAGTGGAAAGCAGTCACAAAAGAGCAGGAGTTAACCCATTGAGGCCCAAATGAGGGTTGACAGCCTAGGCTGAGACCTGTTCTTGCCCTCCCCACTGCTTCACCTCTCTTGGAGTTGTACTCCCCACCAGAGGGGCCCCCACTTGTCACAACCAAAATCCAGAAAAATCTTTCTTGCAAACCAGATTGGACATTTCAACGAGCCCTTTGCTAGGAAGCTATAAGAAAGTAGACCAAGATGAGAGTCATGTTGATGTATAGTTAGCATGGAGGGGTTATTTCTTAACGTTACCAATTGGGCATGTGCAGCATTTAGTTAAATACAGTTCAGGAGAAAATTCCTTCTGTTTCCTCCACATCATTAGTTCTCACCCTTGGCTGCACATTGCAATCTTGGATAATTACACTAGAACTTCAGGCTGGGTTTAACATGTTATGTTAATTATTATTATTATTTTAAATAAACTTTATGCCCAACATGGGGCTTGAAATCATGACCCCAAGATCAAGAGTGGCATGCTGTACTGACTGAGCCAGCCAGGCACCCCAACATGTTATATTAATTTAGCCTGAAGCATTAACTCAAGAATATTTTCTGTGCTTGCTTTAAGTTTTACCAGAGAAAAATCTTGACCTATATATATATATGTAGGCTTCTTAGATGCCAAAATTCTGTAAAGTTTGACAGCTACAACATCCTCTGGGACAAATTCAGTTTACTGTGAAGAAATAATTCTCAGTAGAAACTTTTGTACACAAGTTGCTTGCCCCCTCGTGGCATACAATGGAAATGGCAAAGGTAAGGTTGATGAGAGGAAATCTAGCAAGGTACCCACTTTTGGAAACTGGATTCTTAGTTACTTTATTTTTTTTATTTTTTTAAAGATTTTATTTATTTATTTGACTGAGAGAGACAGTGAGAGAGGGAACACAAGCAGGGGGAGTGGGAGAGGGAGAAGCAGGCTTCCCACTGAGCAGGGAGCTTGCTGCGGGGCTTGCTGCGGGGCGCGATCATGGGATCATGGGATCATGGGATCATGACCCGAGCTGAAGGCAGACGCTTAACGACTGAGTCACCCAGGCGCCCCTCTTAGTTACTTTAAAAATAACCATGTCGTGATGGATAGAAAAGGAGTTACTGCCTTAATATTTTGTTCTGCTTTATTTTATGTTAGCTTTTTACTGTCAGAGGGGTTTCCTGGGTACTAATATGACTGAAGATATGTGACAATATGCAGGATCTTCACAATTCACAAATTCCTGATACATTTTTAAATTTAAAAATTAAAGTTTTAACAAAATCAGAAATGAACGAGGAGAAATAACAACCAACACCACAGAAATACAAAGGATTATAAGGGAATATTATAAAAAATTACATGCCAACATTGGACAACTTAGAAGAAATGGATAAATTCCTAGAAACATATAACCTCCCAATACTGAATCAGGAAGAAATGGAAAATTTGAACAGACCGATTGCCAGCAATGAAATTGAATCAGTAATTAAAAAACTCCCAACAAACAAAAGTCCAGGACCAAATGGCTTCACAGGTGAATTCTACCAAACATCTAAAGAAGAGGCAATACCTATTTTTCTCAAACTATTCTAAAAAATAGAAGAGGAAGGAAGGCTTCCAAATTCATTCTATGAGGTCAGCATTACCCTGATACCAAAACCAGATAAAAACATTACAAGAGAAAGAAAGAAAGAAAAAAAGAAAGAAAGAGAGAAAGAGAGAGAGAAAACTGCAGGCCAATATCTCTAATGAACACAGATGCAAAAATCCTCAACAAAATATTAACAAGCTGAATCCAACAATACATTAAAAAAATTCACTATGATCAAGTGGGATTTATTCCTGGGTTGCAAAGGTAGTTCAATATTCATAAACCAATCAATGTGATATATCACATAAACAAGAGAAAGGTCAAAAACCATATTATCATTTCAATAGATGCAGAAAAAGCATTTTACAAAGTAAACATTCATTCATGATAAAAACTCTTAACAAAGTAGGTTTAGAGAGACTATACCTCAACATAATAAAGGCCTTATGTGAAAAACCCACAGCAGACATCATACTCAATGGTGTAAAACTGAAAGCTTTTCCCCTAAGGTTAGGAATAGGACAAAGATGTCCACTCTCACCACTTTTATTCAGCATAGTGCTGGAAGTCCTAGCCACAGCAATCAGACAAGAAAAAGGAATAAAAGGCATCCAGATTGGTAAGGAAGAAGTAAAATTTTCACTATTTGCAAATGACATGATACTATACATAGAAAACCCTAGAGACTACTAGAACTGATAAATGAAGTTGGTTAGGTTGCAGGATTCAAAATCAATGTACAGAAATCTGTTGCATTTCTTTCTTTTCTTT